>NC_134897.1:19151342-19168842 GCF_041734735.1 Babylonia areolata | reverse complement strand
AAGATATTGATTTATCAGTGTTGGTGTTGATGAAACGGTATAAGACCACATGAAAAGTGTTTACTGATCTTGTCGCAGGAATGTTGCTTGTGACATGTAAGTTTTTGTTGTTGTTGATCATGGTGATTATATTGTTTTTCAACAAATGGTTGTACGTGTTACACACGTCCTTGACGCACAGTTTCAGTTTCAGTAGCTCAAGGAGGCGTCACTGCGTTCGGACAAAACCATATACGCTACACCACATCTGCCAAGCAGACGCACAGTATAGAGTAGATGCTAAAATAACGTATTTCTAGGTGTGGGAACATATATGTGTTTACGTGCGTGTGCATCAGTGTATGTATGTGCGTGCGTGCGTGTGATCGCACGTGTGCGTGCGGGCATGCGTAATCAGTTGTATGTGTGTGTGTGTGTGTGTGTGTGTGTGTGTGTGTCGGTGTGTGTGTGAGTGTGTGTGTGTGTGTGTGTGTGTGTGTGTGTGTGTGTGTGTGCTAGCGCATGTGTATATATGTTAATCTCTGCGTGCGTCTTTGTGTGTATGCGCATCTGTGAGTGTGCGTGTTTGCATCTGTGTGCAGGCACCCAGTATAGGCGGCACTGAGCTGCTGCACTCTGAAAACATCTCCCCACTGCTGTGGGCTACTCCGTTTGGAATTGCGCTGTTCGCAGATATCAAACACATACCCCCACCCCGCCTAATACACTCTTTAGAATATAATAGAATATATCTTTATTACCAAGTGTACCGGCGTCAAAGGAATATTGGGGGGAAGGGAGGGAATACATAACAAGATACGAACATAAATCGAAAATCATACACAAACACAGATACAGTAGAAATTAGAATACATACAAATGCATATCAATATAAAAACTTGTGCATACTCACACATACACAAACTGCAAACACACACACACACGTTTGAATAGAAGATGCATATTACACATGGGTGGGGCTGATGACTAGATCTTCTGGTAGATGGTTGTTGATTGCACAATTCTATTTATCATACTGGATTTGTACGAGAGACAGGGTATTGACTGCTTTGGGGAAAAAGCTATTGGCGAAGCGATTGGTTTTCGTCCTTATACTTCTGTACCGTCGACCAGAGGGGGGCATCTCGAAAATCCCTTATAATATATATCTTCTAGAGAAGGTAGATCAGCCCCGGTAATCTTGGTGGCAGTTTTTACATTCTGTTAAGGGCTGCAACTTCTGCCTTGGAAATGTTTCCGCACCAAACAGTAATAGCGAAGGTTAGTACACTTTCAATGACTGCTCCGCAGTTAAAAAGAGCAACAGTCGCATGTACTGTCTTAGAAAAATGAAATCTTTTAATGTATGCAAGCAGATGCTCCAAATGTTTTACACATCTGTTGTCTGTAGTGTTTTAACATACGGAGCCGTGTGCTGGGGGGGAAACCTGACCAAACATGACAAAGACAGGTTGGAAAAAGTCATTAGGAAAGCGGGTGGGGTGGTGGGTATAAGACAAGACACCTTTAGCGACATGCACAATAGAAAACTGACTGACAGACTAATAACAATTTTGACCGACGTAAGACACCCACTACATGATGACATTAATAGCAGAAGGTCAGACATAAGTGGTAGGTTTAGAGCTCCACGCGCAAGAACATCTCGATACATTAATTCATTTATTCCTACAGCCATTCGCGCACACAATCAAAACATCCAATACACTAAGTGAACCCTCCCACCCCCCAAGCCCCCTCGCCACAGCAACACCTGAACTTCACCAGCAGACGAGTGTATGGGAGCAGACATTATGCGTGCATGTGGGACTGAGCGGGTGAGCACCGGCAAGCAAGCATTTTTGTGTGTGTGTGATCGGAAGTGATTTTTAAATATTTTCTTATTTTACTTGGATTTCATGTATCTTAATGTTAATGTTCTAATCTTATTGGCGTGACATATGTTATGTGCATGCATACGTTGGTTGTGTGTGTGTGTGTGTGAGTGTGTGTGTGTGTGTGTGTGTGTGTGTGTGTGTGTGTGTGTGTGTGTGTGTGTGTGTGTGTGTGTGTGTGTGTGTGTGCATTTTACTTATATATACGATTTATTCCCTTGATGTTTTTATTTATGTATTGTTGTACAATACCTTATGGTCTTAACGTGTGTGTGTGTGTGTGTGTGTGTGTGTGTGCATGTGTGTGTATGTGTGTGTGGGTGTGTGTGCGTGCGTGCGCGCATGTCATTTTTGGTAATCTTATACCCTTTTTTTGTTGGATGTTTTCATTTGTTAATGTTGTTGTGCAATACCCTATTGTCTTAACATGAGTATGTGTGTGTGGGGGGTGGGGCGGTTAGTATATCGTCAGCTATTGGGAATTCTTATTTGACTAGTTTTAATCTCTTCTTATGTTGCGCATGATTTTATGCCAGTGTTTACAATGAGCCTGTGATTGCACAACTTAATTTCCATGTGGATTAATAAAGTGTTTTTGATTTGATTTGATTTGATTTGCTCGGTATAAATCAACCATGATTTCTTTTGTAATTCCGAACTTTTTGAGGCGCCGAAGAAAGTACAGGTGCTGTTGATTTTATCACACACACTGCATATATCCTCTTTTTACAGGCTGTTTGGAGACACCCCCACCCCTTTTTTGTCTTTCCCCTCTCCCCCCCCCCTGCCCCAACGCCCCACAAAAACACACCAATTTTACTCTTTCTTTAGGCTGAACAATGAGAGTTTCGTTTCCGAGTTTCTGTAGTGCCTGTTGGAGAGTTTCTGAGGCTGGGCGCTACCGCCGAGTCATCAAGTGGTATTGCAGCAGCGCCTGAAGTTCTCAGTGAATCAACGGACCGCCACCCACAAAGCCCTTGACTGATGACAGTAATCGGCTTGTCGCGAAGCCACAGTGAGTGAGCGCCCACCATGGAATGGAGGCATCCACCACACCGCTGCCGACACCCAACACTTTCACACAAACGCTTCACAGGCACGGAAGCAGAGGGAAACTGACATTGTTCAAACGTAAACCCCTTTTTCTCTCTTCTACATGCGTTTCTTTTCGACAGAAAAATTGCCAGTTGCTGAAGGAAACAGAATTTCTTCCATTGCTAAGGAAAACAGAAATAGTCTATTGCAAGGGAAAGGTATTTGGCTATTGTCAGAGAAACATGACTTGTTGATGTGTATATATGCTTGTTTACTCAAGTTGGCTTTTTTGTTGTTTCACTTCTGCTTATTTCATTCTATTTGAAAAAAACAACAACCCAAAAAACAAACAAAAAAAACACACAAAAAAATGTGCATAAACGATGCACATGTGTTAAGTTCCAATGCCCACCAGTGGGTACATGACACAAACTTCTTGTCTCGCTGTGCCCTGAAAATCTAAACCGTCGTCGCCACGAGTGCAAGGCAAGAATCAAGAATGGCCTCAGAAGTGACCACAATTGATCTACATTTTGATGAAGATTGACGATGAAGATGATGATGATGCTGAGGTTTTGGCATTTTGTGATAAGGCTGTATTCCACGCTTCATTAAAAAAAAAATATATAATTATATGCAGCATGCATTTTGCGCACGTAAAAGAACCCACGGCAACAAAAGGGTTGTTCCTGGCAAAATTCTGTATAAAAATCCATTTCGATAGGAAAAACAAATAAAACTGCTCGCAGGAAATTTAAAAAAAAAAAAAAAAAAAAAAAAAAGTGGGAGAGCAGCCCGAATTTCACACAGAGAAATCTGTTGTGATAAAAAGAAATACAAATACAAATATATATACACATTTGCGTGTATGTATATATGTATGCTTATATAATACCCCGGCGTCAAAAAGGCTCAAGAGATGCAGGTTGTAAGGTTAGCATTCACACAGCCTTTCACTGCCAGCGGGGCAGTGACCTCGTATCCACCGTGTCTAAGGCTTGGCCCAGGAAAGCGGGGCCCGATCTTTCCTACCCGCCGTTTTAATCTTCCCCCAACATGGGCGGAATGAAGGAAACGCGGAGTAAAGTGCCTTTCCCAAGGGTACAACACCAGGCCGGGGGATGCAGAAGCAGGGCCTCCAACCCTGCAACTGCTGCTGGTGCCAGTTGCATTGCTTGGTTCTAACTTTTTGACAGTTATACTGACGTTGACCGAACTACGCCATTGGTCAGTTCCATACTGCACACAGTTAGTAGCGGGTTGCAACCATACCAGGCTATTCCGTCCGAGCAATGCAACTAGCTCAGGGCCCTGATCTTCCATGTCAAGAACGAGAAGACGAAGAAGAAGAAGAAGAAGAAGAAGAAGAGGAAGAAGAAGAAGAAAAAAACCCTGATCTCTGGTGAACAATGGATCAGAAGTCCAACGCTAACCGATTCCGCCACTGTTATACTGAAACCTCGTTAAAAAAAAAAGAAGAAAAAAAGAAATGAATGAACGGAGGACTAAATTTGAGCAACTCGGTCAAAGAGGCAATCCGTGAAATGGATGTAACTGGACTGTGTGGTCCCTGACTGTCACCCATCCCTCTACCCCACGCCCCCAACATCCATCCACCCTCCTGCCCCCTAGCCCCCCATTCCCGCACCCCCAGACCGACTTAATCAAGTCTACCCCCTGAGCGGAACGTGACGTGGGTTCCAATGGGCAGACCGGGACCACACAGTGGGGACTCACCCACTTCTCGGCTGCTGCTGAAGGGGAGCTAATTTGCTGACCAGCACCGCTCCCAATGGTCTGCAGCCCTCCACAGACCTTGTTTGACTCCAGGGTGGAATATGAATGGAAGCGTGGAGTGCAGCACGTCCTATATCTCTAGGCCTGGTTGACTAAATATGAAAGGAATAGTACAGTCCTGTCTCTCTAGACTTGACATCTCTCCAGACTTGGTTGACTAAATGTGAAAGTAAAAGTACAGTGTATCTCTCTAGACCTGGTTGACTAAATATGAAAGGAAGACTACAGTCCTGTCTCTCTAGGCTTGGTTGACTAAATATGAAAGGAAGAGTACAGTCCTATCTCTCCAGACCTGGTTGGCTAAATATAAAAGAAAGCGTAGAGTGCAGTCCCATATCTCTAGGTCTGGTTGACTAAATATGAATGAAAGGAAGAGTACAGTGCAGTACGTCCCATATCTCTAGGTCTGGTTGACTAAATATGAAAGGAAGCGTAGAGTGCAGTACGTCCTATATCTCTAGGCCTAGTTCACTAAATATGAATGAAAGGAAGATTACAGTCCTATCTCTCTAGACTTGGTTGACTAAATATGAAAGGAAGAGTACAGTCCTATCTTTCTAGACTTAACTGACTAAATATGAAAGGAAGAGTACAGTGCAGTACGTCCTATATCTCTAGGTCTGGTTGACTAAATATGAAAGGAAGCGTAGAGTGCAGTACGTCCTATATCTCTAGGCCTAGTTCACTAAATATGAAAGGAAGAGTACAGTGCAGTACGTCCTATATCTCTAGGTCTGGTTGACTAAATATGAAAGGAAGCGTAGAGTGCAGTACGTACTATATCTCTAGGTCTGGTTGACTAAATATGAAAGAAAGAGTGCAGTGCAGTACGTCCTGTCTCTCTAGGCCTGGTTGGCTAAATATGGAAGGAAGGGTACTGTGCAGTACGTCCTATATCTCTAGACGTGGTTGACTAAATATGAAAGGAAGCGTAGAGTGCAGTACGTCGTATATCTCTAGGTCTGGCTGACTAAATATGAAAGGAAGGGTAGAGTACAGTCCCATCTCTCTCTAGACTTGGCTGACCCAGAATAGAACATGAAAGGAGGGCTTGAGTACAGTCCTATTCCACTAGGCCTGGTTGTCCCCGGGACAGAATATGAAAGGAGGGATGGGATACAGTCCTACCTATCTAAGCCTGGTTGACGGAGAAATAGCACACACAGGCAGTTTGAAACCACAACCTGTCTGTTGCACCATTTTGTTAGCATCCTCACCTCGTATTGCTTATATATATATATATATATATATATATATATATATATATATATCTGATACATTTCTTGATTTATTCAATGACATGGATCTCTTTTTAATTGTTCTCTCTTACCTATGTTTTAAAACATATGTATATGTTTGCGTGTGGATGTCTGAGTGGATGTTTTAGCGCTATTGTAAAGCGCATAGAGCTTCAAGAATATGCGCTATAGCGCAAGATGTCTCAATAAATAAATAAATAAATAAATAAATATATATATATATATATATATATATATATATATATATATATATATCATCATCATCATCTTCATCACGTATTATTTTCTCACAAAAACAGTTCCCATTCACGAGACTCCTTATACATAGTCCAGAAAAAAAAGTAAAAATACTCAATGAAAAAAGAAAAAGAAAAAAAAAATGACGGAGGAGGAAAACCTGTGCAGATTTTAAACTGTCACTAAAAACAAACAACAAATAAACCAATAAAACTGGTTGCTAATCACTTCAGTCAACCATTGAAAAGAAGACAAAACTTCCCCAACATCGTTCGTGTGTTTATTGGTTAACTTAAAACAAAAACAGAACCTGTAAAACTAAGTCTCGCAAAGAGCCATCTGAGCAGACTGATAGTTGAAACCAAACTGGGAACAATTCTCAGTGTCCACGGTTCGATGTATGTCTCTCCTCAAAACGAACAGGTACGGTCGGGACCAGTTTCTCTTATAGATATATTGGTGAAAGTACCAGAACAGTGGTAGAAAGATTCGTGCATGCACACAAACCCCCACATATTCGAACAGGAACTCCTACATATTCGCACATACCCCCCACATATTCGCACATAAGCCCCCACATATTCCCCCCACATATTTGCATAACCCCCACATATTCGCACATAAACCCCCACATATTCGCACATAACCCCCCCCACACACATTCCCCCAAATATTCGCACATAACCCCCCACATATTCGCACATAACCCCCCACAGATTCCCCCAAATATTCGCACATAACCCCCCCACATATTCCCCCATATATTCGCATATAACCCCCAACATGTTCCCCCACATATTCGCACATAACCCCCCACATATTCCCCAAAATATCCGCACATGAGCCCCCACATATTCCCCCCACATAATCGCCCCCCCAACATGTTCCCCCACATATTCGCACATACCCCCCACATATTCGTACATACCCCCCCCCCCCACATGCAGACAGGCAATACACGCTCGCACATCAGAAAGAGGGACACAGCCGACAGAGAGTGAGTGAGTGAGTGTGTGAAAGAGAGACATCACACGACGCAAAATACACCACAGCAATCAAAGACACATGTAAGCGCTCCTTGAAGATCAAAGAACGCAAACAAAATTGACATCACTGTTAAAAAAAACATACACACGGTGATTATGCACAAAGGACCATTTTCGTGTCAAAAGCCACGTGAAAAATCACTCCAAGAAGAAGATAAAAAGGGGAAAATGAAAAGATAGAAAAAAAAATAGGCCTTCGTGTGCTCTGTGGATTTCCATACAACACCTCAGTGGCAAAAGAATCAAATGAAAAATTAACAACAAACCCCCTCACAAACAACCTCCCCCCCCCCCCACTAATAAAACAACAACAACATCACACAACCCCCCCTCCAGCCCCCCCAGACCCCCGACCCCCCAAAAGCGTTTTTATCCAAAACTGCAGAAGTGAAACTGCTCAGTAAGGGTTGTGTCATTATGTATTGCTAAGTGATTGTATAAGTCTTTCCGATTTTCCCCTTCCTCGCCCCTTCCCCTCCCCACTGCCCCCACAACCGATATCCTAAGCTGGAAAATACATCTAATTACATCCATTATACATCTAATCTGTCTGACTGTGGACATCGTATGGACCGAATTAACACCCGTTTCCGGATTTTCTCGGAAGACAGGCAGAGAACAGATCTATATTTGCCCAGCAAACGATCTCGGAAAGTATCCGTCGACGGAAATTAAACTTGTTCTCGGTGAAAACGAATCCCCCCCGTCCTCCTCAAGGAGCAGAGATAAAAAGAAAAAAAACGAGATGGAGAAGGTGAAGATGATAAGAGAGGTGTGTGTGTGTGTGTGTGTGTGTGTTGGGGGGGAGGGGGGGGGGCGGGGGGGGGAGGGGGGAGAGTGGGGGGGGGTATGGGGTGGTGGTGGCGGTAGTATATATACAGAGAGAGAGAAAGAGAGAGAGAAACAGACAAAGAGAGACAGACAGACAGACTCAGAGTGGAAGTGGGAGGGATAGTGGGGGGTGGGGGTGGGGGCTGAAAGAGAGAGAGAGAGAGAGAGAGAGAGAGAGAGAGAGAGAGAGAGAGAGAGAGAGAGAGAGAACTCACAACTTAGAACTCAAAACGTATTCATTCAAGGATTAAGATTTTAGGCATAGCCTATTCTTCCAATCTGCTCTTGCTAATCTACATCTATTACAAACAGCACACACATAAATGAAGGGAAAGAGAGAGAGAGAGAGAGAGAGAGAGAGAGAGAGAGAGACACACACAGACAGACAGACAGAGACAGAGTCTGAGATTTTAAGTCACGAAAGAAAATATATCACACTGTGCATCAACTGATGAAAATGGCAACCACACACACACACACACACACACACACACACACACAAAATCAATCAATCAACCGCCAAATCGTCAAAAGGCCAAGCCAATTCAACGCCGTGACTGACTTGTTCAAACATTTCTGCTCCGGTCTTGAGAGTGACAAACACCAATGCAGACAGTATCATTTTTTGTTGTGAATTTTTTGTATTACCGTGTAACATGGCTCCACAAATAGCTTTCGAATCTCATTTGCTGTATTTGATCAAGACGACTGCAGCAGACGGTATCCGGTGGCAGTTTCTATCAAGGCCGATAACTACGCAGTTCTGTTGCTGCTTGCGTTGCGTTTGGAAACACAGCCACCCAAAACACCTGCAATGCCTTGCTTGAATCGATACCAAGCTCAGGTGAGCGAGATCGTTCGACAGGATGAAATGATTATCATTTAAAAGAAAGAAGAAAAAAAAGATAAAAAAAAAAGAAAAGAAAAGACAACGAAGAAGAAGAAGGAAGGAGAAGAAGGAGTGGAAGGGGCAGAGAAAAAAAAAATGATGACGAAGGAGAAAATGAAGGAGGAGGCGGAGGAGAAGGAAGTAAAGGAGGATTATTCTCTCTCTCTCTCCCACTCTCTCTCTCTCTCTCACTCACCGTCTGTGTGTTCTTTCTACCGTTCTTTTTAACGTCTTTTCACTCTGAGTGATATCAGACGCACTCTCTCTCTCTCTCTCTCTCTCTCTCTCTCTCTCTCTCTCTCTCTCTCTGTGTGTGTGTGTGTGTGTGTGTGTGAGAGAGAGAGAGAGAGAGAGAGAGAGAGAGAGTGTGTTGTGCACAACAACGCATCAACATTTACACACACACACATAAAAATATAAAATGTATATGCAGTAAGCAAATAACTGTAAGCCATCTACTCATTCATTGTCCGAGCATAAGACCGTTAATTCCAAACGATGTAGTTTGATGACTTTTCTTCCAATATTTCATTAGCCACTGAAAAGATTTTGAATGATTATTTATTGCTTAGAATGTTTTCAGATATTTTAAACTCCAGTCCAGTTGGTATCCTCCTTTGATGTATTATGATTAATGTTGTTATTTATATTTACATTGTTGTAGGTTAATACTTGTTGATATGCATATACATATTCTCCCTTCCATGACACCTCATTCAATACACACCACAATCTCTTTAGACTTTTTCTTATAATAATATACTTTTCCTCTGATACATAACATGAACACTTTTTTACACTAATATTCACATGCACCCCCTTTCCTTTATCCACTACTTTACTCCTTTCCGTCTAAAAACACTTATAGTGAATAGACGTTAAACTGAAGATAAAACACACGCACACAGAGACAGACAGACAGAGACAGTGTATGTGTGTGGGTGTCTTTCACTCTACCTTTCTCTCCCTGCCTCCCTCTCTTTCTGAAAATCTCCATCTTTCACTTCCTCGCAATATATCTCCCCCCCCCCTCTCTCTCTGCCTCCCTCCTTCTTCTGTCATTTTCTCTTCTAACGATCTCTCTCTTTATGGAGGAAGGTGGCAGAATGGTTAAGACGCTCAGCTGCCAATACAGAGAGTCCTTGAGGGTGTGGGTTCGAATCCCGCTCTCGCCCTTTCTCCCAAGTTTGACTGGAAAATCAAACTGAGCATCCAGTCTTTCGGATGAGACGATAAACTGAAGTCCCGTGTGCAGCACACATTTGGCGCACTGAAAAAGAACCCATGGAGGAAATCCACTCTGATATTATGTAGTACGCAAATATAATTATATGCATGCACTCAAGGCCTGACAAGCACGTTGGGTTACGCTGCTGTCAGGCATCTGCCTAGCTAGCAGATGTGGTGTGGCGTATATGGATTTGTCCGAACGCAGTGACGCCTCCTTGAGAGGCTGAAACTGAAGCACCCTCCCCCCCCCTCTTTTCCTCTCAGTCTTTGTGCCCCCACCTCTCTCCCCTCTGCACATCTCTTCCCCTGTCTGTTTGTCTCTGTATTTATTCCTCGCTCGATTCTGTCGTTCAGTCAGTCTTTCCCTTTCAGTCTCTCTCTCTCTGTCTGCCTGTTTGTCTGTTTGCTTGCATGTGTCTGTTTCTTGAGTGAGCGGACGAAGCTTAATAAATAAAATTAAAAAAAAAAGAGAAAAAAAAAGAAGAGAAAAAAAGTCAACATTCCCATGTTGTACACAACCGCATGATATGGACCAAGGGCCTGACATTCAAGCAAACAATTTTGAGTATTGTCTTTCCATCTCTCTCTCTCTCTCTCCTTTATGACAGAAGTATATCAATCAATCAACCCATTACTTTATTGTCTGAAACAGAATATAGTAATTCGCCTTAAGGTGGCCTAAATAATGGGCCAGGAGATGAAATGATTAACAAATAGTAAAGAGTGGTAACTCTCTCCATTCACAAGGTACACAACTTCAAGTCAGTGCTGCTCACGCTACCGATTCAGCTAGCACACAGGTAAATAAAAGGTACATTGGAACAAACCCAGACATTGCCAAAAAAAAAAAAAAGCAAAAAAAAAAAAAGCAAAAAAAAAAAAAGCGCCGGGCCTGTCCTTATACCGATCATTTGACATGTGCACACAGCAGCAAAGACAGAAGAAATGCGCAAACATAAATTAGCTTTTATTCAAGACTGGCACAGCCTCTTTAATCCTGAACAAGTCACACAGAACACATGGACAATACAGAACAAACACATGGTTGCCAAGGTGGTTTTTCAACTGGAAATTAACAATAATGAGGCCAGGAGATGAAATGATTAACAAATAGTAAAGAGCGGTAACTCTCTCCACTTTTTCTTTTTTCTTTTTTGAGGAAGTGTCTGGGTTTGTTCCAATGTACCTTTTATTTACCTGTGTGCTAGCTGAATCGGCAGCGTAAGCAGCACTGACTTGAAGTTGTGTACCTTGTGAATGGAGAGAGTTACCACTTTTTACTATTTTTTAAAGAGAAATTTTTTTTAATTTATTTAAAGTGGAGACATTTGTTCTGTCATTAAATTAAAACACTCACACGATCATGACGGGAAAGGGTTGGGAGAGAGGGAAGGAAGGGTGTTGCACAATAAATTATTAGCATCACAGTAGATTTATTAACAAATGAAAATACAAAGGTTCGACATACAAACATATTGGTTTCTTTCCCGTCGACAACTCAAATCATCATCCGATGCAAGGCGGCAATTTGCTCCCTGTGTTAAAAACCCGATCCTTCGGTGATTCTTCCTTTTCTTATTCAGCTCCATATGTCTGGAACAGTTTACCTCACGATTTTCGCCACTCTCCTTCATTTCAATCTTTCAAAAGTGGTCAGAAAACGCCTATCCATACCTTATTTTTCTTCTTCTTTCTTTTGTGAGTTATTGCTCGTGTGTGTGTGTTCGATGTTTATTATAAAGCGCTTTGAGCTCTCTTTAAGGGAGGAAAGTGCTCAACAAAATGGAAAAAAAAAGCGTGGCTGTGTGTGGGGCGTGCTGTTAGTTAGCAGTTGTGGAAAGGCAACAGAACTTGCGAGTGGGAGGAAGGCCCAATGACTTATCACCACCCTGTAGACACCTGTCACACACATCTGTGCTGCCCACTCCACGTGACCGCACCGCTGGGGCTGGATCGCGCGCACACACACACACACACACACACACACACACAGGGGTGCACAAGTGCACGCACACAACCAAGCACTCACAAACACTGATACACACACGCACGCGAATACAGCGGGTGGACACACACACACACACACACACACACATACACATTCCCTCCCCCCCCCTCCCTCGTCCCCCCCAACCGTCACCCGCACGCCCCACCCCCACCCCCTCCGTACCCGCCCCCGTCACAAGAGCATCTAACTGATTTCTTACAGCTGTTTCTGCACGCACATAATGCGACGTAAATGTAATATGAAACCTGAAAACTACTACTACTACTGTTGTTGCTGTTGCTGCTACAACTACTATTAGTACTACTACTACTACTGTTGCTGCTGCTGCTGCTTCTACTACTACTACCATCAATAAAGGAAGATTTTATGACGACCAAGTCTGACCGCTTACCACTTTTCATTTAACGACAGTAAAGAGAAGTAACTCTCTCTATGTTAAAGTTACACAACTTCAAGGCACTGCTGATTGTGCTTCCAATTCAGCTCGCCCACAAGTAAATAAAAAAATATATATGACAAGACAAGATAAAATTCTTTATTATCGAGGTTAATAGATAAGCACTGACGCGCTTTTTTTTTTCCATCCAGTCCCCGCCCTGAAACAGGGTCTACACTACACAATACTACATTATATATGTCATTGCATGCACTGCAAAATGCTACTTAAAGTCATAGACTGCGAATACTATACTACATAAAGGCATAAACATGGTAAAAATAAGACACACACCACACACACATGCGCGCGCGCGAACACACACACACACAGAGGTACAAGCATGGTATAAACAATCGACACAAAAAAAGCAAACAAACAAAACCAAAAAACAAACAAAAAACCCAATAGAAAACATACGCTCTCTCTCACCTACTCGCACACTTACACACAAATAACGGGGGGGTGTAGACATACAGAACAAATACAGGGCTGCCTCAATGGATTAAAAAAAAAAAATCAAAATGAAAGAACAATGAGGATACTTGTCGCTATAAACAAGTAAGTAGAGATAATCAGTGAATTAAAATTTCTCAAGCAGATCATTTCTAATGATTTGACTGAAATGTGAGAAAAACACTGGACATTTTTGTTAAGAAAGTCAAAGCATGCCTGAACTTTCTTCGTTGCCTCAAAATGTTTGGATTAAAACGACGACAACAACAACAACAACAACAGCAACAATCTTGGTTCACTTCCACAGAGCTGTAACTGATTTGAAAGCGTGCTAACCTTCGACATTACTCTATTTGTGAGCACTCGGAAGTGTCAATGTCATCTCTTCTTCCGTTAAACAAGAGAGTGATAGAGTGAGTGAGTGAGAGAGAGAGGAAGAGAAAGAGAGACAGACAGACAGACAGACACATAGATAGATAGACAGACAGACAGGCAGAGACAGAGACTGAGAACGTAGATGAAAGGCAGTGCGCTTTTTAACCAGCGGTTGCAACAACTTCACCAAAATATTTTATTCTTGTCTCCGTCAGTGACCTCTCTATCGCTCTCTCTCCTAACACACACACACACACACACACACACACACACACAAATACACACGCACGCATACATAAACACAAACACACATACACTTGCATACACACATTCACAAACATGACACACATAGACAGACACACACACACAAACACGCACACATAAACACACAACATACAAATACTTACACACATACACACATACGCACACACACAAACACACACACACACACGCGCGCGCGTACACACAAACAGATACACAACACACACAAATACACACACACGCGCGCGTACACATCATTGATTATCTGTTCGCACGCACGCATGCACACACACGCACGCACGCCCACACAGTTACACGCGCGCGCGCAAGCAAACAAGCAGTTTCTCGCCTTTCACCCACTCTTTCTCACTGTCCGCGTGAACAGAACAAGGAGGAAATGAAACAAGATCAAATCATAAAAAAAAGAGAAAAAGAAAAGTAGTTTAATTGGATGTAACAATAGGTATGTGCAAAGTATGCGTGCGTGCGTGCGAGTATGTGTGTGTGTGTGTGTGTGTGTGTGTGTGTGTGTGTGTGTGTGTGTGTGTGGTGTGTTTGTGTGTGTGTGTGTGTGTGTGTGTGTGTGTGTGTGTGGTGTGTGTGTGTGTGTGTGTGTGTGTGTGCGTGCGTGCGTGCGTTTGTGTCTTTCTTTAATTTAACGTCTTTTCACTTTGTGTGATATCAGACGTGTGTTCGTTCGTTCTTTAGTTCAACGTCTTTTCACTGTATGTGATATTAGACGAGGGTAGGAAAAAAAAATGGAGTGGGTGGATGTGATGGGGGAGGGAGGGGGGGTGCGGGGGGGATTACTGTGTACGCATGCAAGTAAGTGAAAGTGTGCGTGCGTGCGTGCCCGCGCGCTTGTGTGTGTATGTGTGTGTGTGTTTGTGTGTGCGTTTGCGTGCGTGTGCGCGCGTTTGCGTGCGTGTGCGTGCGTGTGCGTGCGTGTGTGTGTGTGTGTGTGTGTGTGTGTGTGTGTGATACCACGACATCATGACTTGTACCTTACGTGTTCTCATTGATGTGAGAGATACCTGCTGCAACAGCTGCATCGATGATGATTCTTGTCAGACATTTCACAACAGCAGTAGAGAGTCACACAAATGTGTGCAACACCGCACCATGCAACATGTGTGTTGTATTGTATTGTATTGTATTGTATTCTTTTACCTTTCGCAAGAACAGATATCTCTTTGTGAAATGTATTGTATTGTATTGTACTGAAATGTTTTGTATTGTATTGTATTGTATTGTACTGAAATGTATTGTATTGTTTTACCTTTCTCAACAACAGATTTCTTTGTGTGAATTGTATAGTATTGTATTGTATTGCATTGTATCGTATTACCTTTCGCAACAACAGATATCTCTATGTGAAATGTACTGTATTGTACTGCATTGTATTGTATTATCTTTCGCAACATCAGATATCTCTAAGTGAATTGTATTGTATTGTATTACCTTTCGCAAAACAGATATCTCTATGTGAATTGTACTGTATTGTATTGTTTTACCTTTCGCAACAACAGATATCTCTATGTGAATTGTATTGTATTGTATTGTATTACCTTTCGCAACAACATATATCTCTGTGTGAAATGTATTGTATTGTATTGTGTTACCTTTCACAACAACATATTTCTCTGTGTGGAATGTAATGTATTGTGTTGTGTTTCCTTTCGCAACCACATATATCTCTGTGTGGAATGTAATGCATTGTATTGTACTGTGTTTCCTTTCGCAACCACATATATCTCTGTGTGGAATGTAATGCATTGTATTGTACTGTGTTTCCTTTCGCAACCACATATATCTCTGTGTGGAATGTAATGCATTGTATTGTACTGTGTTTCCTTTCGCAACCACATATATCTCTGTGTGGAATGTGATGTATTGTATTGTGTTGTGTTACCTTTCGCAACCACATATATCTGTGTGTGAAATGTAATGTATTGTATTGTACTATGTTACATTTCGCAACAACATATATCTGTGTGTGAAATGTAATGTATTGTGTTACCTTTCGCAACCACATATATCTATGTGTGGAATATAATGTATTGTATTTTACTGTATTACCTTTCGCAACAACACATATCTGTGTGTGAAATGTAATGTATTGTATTGTACTGTGTTACCTTTCGCAACCACATATATCTCTGTGTGAAATGTAATGTATTATATTGTACTGTGTTACCTTTCGCAACAACATATATCTCTGTGTGAAAATCGTGCTGCTGTCTCCCCGGGAAGAGCACATCTCAACAGTGCACCCTTTTTTTTTTCCACCCCCCCCCCCCTTTCTTTTCCTGTCCGCAGGTATATTTATTTTTTCAACCTGAATGAGTTTTCCTACAGAATTCAGCCAGGGACAAAACCGTTTTGTTTCCGTGGGTTCTTTTACGTGCGTTAAGTACATGCTGCACATGGGGAATCGCCTGTTCCTGCTTTGCTTCTTTTTCTTTTTCTTTAATTCGCAAGATGAGCACCCAGGCCACCAGTCAAAGTCAAGTGGAGGCAGGAGAAAAAAAAAAATCCTCCGATCAGTGTACGGCCGGGGTCCAAGCCTGTGTGTGTGTGTGTGTGTGTGTGTGTGTGTGTGTGCGAGCGCTCGGCGTGCGTGTGTGTGTGTGAGTGTTGTGTGTGTGTGTGCATGTGTGTGCAAACCCATAGCAGAGCGGCACAACTCGCAAACTGCAAAGACTGCTTCATCGCCAGAAGTGACTTCACGCACAGACTACATGACCACCATACCTCCCTCCCACCCCTCTCCACAAACCCTACCACTATGGTCTCTGACAGCGTGCGTGGCTTCAGACAGAACACAGGGGGCAGTGTGGAAGTGATATGTGTGGCCGAACGGCACGTGCAACAAACAGGCTTCGAACAACACCATGTGGAGTGATGGCCTAGAGGTAACGCGTCCGCCTAGGAAGCGAGAGAATCTGAGCGCGCTGGTTCGAATCACGGTTCAGCCGCCGATATTTTCTCCCCCTCCACTAGACCTTGAGTGGTGGTCTGGATGCTAGTCATTCGGATGAGACGATAAACCGAGGTCCCGTGTGCAGCATGCACTTAGCGCACGTAAAAGAACCCACGGCAACACAAGGGTTGTTCCTGGCAAAATTCTGTAGAAAAATCCACTTCGATAGGAAAAACAAATAAAAGTGCACGCAGGAAAAACAAATAAAAGTGCACGCAGGAAAAATACAAAAAAAAAAGGGTGGCGCTGTAGTGTAGCGACGCGCTCTCCCTGAGGAGAGCTGCCCGTATTTCACACAGAGAAATCTGTTGTGATAAAAAGAAATACAAATACAAATACCCCCCCCCCCCTCCCCGTCGCCCCCCTCCACAAACCCAACCACTATGGTCTCTGACAGCGCGTGTGGCTTCAGATAGAACACGGGGGCAGTGTGGAAGTGATATGTGTCGCCGAACGGCACGTGCAAACAAACAGGCTTTGAAAACAACACCCTGATCTGTACGTACCTGCTGGTTGTCGACCTGACTAAGGCTTTTGACACTGCTGCTGGCCCACCAGGCCTTTGGTCCACTTTGGAAAACGTGGCTGTACCCCCCTTCCGTGACCTCACTCTCCCACACTCACTCCATTTAAATAAGAATAATCATTACAGCAGCAACAACAACAAGAAAAAGAAGAAAACAGGAGCCCCACAAACCAACACTACGGTTAAAAAAACTGATCTAAACGATTCTGGAAAACTTTCACGATAGATCGATGAGAGATAGAGGACGGAAATTGTGT
>NC_134897.1:19136342-19146342 GCF_041734735.1 Babylonia areolata | reverse complement strand
AGAGACAGACAGACAGACAGGCAGAGAGAGAGAGAGAGAGAGAGAGAGAGAGATCGGAGACTAAAAGAGACAGACAGAAAAACAGAGAAAAAAACAAACCCAAAACAAAACAAAAAACAAAAACCGACAGCGGGGGACAGGAAGTGAAAAGAGTAATCTCAGTGGTCCCTCCCCGTGCTGTCCCTGGCACCCAGCGCCCTATCAATCACTCTGCATTATTGCTCTGCTGGCAGAAATGCTGGCACCCCACCCCTCCTGCCTTACAGGAGCCCAGCCAGTAACCGTCTCCACAACCCCCACCGCCCCCCTGACCTCCACTCTCTCCCCCCTCCCCCCACACACACCCCTTAGCCAAATCACAAATCACCACGGTCATTAACCCCTACCTCCCCAACAACCACCACCACCACCACTAACAACACACACACACACACACACACGCAGACACACAAAGACACACAGACAGAAACACACACACACAGACAGAAACACACACACACACACACACACACAACACACACACACACACACACAGACAAACACACACGCACACACAGACAAAGACACAGACACCCATCCACCCACCCACCCCACACACACACACACACACACGCTCTCCCTTCCTTTGCTTCTGAACATATCTTTATTTTCATTTTGGAAAGAAAAAAAAGCCCGAAAGCCTTCTCACGAAAGGCTACAAAACCTTGGAAGGAATCCATTCCGACACGATGTTTCTTCGACCTGGACGAGGTTTTCATTCATTCATTAGTTCGTTCGTTCGTTCATTCATTCATCATTTCATTCCATTCATCCATCCATTCATTCATTTAGTAGGAGCGAATCCGAAAACAGACATGATCCACAAGCATATTGGTTGTCTGGTGAGGATGGAGTAAGACAAAGGAGATGGAGAATGATCAACAATTTACTGAGCAGTAATATCGCTTCCTATCTTCTTCTTCTTCTTCTTCTTAGTCTTCTTCTGCGTTCGTGGGCTGCAACTCCCATGTATACACGCCGTTTATGCAGTCTAGGTAAAGAAGAGGAATTACATTTTTTGTTATGTTGCCCTGCTTTGTGTGACCTTAGACAAAAACTTATTCAACCGAAATATTATAGAGGTGTACGAGTGAGGTTTTTACGTGTATAAACCGTTTTTAAACTGCCGTTTAGGCAGCCATACTCCAATGTCGCGCGGGGCGGGGTTGTGCACATGCTGGGTATGTTCTTGTTTCCATAACCCACCGAATGCTGACATGGATTACAGGATCTTTAACGTTGCGTATTTATTAATCTTCTGCATACGTATACACACTATAAAGGAGGTTCATGCAGGCACTAGCAGGTCTGCACATTTGTTGACCTGGGAGATATGGATGGGGTGGGGTGTGGGGGGAGAGCGGGGGGATGGGGTGTGTGTGTGTGTGTGTGTGTGTGTGGGGGGGGGGGGGGGGGGGGGGGGGGGAGGAATCTCCATCCTTAACCCACCAGGTGCGCCGAAACAGGGGATCGAACTCAGGAAACCGGGTCCGGGGGAATCCAGCCAGTGCTCTTAACCATTCGGCCACCGCACCCCGTCAGCAGTAACACTGAGCAAACAGTGGATCAGTGGTCCAGTCGTAATGTACCCGACTAGGTTGTTGGAGTCTCCCGTCGGACCGACGGATGAGAAGGCAGGCAGGCTTATCTGTCGGTATGTGTCCTTATATGGGAGAAGAGGCCGATTCTGGATGCGCAACACTTCCCACAGGTGTTGCAAGGAAAAACGTCTCCAGAAGTTGAGCCCTGCTTCCTTCGCTCACGCTTCTCCTTAACGGCCAGCGTTCTCTTGTTTTCAAACGTCTTTATGCCACAAGAGCACAGCATCCTCCAGCGAGAGCGGTCAAGGGCACCAGTTTCCCAGGAAGCGATGTCAATGTCACAGGCTTTGAGGTTTGTCTTCAAGGTGTCCTTGAAGCGCTTGCAGGGTCTTCCAAGTTTGCGGTGGCCTTCCTTCAGCTGGCCATACAAGAGCATCTTCCGGATCCTGCTGTCTGTCATGCGGACAACGTGTCCTGTCCAGCGTAGCTGACACTGGATCAGCAGGCTTTCGATGCTGGGTAGGCCGCTCCTCTCTAGGACCTGGATGTTGGAGACCCTGTCTTGCCACTTTATGCCGAGGATCTGGGTATATGGCGGGTATACACGGGTTCGAGTCCCAAAACACAGATTGGGAATTGTACCCGCCGCCCTTCTCTCCCCCCCCCCCCGCTGCCCTCCCCCCCCCGCTGCCCCCCCCCCCCCCCCCGCCAACCCCGCCCCCCCCTCGCCTCCCTCCCAACCCCCACCCCATCCCTCCGACACTAGACCTTGAGTGGTGGTCTGGGTGTTAGTTAACTGTCCGGCATGATGAGACGATAAACCGAGGTTCGTTGTATGCACGTTAAACAACCCGCGGCAACGAAAGGGTTGTCCTTGGCGAAATACTATAGAAAAGATTCTCGGCTTTGATAGTGAAACAAATACACTTACATGACAGGAAAAAAAATATCCCCAAACAAACAAACAAAAAAACAAAAATAAGGCGACAACGCTTTTTCCGGGCAGAGCAGGCCAGATTTCAGACAGAGAAAGTTGTTATGGCAATACAATACAATACAATACAGTACAGTACAGTACAGTACAGTACAGTACAATACAATACAAATCATCCAGAGTTTTACCAGTGGAACAGTAGACCATGAAATAGTTACTATGAAGGGGGCTTACACAAAAAAATAAAGACAAACGTACAGGTAGACAGACAGACATCGTGAAAGGGACAAATACACACAAAAAGACCACTCACAAATGCACGACCACACACACACACACACACACACACACACACACACACACACACACACACACACACACAACAAACCAACAAAACCAAACAACAACAACAACAACAACAAAACACACACGAGATAATTCCCCTTTCATAGCTCGACCATGAACCAGCTGCCATGTAAGGGGGCCGGGACCTCACACGTAAAACACATACCAATGTACACCCATGCACTTTCAACTCCCACCCCTTGACCCCTCCACCCCATCCATCTCCACACTCCCTCCCTCCCTCTACACAAAAAGACCACTCACAAATGCACGACCACACACACACACACACACACACACACACACACACACACGTGATTAATTAATTGTGTAATTTTTATTCATTCATTCATTTACCATTGCACTTGTGTCTTATAAACCTTAAGGTTTCATGACAATAAAAATCTATTCTATTCTATTCTATTCACACACACACACACACACACACACACACACACACACAGATAAACACAGATACAGCGACGGGGACAGACAAGGAGAGAGAGAGAGAGAGAGAGAGAGAGAGAGAGAGAGAGAGAGAGACAGACAGACAGACAGACAGACAGACAGAGAGACAGAGCAAGAGAGTGATGGTTGGTTTCTTTCCCATTCCATTCATCTCCGGCACTTGCTCCCCTCAATCAATCAATCAGAGTTAGTGCGGCCAAAGAAGCCCTGACACAAAGCACTCGACGTAAGGCGGCAGAGTGGCCTCACAAAGACTACTCCCATCCCCCTCTTGTTGACGATATACCTCGCCCTGAGAGTCACCTCCACTTGCTTCTCCCAGCATTCGCTGCACGCTTCTTTTTTCCGGTTCCGGTTTTCGTCTTTATTTATTCATTATTTTATTTATTTATCTATTTATTTAAAACATTTTTTTTGGGGGGGTGGGGGGTGGGGGGTGGGGGTTGCAATGGGGGTGGGGTGGGTATGAAGGCATATATATCCATATAATAGTACTAATTCTACTGTCTCTAATAAAGGATTTTATATAGCGCGTATGTCCCCACCCCCACCTACCCCCCAGAAATACTGCTCAAAGCGCTTCACATTTCGTTCCTGCAGCCTCCCCACCCCCCTCCTCTCCCCATCAACCACCATAACCACACCCGCTCCCAACAAACACAGAAACACATGCCAGAAGAATACACTCAACGCAACTGAACATTGGAAACCACCACCCCCCTCCCACACCCAATGACGCCCTCTAGAAAACACATCTTCCTGCAACACGCACTCACGCAACCCCTCACACACACACCCCTGCAAGCACCTCACCATCCATCTGTTGGCTGCCTTTTGTTACACTGCAGTATAAATGCTCGGAATTACGAGTTGATTTTATTTCCACGAAAAAATCCCTGGGTTTATTTTGGGTTTTGGGCTTTATGGGTTTATTATTATTATTATTATTATTTTTTTTTTAAAACTTGCATCCATAAAGTGAAAAGCATTTTCTTTCAAACTAAACAAACTGTAATCAATTAAGTGAAGAAGTTTCAAACGCCCACCATCCAACGTGGGTTTGAAAGCACGTGGATTTTAGCCATCTGTATCTGTGATAGCAACAAGGAGTTGTCCAATGCGATTTTCACTGGGTTTTTGGATGTCGTTTCCTCTCTCTCTGTCTCTCTTTTTTTTTTTTTTTTTTTTTTTTCAATTTTGGCTTGCGTCCCCCGATTGCCCCCAAGAAAAAGGGATCACGGAATGAAGTCTGGAATGCTGTTTGCACGACAGGCAGGGGGTGAGGAGTGAGGCATCATGCAGAACAACCTGTTCTTGGCCTGGGGCGGCATACTGATGAACGCTGACCCCCCCCCCCCCTTCCCCACCCCACCCCCTCGCACTGTGCTTTCTTTCTTTGCTGTGGATCGTGATCGGCTGGACCCCTTCAATTCAGTTATAAAAGGACCGTTCTTTTTAAAAAAAATCAATTTCTTTTTATTTAATTATTTTCATTTCACTTATCCCGCCCACTATACCTTGAGTGGTGGCCTGGGTGCTAGTCTTTCGGAAGAGACGACTGATAAACCGCGAGGTCCCCGAGTGCAACATGCACTTAGCGGCGCACGTGAAAGAACCTACAGTAACAAAAAAAAAGGGGTTACCCCTGGCAAAATCAAGCAGAAAAATCTGATAGTATGAAAAATACACGTGCAGACAACAACAACAACAAAAAAAAAAGGTGTCGCATCCTCACGCAATGCACACCGAATTTCACACAGATAAATCTGTTGTGATATAAAAGTAACACGATCCGATACGATACAATTACGTTCTGAATGATGGTCATACGAGGGTCATTCAATAAATAAGGTGAATTTTTCGGTATAAGGACTTCTAATACAGATAGAAGCTTACTTTTTTTTCTTTTTTTTTGTTTTACTTCTTTTTCACATGGATTTAATTTGTTTTGCAGATTAAGAAAAACTTTGAGAGTTTTGGCGATTAACAAAGATGGCCGACCAAGAAGCATGCTCCATGATTGAACAGCGGTCAGTTATCAAGTTTTTGGTTGCTGAAGGGTGCAAACCAGTTGAAATTCATAGGAGAATGTCAACTGTGTAAGGTGCCATATGTTTCAGCCGAAAAAATGTCTACAAGTGGGCTAAATTGCTTAAAGAAGGACGGAGCAGTGTTGAGGATGAAGACAGGCCTGGAAGGCCTGGAGCGATTGGCTGAGACATCAGTCCAAAGATTTTTACGCTGAGGGAATACGGAAGCTTGTGCACAGATGGGAAAAGTGTGTGACAGTGCTGGGAGACTACGTTGAAAAAAAAAGTAAGCTTCTATCTGTATTAGAAGTCCTTATACCGAAAAATTCACCTTATTTATTGAATGACCCTCGTACCTTGGTTCTGGCACGGATTCCAAGTGCTTTAGCACTCAAAGTAAAAGAAACAGAAAAAAATCACTCACACTTCCACCCATACATATCGTCACATAACAGTCAGTCGTGTCCGACTATGACCATCAGAACAGCAGAGGAGGCATCTGCTGTCTTGACTATCTAGGCCAGAATTTGATTATAGATGGAGAGTGTCTTGCCCAAGTTACACCCCCAGCTTTCTCGGCCAAGAGGGTCTTAGGACAGCCGGCGTTGGGATGGTTCCCAAAGGCCAACAAGCCCCCAACGATGCAGCACTAAGAGCCAGTGCAATACCAACCTACACATACCAAACAATACATAAAAGACCTATTTCAGAAGGGAGGTGTGGAAGTCCCCAAACTGATAACAAACATACCGTTCCAGATGGTCCCCAGTCTAATGTGAATGACTGCTGTCTGTCAAGGAAACGGGACAAAAGGGAATCTCCTGTCTGGTCTGTCTGCACAGGTCATTGGTTTGTTGGCCTTTATCATCACTACATGAACTGTTTTGTTGGCATGGCCTTTATCATTACCACATGAACTGTTTTGTTGGCATGGCCTTTATCATTACCACATGAACTGTTTTGATGGCATGGCATGGCCTTTATCATTACCACATGAACTGTTTTGATGGCATGGCATGGCCTTTATCATTACCACATGAACTGTTTTGTTGGCATGGCCTTTATCATTACCACATGAACTGTTTTGATGGCATGGCATGGCCTTTATCATTGCCACATGAACTGTTTTGTTGGCATGGCCTTTATCATTACCACATGAACTGTTTTGTTGGCATGGCCTTTATCATTACCACATGAACTGTTTTGTTGGCATGGCCTTTATCATTATCACATGAACTGTTTTGTTGGCATGGCCTTTATCATTACCACATGAACTGTTTTGTTGGCATGGCCTTTATCATTACCACATGAACTGTTTTGATGGCATGGCATGGCCTTTATCATTGCCACATGAACTGTTTTGATGGCATGGCATGGCCTGGCCTTTATCATTGCCACATGAACTGTTTTGTTGGCATGGCCTTTATCATTACCACATGAACCGTTTTGTTGGCATGGCATGGCCTTTATCATTACCACATGAACTGTTTTGTTGGCATGGCCTTTATCATTACCACATGAACTGTTTTGATGGCATTGCATGGCATGGCCTTTATCATTACCACATGAACTGTTTTGTTGGCATGGCCTTTATCATTACCACATGAACAGTTTTGTTGGCATGGCCTTTATCATTACCACATGAACTGTTTTGTTGGCATGGCCTTTATCATCACCACATGAACTGTTTTGTTGGCATGGCCTTTATCATTACCACATGAACTGTTTTGATGGCATTGCATGGCATGGCCTTTATCATCACCACATGAACTGTTTTGTTGGCATGGCCTTTATCATTGCCACATGAACTGTTTTGTTGGCATGGCCTTTATCATTACCACATGAACTGTTTTGTTGGCATGGCCTTTATCATCACCACATGAACTGTTTTGTTGGCATGGCCTTTATCATTACCACATGAACTGTTTTGTTGGCATGGCATGGCCTTTATCATCACCACATGAACTGTTTTGTTGGCATGGCCTTTATCATTGCCACATGAACTGTTTTGTTGGCATGGCCTTTATCATTGCCACATGAACTGTTTTGTTGGCATGGCCTTTATCATTACCACATGAACTGTTTTGATGGCATTGCATGGCATGGCGTTTATCATTACCACATGAACTGTTTTGATGGCATGGCATGGCATGGCCTTTATCATTACCACATGAACTGTTTTGTTGGCATGGCCTTTATCATTACCACATGAACTGCTTTGTTGGCATGGCCTTTATCATTACCACATGAACTGTTTTGTTGGCATGGCCTTTATCATTACCACATGAACTGTTTTGTTGGCATGGCCTTTATCATTACCACATGAACTGTTTTGATGGCATGGCATGACCTTTATCATTGCCACATGAACTGTTTTGTTGGCATGGCCTTTATCATTATCACATGAACTGTTATGTTGGCATGGCCTTTATCATTACATGAACTGTTTTGATGGCATGGCCTGGCCTGGCCTTTATCATTACCACATGAACTGCTTTGTTGGCATGGCCTTTATCATTACCACATGAACTGTTTTGTTGGCATGGCCTTTATCATTACCACATGAACTGCTTTGTTGGCATGGCCTTTATCATTACCACATGAACTGTTTTGTTGGCATGGCCTTTATCATTACCACATGAACTGTTTTGTTGGCATGGCCTTTATCATTACCACATGAACTGTTTTGATGGCATGGCATGACCTTTATCATTGCCACATGAACTGTTTTGTTGGCATGGCCTTTATCATTATCACATGAACTGTTATGTTGGCATGGCCTTTATCATTACATGAACTGTTTTGATGGCATGGCATGGCCTGGCCTTTATCATTACCACATGAACTGCTTTGTTGGCATGGCCTTTATCATTACCACATGAACTGTTTTGATGGCATGGCATGGCCTTTATCATTACCACATGAACTGTTTTGTTGGCATGGCCTTTATCATTACCACATGAACTGTTTTGATGGCATGGCCTTTATCATTACCACATGAACTGTTTTGTTGGCATGGCCTTTATCATCACCACATGAACTGTTTTGATGGCATGGCATGGCCTTTATCATTGCCACATGAACTGTTTTGATGGCATGGCCTTTATCATTACATGAACTGTTTTGTTGCCGGTGCAAGGCAAGTTAGCTCCCCCTGGGAGAATAATAACATGCGGTGTAGCTTTCTGCACCCCCACCCCCCTACCCAAAAAGAATTTGCGAACTGTCCACACATAGCCGTGTATTAAGGGAAAGGAGAGGAGGGTTAATGTGTGTGTGTGTGTGTGTGTGTGTGTGTGTGTAAGTATGTGTGTGTGTGTGTAAGTATGTGTGTGTGTGTGTGTAAGTATGTGTGTGTGCGGTTGTGTGTGTGTGTGTGTGTGTGTGTGTGTGTGTGTAAGTATGTGTGTGTGTGTGTGTATGTGTGTGTGCGGTTGTGTGTGTGTGTGTGTGCGTGCGTGCGTGCGTGCGTGCGCGCGCGCGTGTGTGTATGTGTATAAAACCACGTGTGATAACAAGCTTGGTGCGCTTTCAAACCGATCTTTTCAAGTTAGGTCTGTCATGGCGGACATCGCAGAAGACGTTACATTGTTTGATGTCTTTTTCTTCTTCTATGTTTTTTTCTTCTTCTTTTTTTATATTATTATTTTCATTTTTCATTTATTACATATCTGCAGGTGGTTTTTTTTATTTATTATTATTATTATTATTTTATATTTTTTTATCCCGATGATTGCCCAGGACTACATGAACTGTTTTGTTGGCATGGCCTTTATCATTACCACATGAACTGTTTTGTTGGCATGGCCTTTATCATTACCACATGAACTGTTTTGATGGCATTTCATGGCCTTTATCATTACCACATGAACTGTTTTGTTGGCATGGCCTTTATCATCACCACATGAACTGTTTTGTTGGCATGGCCTTTATCATTACCACATGAACTGTTTTGTTGCCGGTGCAAGGCAAGTTAACTCTCCCCCTGAGAGAATAATAACATGTGGTGTAGCTTTCTGCACCCCACCCCCCACCCCCTACCCCAAAAGAATTTGCGAACTGTCCACACATAGCCGTATATTAAGGGAAAGGGGAGGGGGGTGGGGGTCAATGTATGTGTGTGTGTGTGTGTGTGTGTGTGTGTGTGTAAGTATGTGTGTGTGTGTGTGTGTGTGCGGTTGTGTGTGTATGTGTGTGTGTGTGTGTGTGTGTGTGTGTGTGTGTGTGTGTGTATAAAACCACGTGTGATAACAAGCTTGGTGCGCTTTCAAACCGATCTTTTCAAGTTAGGTCTGTCATGGCGGACATCGCAGAAGACGTTACATTGTTTGATGTCTTTTTCTTCTTCTATGTTTTTTTTTCTTTCTTTTTTTATATTATTATTTTCATTTTTCATTTATTACATATCTGCAGGTGGTTTTTTTTTTATTATTATTATTATTTTATTTTATTTTTTTTATCCCGATGATTGCCCTTTTTTGGTTAGATGGGCCACAGTAAAGAAGTCGACTTGAGACAGAAGTGGTCTGCGTGTTTCTAGTTTCCATTGGTGGGAGAGGGGTGGAGGTGGAGGGCTTGGGGTTGGGGTGGGGGTGGGGGTGGAAGTGGAGGGGTGGGGGTGGGGGTTGAGGGAGCGACGGGTG
>NC_134897.1:19123842-19131342 GCF_041734735.1 Babylonia areolata | reverse complement strand
GAGGAGATGTTACAACTTTAGAAGATGGGGACCCGTAAACCCGAATCTTCCGATCAATCGGATTAACTCTCTCCATACGAACGGCGAAAGAGACGACGTTAACAGCGTTTCATTCCAATTACCATCATCAAAATATTACAATCGGAACGCTCTTATACTGAAGAGGTGAATGTTGACAAAGAATACCACAGTTCTGACGACGGAAGCTAAAGGTTGGGTCGTTCAGACACCCACTGGACATCCGAGGATTCTGTGTACTGGCCGTACTGAGTGAGTTAATTTTCCAGAGTTGTGCAGAATTAAAGAAATGGTTAATTCAGATCAGCTGGAGGTAGACATCTCTCTCTCTGTGTCTGTCTCTGTCTGTCTTTCCGCGTCTATCTCTATCCGTCCGTCTGCCGGTCTGTCTCTCTGTCTCTGCCTGTCTGTCTGTTTCTCTGAACCAATCTGGTGTTGATACGCACAGGGAATATCAGGCGAGGTGAGCAGGGAGACAGACATCTATCAGTCTGACTTCCACTGTCCTCCAAGGGGCAATCACTGAGTGCTGCTGCTGCCCCATGACAGACACCCAACGTGGACTTAACTCACTTCTCTTCACTTCATGTTGATTATGGAAAAGGTCCTCTCGTTGACTGAAAACGTATCAGAAACCAAGAATATAAAGTACGTTAGGATAAAGGTTATAAGGCTCAGAAGGCTTTTTTTTTTTTTTTTTGTTTTTTGCAGCATCAGGGGCGGTGAATCCTTGTTCACTATGTCTAGGGCTCGGCTTAACTGGGCGGGGCCCAACCCTCCACCATTTCTGTCGCTTTAATCTTCCACAACTGACGTTAGGCTCCCATTCACATGTTCCTCCTCCTCCTCCTCCTTCTCCTCCTCCTCCTCTACCTCCTCCTTCAACTGCTACTACTACTACTACTACTACTACCCCTGCCCAGCAGCTCTGTAACTCAGAGCGTTTGTTAGGACTTTCAGTATCAGTATCAGTATCAGTAGCTCAAGGAGGCGTCACTGCGTTCGGACAAATCCATATACGCTACACCACATCTGCCAAGCAGATGCCTGACCAGCAGCGTAACCCAACGCGCTTAGTCAGACCTTGAGAAAAAAAATTTTTTAAAGAAAAGAAATAAAATAAAATAAAATAAATAAAATAAAATAACAAAACAAAACAAATAAATAAATAAATAAAGCGTCCCCCCCAGCCCCCTCCCCTCCCCCTGGCCCCCGATCCACGACCCCCACTCAGGAGCACTGATCTACGACTTGAAGGGACAGACAGAGAAAAGGTCATCAGTCCTATCACGGCACAGAACGGTTCAATGACCCCCGCTTACAGGGAGGACCGCAGTAAGCGAGGGAGTCAGTGTATGTGTGTGTGTGTGTGTGTGTGTGTGTGTGTGTGTGTGTTTGTGTGTGTGTGTGTGTGTGTGTGTGTGTGTGTGTGTGAGAGAGAGGGGGAGGAGTGAGAGAAAAGGAGGGAGGAAGAGAGAGGGGGAGAGAGGTGAAGTGAGTGTGAGAGAGTATGTGAGAGAGAGAGGGGGGTGAGAGAAAAGGAGGGAGGAAGAGAGAGGGAGAGAGAGGTAAAGAGAGTGTGAGAGAGAGTGTGTGTGTGTGTGTGAAAGAGAGAGAGAGAGAGAGGGGGGGGGGAGAAAATGAGGGTGGAAGAGAGACGGAGAAAGAGGTAAAGAGAGTGTGAGAGAGAGGGGGGAAAGAGAGAGTGCGTGTGAGAGAGAGGGGGGAGTGAGAGAAAAGGAGGGAGGAAAAGAGAGGGAGAGAGAGGTAAAGAGAGTGTGAGAGAGAGGGGGAAAGAGAGATGGGGAGTGAGAGAGAGAGGGGGGAGAAAGAGAGAGAGGGAGGGAAAGTGACAGAGAGAGAGAGAGAGAGAGAGAGAGAGAGAGAGAGAGAGACGGGGAGGGAGATGGGACAGAGAGACAGAGACAGCAGGAGACGAACAGAAAAAAATGCAGATACACAGACAGAGGGTCAGTATACTTTCTCGACTCTGTCTGTCTGTCTGTCAGTCTGCCTGTCTGAATCTTTATCCATGCCTGCGTGTCTATGCGCACATGCGTACGTGGGTGTGTGTGTGTGTATGTGTGTGTGTGTGTGTGTGTGTGTGTGTGTGTGTGTGTGTGTGTGTGTGTGTGTGTGTGTGTGTGTGTGTGTGTGTGCTCTTGTTTTATCATGTCGGAGAGAATGAGGCGGACAGACAGACACAGAAGGTGCGTTTGAAAATCTATGTAATAATAATAATAATGGTATTTATGTAGCGCTGAATCTTGTGTAGAGACAAATCAAAACGCTTTCGCACCAGTCATTCACATGCATGCATAACTCTAAAACTGGAGAAACTGAAGACAAGGAAGAGGCAGGGAAGGGAGCCTGTTTTGGGAAGAGGTGGGTTTAAAGGCCAGACTTTAAAGAGCTGAGTGTGGAGACTTGACGAAAGAACGAAAGAGGAAGTGCATTCCAATTGCAAGGTCCAGAGACAGAGAAAGAACGGCGGCCAACAGTCGAGAGCTTGAATCTGGGTAACACAAAGACACACAGACGGAAAAAAGACAGACAGATTGACAGAGAAAATGTGTGCGTGCGACAGATTGAAAGGCCGATTCGATCAGAACCCGTTATTGGAAACGCTTTTAGTTAGATGGGCATGGACGGACGGACGTGCAGAGGCAGAGTGAGAGAGAAGCACACGAGGCAGAGTGAGAGAGAAGCACACACACACACACACACACACACACACACACACACACACACGTGCACACACACGTGCACACACACACACACACACACACACACACACACGTACGCATGTGCGCATAGACACGCAGGCATGGATAAAGATTCAGAGAGAGAGAGAGAGAGACAGACAGACAGAGAGAGACAGAGAGACAAAGAGACAGAGACAGAGAGACAGAGAAAAACAGAGACAGACAGAGACAGAGAGAGACAGAGATAGTCACAGTCCGACAGAGGATTATGTCTAAGTTCCCTTAGGTCTATATATGTTTAATCATAGATACACTTTTGGATAATGATCAGCAGTGGTCAATGGTGGTTTGCGGTCGGCAGTGGTCAGCGGTGACCAGTGGTGGCCAGCATTGGTTAGTAGTGGTCAGCAGTGAGTGGTTAGCGGTGGTCAGTAGTTGTCAGTGGTCAGTGGTCACCGGTGGTCAGAGATAAGTGGTGATCTGTAATGGTCAGGACCTTATGTCAAAAACAACGCTAACTTAAAGATTTTTGCGTAGTGGTCAGTGGTGGTCAGCAGTGGCAAGAAATTGTCAGTGATGGTCAACAGCAGTCAGTAGTGGTCAGCTAATGGTCAGATCCTGCCCAGACATCCAAATTACCAATTTGTTACATTACCGTCACTAAGCTGAACACTGTTAGTGGTCAGCAATGGTCAGTCGTGGTCATACAGTGGTCAAATGTTTACCCGCTAAGACAGAATAATGGGCAGATGTAACAATAACGCAGTCTGAGCACGTTTGAGTCGTGGTCAGTAGTGGTCAGCGGTAGTCCTAGAAGTGGGGGAACACGGACCTGGCTTGACATCTGTATGGGGGAACATACAGATGGGGGAATATAGACCTAGGGGAACACAGATCTGGGGGGAACATTGAGCTGGGGGAATATAGACCTGGGGCAACATACAGCTGACCGCGTCAGAGACAGACATACATAAAAAACAAACCGAAAACATAGAGAGAGAAGGGTTTCTTAACTTTCACGACGGTGTGTTCGTTCGTTTTTCTGCTTAACGGCTATCCACATTTGTGATTTTTGACGAAAATTCATCATCTCCCCAACCCCTCCCATGTCTTTAATCATCACTATTGTGTTCTATTCCTTTCTCTTCAATTAGCATAAAAAGGAATATAAACGAACTTAACTAAACTAAACTAACGACGCTCTGTGTGTGTGTGTGTGTGTGTGTGTGTGTGTCTCTCTCTCTCTCTCTCTCTCTCTCTGTCTCCATCCTCTGTCTGTGAGCGTGCGTCCCTTCGAAGCGCGTCCAACAAAAAGTGTTTTCAATTCAATTGACAGTGTCTGCCTGTCAGTCTGTCACACGCACACGTTTTCTCTGTTTGTCGGTCTTTCTGTCTCTCCCCCCCCCCCCCCCCCCCCCCCCCGTCTCTCTCTCTCTCTCTCTTTCTCACTCTGTGTTGTCTCTCCCACATTTTATAGGCACGTACTCTCTCTCTCTCTCTTCCACTCTTTGGAATTCAGCAAGCAATAATTTACTAAAAACCGTTGATTAGTATCCAAGAAAATTAACTCAGCACGTGATTCACGTTGATTTCTGTGTCAGCGGGGAACATTGCTACTTGAGAGAGAGAGAGAGAGAGAGAGAGAGAGAAGGGGTGGGGGGTGGGGGGTGGGGGGGCGGGAGGGGCGGGAGGGGGGAGGGAGAGGAGAGAAGGAGAAAGGGGGAGATATATAATTATCTTCCTAAGTTGAACTCTGTACGTGTTTTAATGCGTTGAGACCATTGTGGCGAGAGATAGATATAGATAAACAGACAGACAGATGGATAGATATATAGATAATAATAATAATAATAATGGATACTTATATAGCACACTATCCAGAAATCTGCTCTAGGTGCTTTACAAAAACGCTTTTGATAACATAAAACATTATATCTATGTTACATACACACACCAAAATGTGACCACACACACACACGCGCGCGCGCGCACGCGCACGCACGCACACACACACACACACACACACACACACACACTGCATTCATACATTTTAACATACATGTGTATCTAACAGCTACCCTAACACATACGCACACAGAGGCAGGCACAAACTTACATAGACACACGCACACACAATACACATTCATATACATGCATGTAGTTGTGGACCTGCCACAATTGAACTTATTGCTGAGGGAAAAGGTGAGTTTTGAGACGAGATTTAAAAGATGCGAGGGAATCAGAATGACGGAGGTTATCAGGGAGCTTGTTCCACGTCTTTGGCGATTGAAAAGAAAACGATCTGTGTCCATAGGTCTTACTTCTGACGTGAGGTATCCTGAGAAGTCGAGTATCAGAGGAAGAACGGACCTGGCGAGACGGGGTATAGATATGGATGAGTTCAGAAAGATATTTGGGGCCAGATCCGTTGACTGCAGAAAAGGTCAGAGTGGATAGCTTATAGTCTATTCGATCAGAAACGGAGCTGGCGAGACGGGGTATAGATATGGATGAGTTCAGAAAGATAGAGAGAGAGACAGAGACAGAGACAGAGACAAAGAGAACTTGTCTGTTGTCCATTCAGCGTTAAACCGCCCTTCAGACAAAGGGATGAGAGAAAGAATAAAAACATACTTTTGAAAGCATCTCATGTAATTTGCATAGTCATTTAAAGTTCACACAGACCAACACAGACACACACGCATGCATCCAGCCAGACAAAAATCAATTCACGCACGCACGCAAGGTGGCGAGTGCTAGCCGAAACCCACGTGCACACACACACACACACACACACACACACACACGACAATAAACTGCCACCTCTGCACTCTCTCGCTCTCCCTCCCCTTTCTCGCTTTTCCGATATGATCTACATAAACAGTTTTTTGGCCCTGCCGTGTTTCACGTGCTGACGGTACAGTCCAATGTGCACAAAGAGGAAGGGAGGAAAGGAGGCGTGTATCTCTCTCCACGGCTGAACGTCTGTCTCGGATCGGGAAGTGGCGGAAGGTTTGGTTTTTCTAAGCCACTGTTCATTGATACAGACAGACAGAGAGAGAGAGAGAGAGAGAGAGAGAGGAGAGAGACAGAGACAAGAGACAGAGAGAAAGACGGGGGAGGGGACAGAGACGGGAGGGGGAGAGAGAGAGATGGAAGGGGGGGGGACCTAGAGAGGAGGGGGGAGGGGACAGACAGGGGGAAAGTGGAGGAGGAGGGGACAGAGGGGAGGGGACAGGGGGGGACAGAGAGGGGGGGAGGACAAAGAGGGGGAGGGGACAGAGGAGGGGAGGGGGGAGGGGACAGAGGGTTTAGGGGACAGAGAGGGGGAGAGGGGGGAGGGAAAAGAGAGGGGGAGGGGACACAGAGGGGGGATAGGACAGGGGGGGGGCAGAGGAGGGGGTAGGGGACAGAGGGGGGAGGGGACAGAGAGGAGGAGAGGGTGGAAGGAAAAGAGAGGGGGAGGGGACGGGGGGGGGGGGGGCAGAGGAGGGGGTAGGGGACAGAGGGTGGAGGGGACAGAGAGGGGGGAGGGGACAGAGAGAGGGGAGAGGGAAAAGAGAGGGGGAGGGGACAGAGAGGGGGGAGAGGGGGGGAGGCAACAGAAAAGAAAGGACAGATAGAAGGGGTAGGGGATAGAGAGGGAGGGAACAGAGAGAGATGGAGAGAGATGAGATCCACACACACACACACACACACACACACACACACACACACACCCCTATCCCACACACCGACCCACCCCACCCACACATAATCTCAGCGCCTGTGTGCACTTTTTGCCTGCCCCCCCCCCCCCCGCACCCCCCTCCCCCGCCCCTCAACGTCAATGCGCAGCCACTAAGTGAACCTTCTCATTCTGTGCCAGTCCCAGCTCCTCACCAGTGCAGTCGCCTAATCCTTTCACACACTCCAACGGTGCTGACGTGAAACACTTACTTACACTGCGTGGGCTGACCAAAGATATTGGTGGGGGGAAGGATCAGTCCATGTCTTGTCTTGGATTTATAATTATTATTATTATTATTATTTTTAAATTTCTATAAATGATCTCAACAGATTTCTCTCCGTGTTGATCAAATTCGAGCTGCTCTTCCCTTGTGCGCACATACCAAAGACATTGATGGAGAAGGAAAAGGTCTTTGTATTGTATTGTATTGCATTGTATTGCACTGCAATGCGTTGCATTGTGTTGCATTGTATTGTATTGTGATGCATTATACTGTATTGTATTGTACTACATTGTATTGTACTGTATTGTGCTGCACTGTGCTGTGTTGTATTTCATTTTGAACACAACAGTGTAAAATTCGGGCTGCTCTCTACCTGGGAGGAGCACGTCGCCACTAATCCCCTCCCCCCACACCCCCACCCTCCCTCCCCCACACCCACTCACGAAGAATAAACTCCCACCTCTTCACTTTTTTTCCTATCTAAAATTAATTGTCTTCGTTTTACTATCAAAGTGGATTGTTCTACACGACAATGCCTGTGACAACAATTTTGTTGCTGTGGGTTCTTTTACTTGCGCTGTGTGCTTGCTACACACACTGGACCCTCGGTTTGTTGTCTCATCTGAAAGACTAGCACTCAGGCAACCGCTCAAGATCTAATGGAGAGGATGGTAGGGGTGCGGGGGTTGGCGGGTCGGAGTGTAACGATCTAGTTTTGACTTACAGCTTACTATGGAGTTTGGCCAGCAACCTTTGTGGGAGTGTAATGATCTAGTTTTGACTTACAGCTAACTATGGAGTTTGGCCAACAACCTTATTAAAAA
>NC_134897.1:19116342-19118842 GCF_041734735.1 Babylonia areolata | reverse complement strand
TGTGGCCCCGTTTTGATAATAATAATAATAATAATGTACATTTATACAGCGACCTTTCTCACTAAGAGCTCAGGGCGCTTTACATGAAAGAAAAGTATTTCAAGTAACATAAAACATTCATGACCACTCTTTCTCAACACCCCCCCCCAGCCCCCCCACACACACTCCAACTCTCCCACTCTTCATACATCCAAAGTGAAAGTGAGCCAACATGAGTGGTAATGGAGAAAAGGAAGCTGAGAGGACTTAAAGATAGGTTTTAAAAAGACGAGTCTTTAGTGATCATCGAAAAGCAGAAATAGAATCAGATGCACGGATATGAGGAGGAAGGTTGTTCCAGATGTGAGGAGCAGCAAAGAAGAAAGAACGTTCACCATAGGTTTGTATTGACACGAGGAAGTTTCAAAAGGTAACAGTCAGAGGAAGAGCGGAGATTTCTTGTGGGGAGTGTAAACAGTGATAAAGTCAGAAAGATAAGTAGGTCCTGCGGAGTGGAAAGCAGAATAGCAGAGACACGCAACTATGTATTTAATGTTTTGCCTTTCGTTCTAAGCCAGGGTGTGTGTTTTTTTTGGTTTTTTTTTGATTGATTGATTGATATGGATACTTACATAGCGCCTATCCTCGGTCGGAGACCAAGCTCTAAGCACTTTACAAACACGGGGTCATTTACACCAACAGGCTGCCTTCCTGGGTACAGCCGACTGATGACTGCCATTGGGCGCTCATCATTCATTTTCTGTGTCATTCAGTCAGATTTCAGGCACGCACACATACACAGTCAGACAGACATGAAACATTTTACGTGTATGACCGTTTTTGTTTATCTACCCCGCCATGTAGGCAGCCATACTCCGTTTTCGGGAGTGTGCATGCTGGGTATGTTCTTGTTTCCATAACCCACCGAACGCCGACATGGATTACAGGATCTTGAACGTGCATATCTGTATCTTCTGCGCGCGTATACACACGAAGGGGGTTCAGGCACTAGCAGGTCTGCACATATGTTGACCTGGGAGATCGGAAAAAATCTCCATCCTTTACCCACCAGGCGCCATCACCGAGATTCGAACCCGGGACCCTCGGATTGAAAGTCCAACGCTTTAACCATTTGGCTATTGCGCCCGTCAGGGGTTGGGTGGTGGTGATGATATGGAGGAGAAAGAAAGGGTGTGCGGTGGTGGTAGTGGTGGTGGTGGTTCGGGGGGATTCTCTGCTGCCTTTAACCACCCTTCCCCCCCCACTGCCGCCACCCCCCCCTCCAGCCACCCCCCCTACACACCTCCTCCCGAGCAGAATCCCTCCTCCCCTATCCCTTACCATCTCCCCCTGGCAGGGTGTCACCCAAGGTCCCCATCTGTGGCCCTTTTGTAAAGCCGCTAACCCCCTCCTCACACAGCTTGTTCGATAGTCTGCAGTTGCTGTTTGGATATGAAGTATGAAGTGGGTATGTCTGTGTGTGCATGTATTTCGTGTGTGTGTTGTGTGTGTATCCGTGTGTCTGTCTTTCTGTCTCAGAATGCATTTCTTTGTGTGTGTGTGTGTGTGTGTGTGTGTGTGTGTGTGTGTGTGTGTGTGTGTGTGTGTGTGTGTGTGTGTGTGCGTTTGTGCGTGCATAAGTTGATTGTATTTGTACATGTGTGTTCTTTATCAATGCAATATAATAGCACAGCCTGATAATGCGCGCCACAGTGAAATACCACCTTAATAAAATCAAAATCTTGAGGCCTTGAATTAAAATATGAACCAAAAGCACACCTATAAACGCGCATATTGATACATGCACGCTTTTCTGCTGGTACAAAACAACTACTGAACACTTTATCATAACCGAAATAGACACCCAAACTACAAGAAGTTAAATCTCGTCGTTATGTGATGTCCTCTGTTATGGAATGTTCGTATGTTCCCACTTTCAAGACACACACACACACACACACCACACACACACATGCGCGCGCGCACGAACACGCACGCGAACACACACATACACACACACGCGCGCGCGTGGGTACATATAAATATATGCTAACTAATGACACCATCAACACAGCCACCAATAGCAAACAACAATTTTCCATCTACACAAATGCCTTCACCCTGTTATTTGCACACAAACGCGTGCGCGCGCGTACACACACACACACACACACACACACACACACACACACACACACACACACTAAAACAGTATTGATTGGCAGACTTCCAGGTCTCTCAGTGTTGAGTCAGGCCACACACCTGACACTGTCAGTGAAACAACCCGCAATAATTCAACACCAACAGTTCATTAAGTCGGCCTTATCTTGCAGTCGCCAGAGGCAACACCAGTGCCAGCAAACAATTCCCCACTCAGCACAATTCCGGGGGCTTTTACTGAACTCTCTCTCTCTATCCCCTGTTTTGTTTTTTGTTTTCTGACGTAAAATTTGTAACAATTCTTGTCAGTTTATGGATGTTTATTGTCAACAACCTGAACCGTATCAATTCACGCGTGTGT
>NC_134897.1:19108842-19111342 GCF_041734735.1 Babylonia areolata | reverse complement strand
GGATGGGTTTCGTCTATAATCAGAATTGTCGACAGACGTTGAACAAACGATCGATCGAACGAAAGAACACACACACACACACACACACACACACACACACACATGAGCACACACACGAACGCACGCACACCCACCAACAAACACACACACACACACTCACATATACGAGCACACACACGAACGCACGCACACACACAAGCACACCTACACAAACACACACGCACCTACACACAACCCCCTACCCCGGCCACCCACCCTCCCCCATACACACACGAACGCACGCACACCCACAAACACACACACATACGAGCACACACACGAACGCACACACACACACAAGCACACATACACAAACACACACGCACCTACACACAAGCACAAACATCCACCCCTTTCCCCCGACCCGCCCCCCCCCCCACAAACACACACGAACACACGCACACACATAAGCACACCTACACAAACACACACGCACCTACACACAAACACCCCCCCCCCCCCCCCCCCGCCCCCACACGCCCACCCCCACCCATCCACCCACCCCGACAGACGTCCAGACAGACAAAACGAGTTCAACAAACAAACAAACAAACAAGCAAAACAACCGCTCCCCGTTCATTACCTGTGACCACCACGATCCTGGGGTCATCCAGTTGCTGCTGCATGACGCGCCCTCCACACTTCCGGTGACGTCAATGCTCGCATCGCCCCTCCTCCGCTCCCCCTAGCGCCACCTGGCGGGCCCGGCCCTCAGACCCCCACCTCCCCTCCTGTCACCGTCCTCAGGTACTCCGGTCCGTTGGGGACATGACATGTCCATCCGCTGACACATTAATAACTCTTTCGTCTGATGCTGGTGACGGTGGACTCTCCAGGTAAACCGACCAACAATCACAGAGCTGACCATGAAAAAGATTCTGCACAGTTTTTGTTGTTGTTGTTGTTTTGTTTCTCCACTGATAAACAAAAAACGTCCGTGTTTCTCTTTCGTTAGTATGACGACTCAAGCTTTGTTCTGTACCATGGTTTTCATCAATAACTCAGTAACAAAAAACAAACAAAATAATCCACGCTTCATTGTAGCTATTTCGTGAACCTTGCCGGTCCAAAGTTTACCACACTGTATTTGAAGTTGGTTCAAACGTATCACAACGCACTGACGAAATTAGAATTAAAAAAGAAACCCCCCAAATCCCAACACTTTCCACAATATGTTGCCGCAGTTTCAAAACTTATCTCAATAGATTTATATCAAAACATATACGTATGGTTCCAACCTAACGTTTTTTTGTGTTTTTGTTGTTGGTTTTTTTTTGTGTGTGTTTTTTTCTTTTTCTGTTTTTTTTCTTCTCCCGGGAAGTATTAATGTATCATCGAAGAAACACTTTCAGAAGACGGAGACAGGTAGCACACACTAATATGAAATTCAACAGAATGATTACCACCACACCTCAAACATCTGTACGACGTCCCAGCAGAACACAGCAATCTCCAGCCTTGTCTCTGTTCTGAACGACAAGTAGATAATAAATTATTATAGAAGCTGTGAGCATTATTCCTTGTGATGGTCACAATCTTATCTTTTCCCTTCAAGTGCTGGTCGAAACTTTTCAATTCAATGTCGTCATTACTGCTCTAAATACTTTCAAATACTAAACAGTTGCCAGCCTGAAAATACAAAACAAAGTCCTCCTCAGTTACAGAACATTGTAATAATTAATATCAGTACATAGACATACGATTTTCTTCGTTCCTTGCACGAAAACAAAACCCACTTTCCTTCCTCAGTTACACTGTGTGAACACTTAGTTGTGGTGTCTCGAGTTTCAGCTCACAACACAGTGAACAGCTTTTGTTCTCCACACTCACACACTCCCTCCCCTATCACGGGCTGTTGTGCGGCGTGATTAAGCGGCTTCTCCTCTCCCCCTAGTTCATTCATGCACACACGCACAGACCCCGTCGGCACACCTGGTCCGGAGGCTGGGTTTTAAAGACGGATCGATGTTGCCCTGCGTTCTATACAAACAGCGCCGAAAGCCCCCACAAAGCATACACACCAGCGCAACAAGCGCGTTGATTGGCCTCACAAATACTTGCCAAGAGACTCAAGTTGCAGAGATCAAAGTAAAGGTAAAAAAAACAACCCCACCAACACCACCCAAGCCGCTCTTTGTGTGACGCAGGATCTGAGCTGTATAACTGGCTTGTTAATTAACAACTGTCAGCTTTCACAAAAGGGAGGGCTAGAGTGGAAATAATGTATTTAATTGAGGTAGGTGGTTGGTAGGTATCCGCTGACAGGAAAAAATATCAGTTCACAGTCACCGGTGTTTTTTTTTTTCCTGGCTGAAGTCCAGCTGGTGCTGTTGTGAAGTCATTGAACTCGACAGCCGTGAAATAAATTATCTCAGTCAGCGAGAAGAAAGTCCTCCACTCATCACAGCCACATGCTCCGAAGATCATGGAGAGAAACACTGACGCTCCGCTCTGCTGAAAA
>NC_134897.1:19096342-19101342 GCF_041734735.1 Babylonia areolata | reverse complement strand
GCACGCGCATATCTACGAATCATATTTATCACGTCTAAAGTCAGAATTACTGGTGTATATTTGAGGATTCCTATCACCATTCACAACGTCGTAATTGTGCCAAAAGTAAGGTAATGACTGTGAACAGGACAACAACGACAACAACATCAACAACAAAATCACAAGACTGGAAGTATGTTAAAAGATAACTTTACAACGTAATTACAGTTGCGGTGCTTTATGAAGATAATACGCAGAATGTGCGAAGATAAGAGTCGCTTGGAGACCGATAAAACGTCGCTTGGAGACCGGTAAAACGTCGCTTGGAGACCGATAAAACGTCGCTTGGAGACCGATAAAAAGGCGCGGCAGGAACTTATCTGTTTCGGTTCAGCTGACTCGTGTTGTTTATCACCCAGCTGAGCGTGAGGGTCATTCAGGGGTAACTGGGAGGCAAGGTCCACCACAGCTTCGCAAAATAACCGAACCCTGTTTGATTTAACAACGCCAGTTCAGACATACCGTGGCTAGAGCTACAAAACTTGAAGACTGACCAGAATCCTCAACGTATAAAAAAACAACAACAAAATCCCCCCAAAAAACTTTACAGATGGCATAAGTTAAGGAATATCTGAAAGAGAAGATGTTATGGATATAACCAAACTAACACGGAAACAACAACAACAAAAACAAAGAAAGAAACAAAGAAACAAAGAAACAAACAAACAACCCACACGGTGTTATTTCAGAAGCGACGTTGTCGAAGTGCGTAACTTTGGGACTGACCAGAACCTGGAGCCAGTTGAACTGCTTGGTTCTAACTTCTTGACAGTTCACCACTTCACCTTCACCTTCACCTATCCCGTAGTCTTGTGGACCGTTGCGGCGCCACAGGTGATCTGGCAACCAGCATCCTCCAATCCTCTCGGTCTTGACAGTTACACGTGACTAAATGCCTACGTTGACCGAAGTACGCCACTGGTCAGTTCCATACGACACACAGTTAGTAGCGGGTTACGACCATACCAGGCTCTTCCGTCCGAGCAATGCAACCGGCTCCTGGACCATATAACCTCAGAAATGAAACAGAGATATGAAACCAGATGGTTGATGTCTCATTTCAGCACAACAGTTTGCGCTGAATGGGGATAACTTCAAAACAAGAGAGGCAAGGCCTTCAAGACTCACTTGTGATAAATTAAGTCCCCTAGCATTAATTACAGAGTAATTTCCCTTTTTTGCTATCTGCACCAAAACGTTTGCAAAATAAATAAAAATTCCATGCTGAGCAAAAGAAGTTCCTGTTTGAACAAAAAATGATAATGACTCCTTTTGTTGTTGTGTCAGAATAAGAGGTCAAAGTGCCAAGTTTAGAGAATACAAAAAATATAAATATAACAGTAAATGCAGTTTGCATATAATTAGGCTTCTTTAAAAAAATTTGTTTGTGCCCATCCCAGAGGTGCAATATTGTTTTAAACAAGATGACTGGAAAGAACTGAATTTTTCCTATTTTTATGCCACATTTGGTGTCAACTGACAAAGTAGTTGCAGAGAAAATGTCAATGTTAAAGTTTACCACGGACACACACACACACACAGACACACGGACACACACACACACACACACACACACACAGACAACCGAACACCGGGTTAAAACATAGACTCACTTTGTTTACACAAGTGAGTCAGTAAGCCATCCGCAAAGGGCATAACTTTGGCAAACAATGGATCTGACTGACCGCGGAACTTTGGGAATGGAGAGTCGTTACTTTCGGAGAGGACACCACACTGATAATGAAAATCATAGTTTTTCTTCGACTTCTCCGTCTGTGGGCTGCGACTCCCACGTTCACTCGAATACACGAGTGGGCTTTTACGTGTATGATCGTTTTTATCCCTGCCATGTAGGCAGCCATAATCCGTTTTAGGAGAAGGGGGCGGGGGGGGGGGGAGGGGGGGGGGGAGAGCATCCCAGGTATGTTCTTGTTTCCCTAACCCACCGAACGCTGACATATAGAGATATAAGTTTTTGGATCAACTGGAATTCAAAGGACTTAACTTGAAGAAGTGTTGCAAATAGCCAAACATCCGAAGACCACAATCCACGGATTCAACAGAAACCGGTGTAATGACTTTGGAAAATGAATAATCGGAATTACATTCTGGACATAGAAGAAAAACAAACAAATAACAACAACAAATAACAACTACACCAGCAGCAGCAGAAGCAGCAACAAGAATAAGAAAACAAACGAAAGAAGGAGGAGGAGGAGGAGAAGACGAAGAAGAAGAAGGAGAAGAAGACGAAGAAGAAGGAGGAGAAGAAGACGAAGAAGAAGGAGAAGAAGACGAAGGAGAAGAAGAAGAAGAAGAAGAAGACGAAGAAGAAGGAGGAGAAGAAGAAGACGAAGGAGAAGAAGAAGAAGAAGAAGAAGAAGAAGACGAAGAAGAAGGAGGAGAAGAAGAAGACGAAGGAGAAGAAGAAGAAGAAGGAGGAGGAGGAGACGAAGAAGAAGGAGGAGAAGAAGAAGACGAAGAAGAAGGAGGAGAAGAAGAAGAAGAAGACGAAGAAGACGAAGGAGGAGAAGAAGAAGACGAAGAAGAAGAAGGAGGAGAAGAAGAAGAAGAAGAAGGATAAGAAGAAGACGAAGGAGAAGGAGAAGAAGCAGAAGGAGAAGCAGAAGCAGAAGAAGAAGAAGGAGGAGAAGAAGGAGAAGAAGAAGAAGAAGAAGAAGAAGAAGAGAAGGAGGAGAAGGAGGAACAGGCATGACCGCGAAACTAAAATTAATGGCACTGTGAGAAGTCCCTCTTCAGAAAATGACGGAAACGGATAATGCAGCAACAAAGCGTTTCTCCCCCCACGAGCCTGTCATCAAAGAAAATGACTTTGGGGTGGGGGGGAGGGGGGGGGCAATGAATCGTTTTCATCACATCTCCTTGGCAAGTGCGTGCGTGGTTTTGTGTGTGTGTGTGTGGGGGTAACATGCTAGATGCTAACCCCCTGTTGCCAAGATGGACTCATCTCCTGCCCAGTAATTAATTGAACGGGAGAGCTGAAGAGCACTTGCAGGCACTGACCAGACTCGATGATGTCTTCAGAGAGAACCTGGGGGGGGGTGGGGGGGGGGGGAAGTGAAGAGAGCAGAATATCGAAGACGGAAGGGAGAGACAGGGCTCTACCATTGTTTAGTTTACGGTTCCGACTTACTGAACGACCGTGACAACGACACAACTGCTGCTGCTGCTGCTGCTACTGCTACTACTACTAGTACTACTACTACTGCTGCTGCTGCTGTTGCTGCTACTGCTACTGCTGCTGCTGCTACCGCTGCTACTACTGCTGCTGCTGCTACTGCTGCTGCTGCTGCTACTATTACTACTACTGCTGCTGCTTCTACAGCTGCTGTTACTGCTACTGCTGCTGCTACTACTACTACTGCTGCTACTACTACTACTGCTGCTGCTATTACTACTACTGCTGCTGCTACTACTACTGCTACTGCTTCTACCGCTGCTACTACTACTGCTGCTGCTGCTGCTATTTTTGCTACTTCTACTACTACTGCTGTTGTTGTTGCTGCTGCTGTTACTGTTGTCGCTACTGCTTCTGCTACTGTTTTTGTTATTGTTGTTGGTACTGTTACTATGTAAACCACTACTGTTTTGCCACCCGACACCCACCTGTACCCCCACTCCACCCCACCTCCCCCACCTCCCCACCCGACACCCACCTGTACCCCCACTCCACCCCACACCCATCTCCACCCACACACCCACCTGTACCCTCACTCCCCCCCACCTGTACCCCCACTCCACCCCACATCCATCTCCACCCACACACCCACCTGTACCCTCATTCCCCCCCACCTCCCCCCCACACCCACCTGTACCCCCACTCCCCCACACCCACCTGTACCCCCACTCCACCCCACCTGTACCCCCACTCCACCCCACCTCCCCACCCACACCCACCTGTACCCCCACTCCACCCCATCTATGCCCCCACTCCACCCCACCTCCCCCCCACACCCACCTGTACCCCCACTCCACCCCATCTATGCCCCCACTCCACCCCACCTCCCCCCCACACCCACCTGTACCCCCACTCCACCCCACCTCCCCACCCACACCCACCTGTACCCCCACTCCACCCCATCTATGCCCCCACTCCACCCCACCTCCCCCCCACACCCACCTGTACCCCCACTCCCCCACACCCACCTGTACCCCCACTCCACCCCACCTCCCCACCCACACCCACCTGTACCCCCACTCCACCCCATCTATGCCCCCACTCCACCCCACCTCCCCCCCACACCCACCTGTACCCCCACTCCACCCCACCTCCCCACCCACACCCACCTGTACCCCCACTCCACCCCATCTATGCCCCCACTCCACCCCACCTCCCCCCCACACCCACCTGTACCCCCACTCCCCCACACCCACCTGTACCCCCACTCCACCCCACCTCCCCACCCACACCCACCTGTACCCCCACTCCACCCCATCTATGCCCCCACTCCACCCCACCTCCCCCCCACACCCACCTGTACCCCCACTCCACCCCACCTCCCCACCCACACCCACCTGTACCCCCACTCCACCCCACCTGTACCCACACTCCACCCCACCTCCCCACCCGACACCCACCTGTACCCCCACTCCACCCCACACCCATCTCCACCCACACACACACCTGTACCCTCACTCCACCTCACCTCCCCACCCACACCCACCTGTACCCCCACTCCACCCCACCTCCCCACCCGACACACACCTGTACCCCGACTCCACCCCACACCCATCTCCACCCACACACACACCTGTACCCCCACTCCACCCCACCTCCCCACCCGACACACACCTGTACCCCCACTCCACCCCACACCCATCTCCACCCACACACACACCTGTACCCTCACTCCACCTCACCTCCCCACCCAAACCCACCTGTACCCCCACTCCACCCCACCTCCCCACCCGACACACACCTGTACCCCCACTCCACCCCA
>NC_134897.1:19078842-19081342 GCF_041734735.1 Babylonia areolata | reverse complement strand
GCGCGGGCGCGCGCGTGTGTGTGCTTGTTTGTGTGTGCGCGTGTTTTTGTGTTTGTGTGCGTGTGTGTTGCTGTGTAAACAATTTGTAATGATCCATAATGCAAGACATCAAAACAGAGTAGAACAGACCACATCAGACCAAAACAGACCAGACCAGACCAGATCAGAACATAAAAGAAGAGACCAGAACAGACTGGACCAAATCAGAACAGACCAGAACATGAGGGAACAGAACAGAACAGACCAGATCTGAACAATCCAGACCAAGAATGACAAGTGTTGTGAAAACAGCTCTGAATGATCCGGGATTTTGTTAGACCACAGCAACAAACAGGGCATCACAGAACAAAACGTACCAGTCCAGAAAAAAACAGAAAAGCACATCCCCGAGTAGGGTGATAGTGTTGCACGAGCAGTGTGTAAACCAACCCAGAATTTATGACAGGAAAACAACGTTCCAAGGCCCGGGAGGCATGTAATGTGAGCGGAGGGCCTGCGTGATTGGAAGGGCGTGGGGGTGTTGTGTGCTTCAATGTTTTTTTATTTTATTATTTTATTTTATTTTATTTTTGTTTCATATTGGACAGCACCCCAGCCACACACACACACACACACACAGACAGACACAGAGACACAGACATAACACACACACACACACACACTCTCCATCTAATCACTCCTCCACGCTCACAAATACACATAGGTATCCATGCACATAAGTACCATCCCCGCCACCCTACCCCCCCACCCCCTCTCCCAACACCCACAAACGTAATTATGTACTCCATCCCCACCTATTTCATCCCAAACCCTGGCATGTTCCTACCCCCAATTTCTCTACTTCGCACACACACACACACACACACACACACACACACACATCCTCCCCATACAACTTGCACAAAAGCTGTAAACGACTGTTTTCTCTCCCCCCCCCCCCCCCCCCATCTGAATCCCTACTCTTGGACTGACATCCTGGCAAAGAGGGGGGCTGGTGGAGAGATAATAAGAAAATAGCTTGGGTGGCTCAGTCATTTCCGACAGAAAGTGGTTTCGCTGCGCGCGCACACGTACACACACACACACACTACACACACGCAGCGCGTGCACGCATACACACACGCAGACATACATACACGCACACACACACACACACAATTGCTTGTCAGAGAGCATTAGAGTTGACTGTGATTTTATCTGACAGTCGTAACTGGTCTTCCAGACATTTGGTGAAGAAGTGTATGTGGTTGAGCGCATCTCTGTCTCTCCCTTTCTGTGGGTCTGTGTCCGTCTGTTGCACACACACACACACACACACACACACACACACACACACACACATATATATATATGTGTGTGTGTGTGTGTGTGTGTGTGTGTGTGTCTGTCTCTCTATCTCTGTCTGTCTGTCTCTGTGTGTCTTTCTGTCTCTTTGTCTCTGTCTCCCAAACACCTTGTTCTCCACATTCCTATCTGAGTCACACGCGGAGTTGACTAACTGTGGGCCATGAGGTACTGACATTCCAGGGGACCCATTGGGTGTATGTCATCTGATGTATGATGGTTACAATGTCTTTGTCCCTGACTCTGTGTATCAGATCTTAAAAAAAAAAAAAAAAAATCAACTGTTTGGACAGATACTGAAAAAAGGGGGTGGGGGGGTTGAGTATTAACATGGACAAGACCAAAGTGATAATTTTTTCAAGAATGGTGGTTTTATACACTAAAAGAAAAAAAAAAGAAAAGAGAAGAAAGACGAGAAAGTGCTTATTTAATGGCACAGATCTCGAGGTGTTTATAACTATCTTGGAGTCATCTTTTTCAGCCTTACTGAAATGGAGCAAATGTGTAGACGCCTTTTCGGGCAAAACTTTTAAGAGCCGTTGCACGGATCAAAAGGCTGTATTTCTAATTTCTAACTGAAAATACTTCCAATGGATATGGTTTTCAATTTTTTGTTAACACAAAAATAAAGCGTATTGGTTTTACGGTTCTGAAATCCGAGGGTATCAGCAACATGATGCTAAAAGGGTACAGGTTAAAAACATGTAATACGAAACTGGGTGTTGGCAGGGATGTGTAAAAAAAATAGCGTCGCTCCAGTAGGATGTGGCACACTGCCTATTGTTATTGACACACACACACACACACTCGACTCGGAAAATACTGATGCAGGTTTGTAAACTTGTCAAGCCACAGATACCCTCAACAATGCTCAGACTTGTTGTTTGTACACGTCACATCCGGTTGAAAGGGGCGTCAGAAAGTAAGACTCCTGTTATGTAAGTACGTTTTTTTTTTTTTTTTTTTTTTTTAAATGTGTGGGCAATGTCAAACCCTGGCGATGTTCATCTATTCATAGAGGAATTCTCCGGAGCATGTTGAGAGACGTATACCGTCAACTTTGACTTGATTCCGTCTCACCTGGGGGCGATTACAGTTTATACCACCCGAGAGGTCGTGGGGGGAAATTATATCACAAGTTTAGAACTTGTCACCC
>NC_134897.1:19071342-19073842 GCF_041734735.1 Babylonia areolata | reverse complement strand
ACACATACTCACACAATCACATTTTGAAAAAAAAGAACAATTATGAACCCTGTGCTGAGTTCATCTTCTGAAGCTCTGTGTGTGTGTGTATGTGTGTGTGTGTGTGTGTGTGTGTGTGTGTGTGTGTGTGTGTGTGTGTGTGTGTGTGTGTGTGTGCGTGTGTGTGTTTTTGTGTGTGTGTGTGTGTGTGTGTGCGCTAAATTCGTCTGATGAACCTTTTTTTTCTCTCTTGTTTTCATTCTTCCTCTTTCTCTTAAGCAGAAATGATTACTGCTCACACATAAACACTTGTCAATCACGTGATGACTACGTGGTCTGAATGTCTCTCTCTCTCCCTCCCCCCCCCCCCCTCTCTCTCTCTCTCACACACCTACAAACACCTACACACACACAGACATACACACTGGTCCCCCCTCGCCCCCTCCCCATCCACACAGAATAACGTGAATCACATGTTTTGCTCATCATCTGTTGGTTGTTGTTTTTTTTCACCCTGTCTTTCTCTTTGTGAACATCACTCACACATAATAAAACGCGAATCACATGCTTTGCACATCGTCTGTTGCACTCTCTCTCTCCCTCTCTATCTCCCCTCTCTCAGTAAGTATCACTCACACATAATAAAACGCGAATCACATGCTTTGCACATCGTCTGTTGCACTCTCTCTCTCCCTCTCTATCTCCCCTCTCTCAGTAAGTATCACTCACACATAATAAAACGCGAATCACATGCTTTGCACATCGTCTGTTGCACTCTCTCTCTCCCTCTCTATCTCCCCTCTCTCAGTAAGTATCACTCACACATAATAAAACGCGAATCACATGCTTTGCACATCGTCTGTTGCTCTCTCTCTCCCTCTCTTTCTCTCTCCCCTCTCTTAGTAAGTATTGCTCACACATACTAAAACGTGAATCACATGCTTTGCACATCGTCTGTTGCTCTCTCCCCCCCCCTCTCTCTCTCCCCTCTCTTAGTAAGTATCGCTCACACATACTTAAAACGTGAATCACATGCTTTGCACATCGTCTGTTGCTCTCTCTCTCTCCCTCTCTCTCTCTCCCCTCTCTTAGTAAGTATTGCTCACACATACTAAAACGTGAATCACATGCTTTGCACATCGTCTGTTGCTCTCTCTCCCCCCTCTCTCTCTCCCCTCTCTTAGTAAGTATTGCTCACACATACTAAAACGTGAATCACATGCTTTGCACATCGTCTGTTGCTCTCTCTCTCTCTCTCTCTCTCTCTCTCTCTCTCTCTCTCTCTCTCTCTCTCTCAGAAATGACATGATTATATAACTTTTCAAAAAACCTTAAAGTTACTCAAGGAAATGTCACGAGCCAATAATCTTTGTCTACTTTTTTCAGTTATGAAGTGTTGTGTCCATGACATTGGTCCCTCCCCCCCCCTTTATTTTCGGTATTTTGTGTGTCGCAATTGTATGTATGTACCTCCTTTGCAAACAGGCCGGTGGTCTTGCAGTAAAATATTTCTGAGTTCTGAGTTCTGAGTTCTCTCTCTCTCTCCCCTCTCTCAATAAGTATTGCTCACACATACTAAAACGTGCTTTGTTCATCGTATGTTGAAGGTTTTCCCCCACCCCTACCTCTCTCTCTCTCTCTCAAAACATAGAGGGGCGAAGAGATGGATAGATAGATAGATATAGATAGATAGAGATAAAGATATAAAGAGAAATGCAGTCGAGAGAGGTAGACAAACGCAGACAGAGAGAGAGAAAGATAGAGAGAGAAAGATAGAGACAGAGAGAGACAGAGACAGATACAGAGATACAGAGACAGAATTAGGACATGGAGAGCAGTTTGTGGATGTTGGGGATGCAGATATAAGAACTGGAGGGAAAAAACCCCAGTAAAGACATACGATACAAAACACACTACAGCCACCAAACACCATCATCATCATCATCATCTGGTAGGCGGAGGACCCAGTATTATATTGATTTCCACGGGGTCTCTTCACCCTCCCTCACCCCCCTCCCCCCCCCCCACACCCCTTCGCTCCCCGTGATGAAAGCCTATCAAATTTATTGCTTGTGGGTATATAACTTGATATGGTGACACGGCTGGGTTTTTTGTTTGTTTTTTGTTTTGTTTTTTTGCATGAGCGAGCTACCTCGATCGGTAGCACTGAGTCTGTTTATCGTTAAGAACTTTCCAAAGTCTAGAAGTCCATAGACATATGGAGACAGATCCCACTCTCTCTCTCTCTCTCTCTATATATATATATATATATATATATATATATATATATATACGTAACGTGGGTTGTGAAAAATAGGACTCACTTTGATAGGAAAAGTCGTCAACCTTTCTGACGATGGTCCCTCAGGGACTATGGGAAGTTGAAATGACAGAATTTATATAAAATTAAAAAAAATCAATAGAAAAAGCCATGTAACCCCCCCCCCCCCCCCCCCCCGAACCCCCACCCCCCTTAAAAAAAACAAACCCAAAAACCAACAAAAAACCCCACCAACAACAA
>NC_134897.1:19063842-19066342 GCF_041734735.1 Babylonia areolata | reverse complement strand
CCCACACCTCCCCCCCACCCCCCAGTTCGTGGGGTGGTATCAGTATCAGTAGCTCAAGGAGGCGTCACTGCGTTCGGACAAATCCATATACGCTACACCACAAGCTTGAAGCAATCTGCCAAGCAGATGCCTGACCAGCAGCGTAACCCAACGCGCTTAGTCAGGCCTCGAGAAAAAGAAAAGAAAAGACAAATACAAAAAAAAAATACTACTACTAATAATAATAATATCGCACCAAAAAAAAACAACAACAACAAAAAACCTTTTAAAAAAGATGATAAATGAGCAAATAAATGTAAAACATGCAGACACACATTCACACACACACATACACATACACACACACACACACACATACATGCATAACAGATATGCACCAAGCATGCAGTTTCACAGATATGAAAGCACAATCAAATACACATAAACGTACATGAGCACCAACACACACACACACACGCACGCGCGCGCGCGCGCACACACACACACACATTACCCTTCACACACACCCCTCCCATGCCCCATCCACCACACACTGATTTGTAGGCTACATATCGCAGCAAACAGTAACAGTAATGTGGGGTGGTCAGAGAGTAACAGGCTTGCCACAGGATGTGCATGCTACGGGTAAAACACATTGCGAGGAGCGAACTGGCATGTCCTCGTTCAGTTTCATCATCATCATCATCATTATCATTATGATCATTTTCATTATCATTATTATCATCATCATCAACATTATAATAATAATCATCATCATCAACATTATCATCATCATCATCATCATTATCATTATCATCATCATCAACAACATTATCATCGTCATCATCATTATCATCATCATCAACAACAACAACATTAGCATCATCATCAACATCATCATTATCATCATCAACATTATCATCATAATCATCATCATTATCATCATCAACAATATAATCATCATCATGATCTTCATCATCAACAAGAACATTATCATCATCATCAACAACAACAACAACATTATCATCAGCATCATCATCAATATCATCATCAACATTATCATATCAACAACTCAATCATCATCATCAACAACAACAACAACATTATCATCAGCATCATCATCAATATCATCATAATCATCATCAACATTATCATCATCATCATCATCAACATTATCATCATCATCAGTAGCAGTCGAGGGGTTAAATTCCAAATTTCAAAATGGCACGAGACACGAACCCAGTGACACCCTTTATCTGTTGCCTGTTGTCAGCTGGCCTTTAGCAAGGAAAATCCGAAAAAAACGGGACTGACCTAAAAAAAAAAAAACACCCAGTAAAGTGTTCAGATATGGTTATAGTGTCTGGCTGTAAGCATTGTTAACAACCAAATGAGAGACCAGAGGTGAGTGAGATGGAGGGAAGAAGGGAGGGGGGGGGGAGGAAGGAAGGGAGGGAGGGGTGGTGGTGGGGGGTGGGGGGTGGAGGGGATGGTTAAACAAGGGGAGAAAATAATCTGAGTTCAAGTTGTTTGGCCAACAACTAGACTGCACCAGTGACAGCTGACAGGGAAAATGTCACGCCTGTGTTATCAAGTACACTGTCACCATCTCTCTGTTTCGGTTGTGTGTGTGTGTGTGTGTGTGTGTGTGTGTGTGTGTGTGTGTGTGTGTGTGTGTGTATCAGACAGAAAAAGAAAGGGCCCACCAAAAAAAAAAACACTTGCGTTTCAACATTTTATTATCGTGTTGTTGATTTTTTTTTTTTCCATTCAAGTGAGGAAGTTCGTGTGAGGTGGCAAGATAACGACTGGGAGAGGAGTCAATGTGTGTGTGTGTGTGTGTGTGTGTGTGTGTGTGCGCGCACGCGCACTTGCCCTCTCGCAGAATAAAGAATGTCAGTTCGAATTTCTTATCAGTCGTCAGTAGCAAAGACGTGGGTTTTTAATTTTAATTTTAATTTTTTAAATTTTTTTAACATCTTCAGAGACAAGCAGGAAGTCACAGATCACTTGTGTCGTGTCAAGGAGAATAACTCGTGCCTCACTTCCTCTGGTCCTCGTAAACACAGTACCTCTCCATTCCCCCCAACCCCTCCCCCATCAAACCCTTCTCCCCCCAACACACTCCTACAGGTCACCCTCTTCCGAAGACTGCACGAAGTTTTATTTCTGTACTGGTCTGTCACTGATTGCTTGATTGATTGATATGGATACATATATAGCGCCTATCCTCGGTCGGAGACCAAGCTCAAAGTGCTTTTACAAACACGGAGTCATTTACACAACAGGCTGCCTACCTTGGTAGAGCCGACTGACGGCTGCCATTGGGCACTCACACTTACACACTCAGACAAACATGTAACATTTAACATTTTACGTGCATGACCGTTTTGTTTATTTACCCCACCATGTAGGCAGCCATACTCCGTTTTGGGGGTTTGTGCATGCTGGGTATGTTCTTGTTTCCATAACCCACCGAACGCTGACATGGATTACAGGATCTTTAACGTGCGTATTTGTT
>NC_134897.1:19051342-19056342 GCF_041734735.1 Babylonia areolata | reverse complement strand
CACTGAGAAAAGACAGAGCTTACAGGTCAGGGTATCAGTGAAAGGCTGTCACCTCACTGAGAAAAGACAGAGCTGGCAGGTCAGGATGTCAGTGAAAGGCTGTCACCTCACTGAGAAAAGACAGAGCTGACAGGTCAGGGTGTCAGTGAAAGGCTGTCACCTCACTGAGAAAAGACATAGCTTACAGGTCAGGGTGTAACTGAAAGGCTGTCACCTCACTGAGAAAAGACAGAGCTTAGAGGTCAGGATGTAACTGAAAGGCTGTCACCTCACTGAGAAAAGACAGAGCTTACAGGTCAGGGTGTAATTGAAAGGCTGTCACCTCACTGAGAAAAGACAGAACTTACAGGTCAGGGTGTCAGTGAAAGGCTGTCACCTCACTGAGAAAAGACAGAGCTTACAGGTCAGGGTGTCAGTGAAAGGCTGTCACCTCACTGAGAAAAGACAGAGCTGACAGGTTATGGTGTCAGTCACGTTTCTTTATTTGAACTTCTTCATCTTTGGGAATAGCATTGATTTTTCCCTCCCGACAGTATCAATGACACCATCGATAAGCACACTAAAAGACTTAGTAGTAATTGCATTTCAAACTCTTGACACACTGATCTAATTTCACCAAGTATAGCCAAGGGGTCAACTGGCATCGCTTGTACAAGACTGCGTCGAGTGTGGCGTCAGTTCACATCATTGTTGACGTCCAACATGCACGCAAGGGATAGTTAACACCTCAGCCTGTTTTGTTCATTCCATGCCGACATTTGATTTCGTGCCAACATTTTGTTTCACGCCAACATTTTGTTCCGTGCCCCACAATTTGTTTCATCATACCAACATTCGTTGTTTTGTGTCAAGATTTTGTTTTCAATACTTGGAGTGATGGCCTAGAGGTACCGCGTCCACCTATAGGAAGCGAGAGAATCTGGGCGCGCTGGTTCGAATCACGGCTCAGCCACCGATATTTTCTCCCCCTCCACTAGATTTACACCCCAACACCTAGACCTCCAGGGAAAACACCAGCAGGTCATCAAACTCATTCTTCTCTTTGCTTCACGTCACAACTTAGGTCTTTAAAAAAAAAATGTTTTGTTTAATTAACCCTAAGTTTTGGAGGTGTCGAGAATTATGTTGCCAGTTGAAAATGTTCTTTTTCTGGTCATTAATAATTCCAAAATGGCTATACATTTCAATCTTTTTGCCGGCTTTTTTTTTTGCGTATCTTTCATTTAATTATATCTCGCGATGTATTTACTCAGTTGTTTATTTTGTTGTTCCATTTCATTCTAAGTGAATATTTGACACAGACCTAGAGCACAGGCTCTCAAAGCCTAACCAGCAGCGCGTTAGGTTTAAGCGAATGTCGGCCACCTACTCTTTTTTTTTCTTTTCACAGCAGATGTGCTGTAGCATAATATATGGATCAGTCTGCACGCGCGCTTTGAAATCCTCGATGAAACTATCAGCACTGACCGAATGTTGATTAGTCCGCATAGCGTGACATGCAGTCTATTGTGAATTTCCCGGCTCTTGATCTGTGTGTGTGTGTGTGTGTGTGTGTGTGTGTCTGTCTGTTTGTCTGTCGGTCCTTCTGTCTTCTTTTTTTTTTCTTCTTCTTCGTCTTCTCTCATAGTCTCACTCTGTAGTCGAATCTTAACAAAACGTCACGACACATCCCTCCCCCCGCCGTCCCCCCCACTCCCCCTCACAAGCCGAATACACTTCCCTCCCCTTGTTGTTCCCCTCCACCTCCCCCCCCCCCACCCCCACACACCACCCTCCGCCCAATCACCCCCCCCCCACCCCCAGACGCGTACAACACAAACACACACACACACACACACAAGGCGTGGCAGGAAGCAGAACTGGGAATAATTGCGGCACGCACTTCGTCTATGCCTGGGCAGGGGCCTCGCCGATGATTATACAGATTCCTTGGCACCCAAAAGGTGGTACGTCTTCTGCACAATACTGTTCAGGTTACTACGGTAAGCTACCTGCCCCAAAAGGTTTGTTTTGTTGTTGTTGTTGTTGTTGTTGTTGTTTTCCACGTGAAAAAGTGTCAGTAGAAAAATCACATTAGAACACAGTGTCATTTCGAGTCATGATTGTGATCTTTGATGATTTTGACACACATAATCTATCACATAATGTGTCAAAAGGAATGAAATAAATAACTACGGGTCTTTTACTACAGGTGTGCCATCTTCAGAGTATTCCGATTATGATTTATTGCTGGTATGCTCCATGCAGTGAGGTTATCAATAACGGTAATTCTTAAGTAATTTTGTCACGTGCGTGTGCGAAACATTCATGTAGTTATTTTGATGCAGGTTCAGCACAAGGATGCACATATTCACCAATTATGATATACTGATATACATTTTGAAGTCAGAAATTACTCAGTTCAATACCAGCGTGGCTTTGTGGCAAAGACATGAAAATTAATGATCGCGAAATGAGAAAACACTGACCGAATAATCACCAATTCATTTCTTGCGCTTGGCAGCTTCAGGAAACAAAACTCTATTTTGGTTTTCACGGAGACTGATAATAATAATAATAATAATGACAGTATTTATACAGCGCTGAATCTTGTGCAGAGACAAATCTAAGCGCTTTCACACCAGTCATTTACACGCATGCATAACCCTAAAACTGAAGAAACTGAAGACAAGGAAGAGGCAGGGGAGGGAGGCTATCTTGTGAAGAGGTGGGTTTTAAGGCCAGACTTGAAAGAGCTGAGTGCGGAGACCTGACGAAGCGAAAGAGGAAGTTCATTCCAAATGCAAGTTCCAGAGACAGAGAAAGAACGGCGTCCAACAGTGGAGTGTTTGAATCTAGGTATGCGTAAACAGAGGGGATTCGAAGCCGATCGTAGAGAGCGAGATGGAGTGTAGAGGTGAAGGCAGCCACAAAGATAGGAAGGGGCAGATTTGTGAATACATTAAATTTTATAACATAGAGTGCTGATCTTATACTTTATTCTGTGTGAGACAGGGAGCCAATGGAGATGTTGCAAAATGGGAGTGATGTGCTCAGTTCTTTTCTTTCTGAGGACGAGTCGGGCAGCAGAGTTTTGTATGCGCTGAAGGAACTGAATGGATGAAGCAGGCAAACCAGACAATAGGGAGTTACAGTAGTCAAGGCGAGAGAGAAAACACATTCACTACAGTGTAACCGTGTCGTGTTAATAAAGTAACACATTTAATCTCATGGGTGCATAATAATAAATAATAACAATAATAATACCCACGCATCTCATGAAAAAAAAAAAATGACAAACTTTCTCGAACAAAAATAATAATGTTGACTTTCTGTTATCATCTTTTAATCCAAATGATTTGCCATACGAGCCCCCCCCCCACCCCCCACCCCACCCCCACCCCCATCTCCCCGCCACCCCCCTCTCTTTCCTTGATTTTCTCATCCCTTTCTGTCTGGCTGTGTCGGTCTCTTCCCTTGTCTGGGGAGGTACTTTTTTTCCTCCCGGGGAGGGGGGCGAGGGACGGCCAGTTAGCACTGGATAGTCGAGGGGTGGAGTGGGGTGGGGTGGGGTGGGGTGGGAGGATAAGGAGCCATTAGCTATGGTCGTTGCTTACGGCGCTGCACTGACCGCAAGTGTGTGCAGTGATGATGGGTTGTATTGTGTTGTGTTTTGTTGTATTGTATTGCATTGTATTGTGTTGTGTTGTGTTGTATTGTATTGTATTGTGTTGTGTTGTATTGTATTGTGTTGTATTGTATTGTGTTGTGTAGTATTGTGTTGTATTGTATTGTATTGTGTTGTGTTGTATTGTGTTGTATTGTGTTGTGTAGTATTGTGTTGTATTGTATTGTATCGTGTTATCGTGTTATATTGTACTGTGTTGTATTGTGACATGGCATGGTACGGTACGTATGGTATGGTATAGTATGGTACGGAACGGTATGGTACGGTATAGTATAGTATGGTATGGTATGGTATAGTATGGTACGGTACGGTATGGTACGGTACAGTATAGTATGGTACGGTACGGTATGGTATGGTATGGTATGGTATGGTATGGTATGGTACGGTACGGTATGGTATGGTATGGTACGGTATGGTACGGTATGGTATGGTATGGTACGGTATGGTATGGTACGGTACGGTATGGTACGGTACGGTATGGTATGGTATGGTACGGTATGGTACGGTATGGTACGGTATGGTACGGTATGGTATGGTACGGTATGGTATGGTATGGTACGGTATGGTACGGTACGGTATGGTATGGTATGGTACGGTACGGTATGGTATGATATGGTATGGTATAGTATGGTACGGTACGGAATATATGGTATGGTATGGTATGGTATGGTATGGTACGGTATGGTATGGTATGGTATGGTATAGTACGGTACGGTATGGTATGATATGGTACGGTATAGTATGGTACGGTATGATATGGTACGGTATAGTATGGTACGGTACGGAATATATGTTATGGTATGGTACGGTACGGTATGGTACGGTACGGTATGGTATGGTACGGTACGGTATGGTATGGTATGGTATGGTACGGTATGGTATGGTATGGTATGGTACGGTATGGTATGGTACGGTATGGTACGGTACGGTATGGTATGGTATGGTACGGTATGGTACGGTATGGCATGGTATGGTATGGTACGGTACGGTATGGTATGGTATGGTATGGTACGGTACGGTATGGTATGGTACGGTACGGTATGGTATGGTATGGTACAGTATGGTATGGTACGGTATGGTATGGTATGGTATGGTACGGTATGGTACGGTATGGTATGGTACGGTATGGTATTGAACTGTGTTGCGTTGCATTGTACTGCGTCGCGTTGGACTATATGACATTACACTGCATTGCGTTGTGTTGTGTTGTGTTGTGTTGTGTTGTATTTGTCACAACAGATTCCTTTGTGTGAAAGTCGGGCTTCTCGTTCTCTCCTACGCCAGGCCACGTTGCCACAGTACAGCGCCACTCCCCCCCTTTAAAAAAAAAAAT
>NC_134897.1:19036342-19041342 GCF_041734735.1 Babylonia areolata | reverse complement strand
ACCCACAGGGGGAGGGGGAGAGAAAGGGGGGGGGGGTGCGGGGGGGGGGGGGCGGTGGTGGTGGGGTGGAGGTGGTGGTGGGGGAGAGACAAGAAAAGAAGACAAAAAAGAAAAAGAAAAGAAGAATTCTGCCGCCACCATAATCACTCTGGCTATGTGGTGTTTCGCCCCGTCGGTGTAGGTTGAATTGACACAGGGGGGGGGATAGGGAGTTGTCGGGTGGGGAGGTGGGGGGGGTGGGGGGGGGGAGAGAGAGAGAGAGAGAGGGGATGCCCTGGACAGGCCATTCCCTGCCAGACGTGTCCACGATAATGAAGGATGTCCCCGCCTTCCCCTCCCCCCCCGACCCCCCACTCACACACTCCCTCTCCCCCCTCAGATGAGGCTACGCGAGCCCTAGGTAGGTGATGATGATAACCCCCAGTGCAGGGACCGTGGTTTTGGACAACAGCCGTCAGGCGCGAGTTGATGTATCGCTTTATGTTGTTTTTTTATATGATTTTTTTTTTTACAGCAGCTACTGGTTGTCTGGAAAGCGAAGAAGATTATTTGCTTGCTTGCTTACCTTCGCTTAGGGATTGTATCGTATTGTATCATATTGTACTGTATTATGTTGCATTACATTGCACTGTATTCTATTCCATTATATTGCATTGCATTGCATTGCATTGTACTGTACTGTACTGTACTGTACTGTACTGTACTATACTGTACTGTACTGTACTGTACTGTATTGTGTTGTACTGCATTGAATTAAACTGTGTTGTATTACTTCTTTTTTTTTAAGAACAGATTTCTCCGTGTAAAATTCGGGGATGCTTAGCCCTCTCTCTATCTCTCTGTCTCTGTCTCTCTGTGTCTATCTCTCTTTGTGTCTCTGTGTGAGTGTGTCTCTCTCTGTCTCTGTCTTTCTCTCTCTGTCTCTGTCTGTCTGTCCTTCTGTTTGTCTGTCTCTATCTTTTAAATTGATCTCTACCTCCCCCGCGTTGCTTTGCTCAAATGTGTGTTGTCTTTGTTCGTATAAAGTGTCTGTCCTGTGTGTGTTTCTGTGGACAAAGTGTCTCTCCTGTGTGTGGTTCCTGTGGACAAAGTGTCTCCCCTGTGTGTGTATCCTGTGGACAAAGTGTCTCCCCTGTGTGTGTGGTTCCTGTGGACAAAGTGTCTCTCCTGTGTGTGTTTCCTGTTGACAAAGTGTCTGTCCCCTGTGTGTGTTTCCTGTTGACAAAGTGTCTGTCCCCTGTGTGTGTTTCCTGTGGACAAAGTGTCTGTCCCCTGTGTGTGTTTCCTGTGGACAAAGTGTCTCTCCCCTGTGTGTGTTTCCTGTGGACAAAGTGTCTGTCTCCTGTGTGTGGTTCCTGTGGACAAAGTGTATGTCCCCTGTGTGTGTTTCTGTGGACAAAGTGTCTCTCCTGTGTGTGGTTCCTGTGGACAAAGTGTCTGTCCCCTGTGTGTGTTTCCTGTGGACAAAGTGTCTCCCCTGTGTGTGTTTCCTGTGGACAAAGTGTCTGTCCCCTGTGTGTGTTTCCTGTAGACAAAGTGTCTCTCCTGTGTGTGTTTCCTGTTGACAAAGTGTCTCTCCCCTGTGTGTGTTTCCTGTGGACAAAGTGTCTGTCCCCTGTGTGTGTTTCCTGTGGACAAAGTGTCTCCCCTGTGTGTGTTTCCTGTGGACAAAGTGTCTGTCCCCTGTGTGTGTTTCTGTGGACAAAGTGTCTGTCCCCTGTGTGTGTTTCCTGTGGACAAAGTGTCTGTCCCCTGTGTGTGTTTCTGTGGACAAAGTGTCTCCCCTGTGTGTCTTTCCTGTGGACAAAGTGTCTGTCCCCTGTGTGTGTTTCTGTGGACAAAGTGTCTGTCCCCTGTGTGTGTTTCTGTGGACAAAGTGTCTCCCCTGTGTGTGGTTCCTGTGGACAAAGTGTCTCTCCTGTGTGTGGTTCCTGTGGACAAAGTGTATGTCATGTGTGGGTCCTGTGGACAAAGTGTATGTCCCCTGTGTTTCCTGTGGACAAAGTGTATGTCCTGTATGGTTCCTGTGGACAAAGTGTCTCTCCTGTGTGTGGTTCCTGTGGACAAAGTGTCTCTCCTGTGTGTGGTTCCTGTGGACAAAGTGTCTCTCCTGTGTGTGGTTCCTGTGGACAAAGTGTATGTCATGTGTGGTAACTGTGGACAAAGTGTCTGTCCTGTGTGTTTCCTGTGGACAAAGTGTCTTTCCTGTGGACAAAGTGTTTGTCCTGTGTGGTTCCTGTGGACAAAGTGCCTGTCCTGTGTGTTTCCTGTGGACAAAGTGTCTGTCCCCTGTGTGTGTTTCCTGTGGACAAAGTGTCTCTCCTGTGTGTGGTTCCTGTGGACAAAGTGTCTGTCCCCTGTGTGTGTTTCTGTGGACAAAGTGTCTCTCCTGTGTGTGTTTCCTGTGGACAAAGTGTCTCTCCTGTGTGTGGTTCCTGTGGACAAAGTGTATGTCATGTGTGGTTCCTGTGGACAAAGTGTATGTCCCCTGTGTTTCCTGTGGACAAAGTGTATGTCCTGTATGGTTCCTGTGGACAAAGTGTCTCTCCTGTGTGTGTTTCCTGTGGACAAAGTGTCATTGTCCTGTGTGGTTCCTGTGGACAAAGTGTATGTCCTCTGTGGTTCCTGTGGACAAAGTGTCTCTCCTGTGTTTCCTGTGGGCAAAGTGTCTGTCCTGTGTGGTTCCCGTGGACAAAGTGTTTGTCCTGTGTGTTTCCTGTGGACAAGGTGTTTGTCCTGTGTGTTTCCAGTGGACAAAGTGTCTGTCCTGTGTGTTTCCTGTGGACAAGGTGTTTGTCCTGTGTGTTTCCAGTGGACAAAGTGTCTGTCCTGTGTGTTTCCAGTGGACAAAGTGTCTGTCCTGTGTGGTTCCTGTGGACAAAGTGTCTGTCCCCTGTGTGTGTTTCCTGTGGACAAAGTGTCTCTCCTGTGTGTGGTTCCTGTGGACAAAGTGTCTCTCCTGTGTGTGTGTTTCCTGTGGAGAAAGTGTCTGTCCCCTGTGTGTGTTTCCTGTGGACAAAGTGTCTCTCCTGTGTGTGGTTCCTGTGGACAACGTGTCTCTCCTGTGTGTGTTTCCTGTGGACAAAGTGTCTGTCCCCTGTGTGTGTTTCCTGTGGACAAAGTGTCTCTCCTGTGTGTGGTTCCTGTGGACAAAGTGTCTCTCCTGTGTGTGTTTCCTGTGGACAAAGTGTCTCTCCTGTGTGTGTTTCTGTGGACAAAGTGTCTCTCCTGTGTGTGGTTCCTGTGGACAAAGTGTCTCCCCTGTGTGTGTTTCTGTGGACAAAGTGTCTGTCCTCTGTGTGTGTTTCCTGTGGACAAAGTGTCTGTCCTCTGTGTGTGTTTCCTGTGGACAAAGTGTCTCTCCTGTGTGTGTGTTTCCTGTGGACAAAGTGTCTGTCCCCTGTGTGTGTTTCCTGTGGACAAAGTGTCTCTCCTGTGTGTGTGTTTCCTGTGGACAAAGTGTCTGTCCCCTGTGTGTGTTTCCTGTGGACAAAGTGTCTGTCCCCTGTGTGTGGTTCCTGTGGACAAAGTGTCTGTCCCCTGTGTGTGTTTCCTGTGGACAAAGTGTCTCTCCTGTGTGTGTGTTTCCTGTGGACAAAGTGTCTGTCCCCTGTGTGTGTTTCCTGTTGACAAAGTGTCTCTCCTGTGTGTGTGTTTCCTGTGGACAAAGTGTCTCCCCTGTGTGTGTTTCTGTGGACAAAGTGTCTGTCCCCTGTGTGTGTTTCCTGTGGACAAAGTGTCTGTCCCCTGTGTGTGTTTCTGTGGACAAAGTGTCTGTCCCCTGTGTGTGTTTCCTGTTGACAAAGTGTCTGTCCCCTGTGTGTGTTTCCTGTGGACAAAGTGTCTGTCCCCTGTGTGTGTTTCCTGTGGACAAAGTGTCTGTCCCCTGTGTGTGTTTTCTGTGGACAAAGTGTCTGTCCCCTGTGTGTGTTTCCTGTGGACAAAGTGTCTGTCCCCTGTGTGTGTTTCTGTGGACAAAGTGTCTGTCCCCTGTGTGTGTTTCTGTGGACAAAGTGTCTGTCCCCTGTGTGTGTTTCTGTGGACAAAGTGTCTGTCCCCTGTGTGTGTTTCCTGTGGACAAAGTATCTCCCCTGTGTGTGTTTCCTGTGGACAAAGTGTCTCTCCTGTGTGTGGTTCCTGTGGACAAAGTGTCTGTCCCCTGTGTGTGGTTCATGTGGACAAAGTGTCTCCCCTGTGTGTGTTTCCTGTGGACAAAGTGTCTCCCCTGTGTGTGTTTCTGTGGACAAAGTGTCATTGTCCTGTGTGGTTCCTGTGGACAAAGTGTCTGTCCCCTGTGTTTCCTGTGGACAAAGTGTCTGTCCCCTGTGTTTCCTGTGGACAAAGTGTCTCTCCTGTGTGTTTCCTGTGGACAAAGTGTCTGTCCCCTGTGTGTGTTTCTGTGGACAAAGTGTTTCCTGTGGACAAAGTGTCTCTCCTGTGTGTGGTTCCTGTGGACAAAGTGTATGTCATGTGTGGTTCCTGTGGACAAAGTGTATGTCCCCTGTGTGTGTTTCCTGTGGACAAAGTGTCTCTCCTGTGTGTGTTTCTGTGGACAAAGTGTCTCTCCTGTGTAAAAATCCAATCAACCCAAGCTGAAGACTGGCAGAAAAAGGAAAGATGGGGAGGCAGTCAGCGCAGCGAAAGAAAACCTTATAAGATGAAGTGAAATAATAGGACACACCCAAACCAACAGACAGGGCCTGGGATCGACAAAGATGAAATGGTGGTCCAAGGCGAGGGGGAAAGCAAAAAGAGACATGATCATACAGGAGGTCAAGAAGGAAGAGGATGATAAAAAGAGTCCAGAAGGCGGTCCGGCAAGGCCAGCAGGGGCAGTGGACAACATGGGAAAATGCACTCCACTGACATAGGACTGGAACTCGTAGACGCTGGCTTCCTAGTCAGGCGTATTACCACCAGGCCCACCACTCCGTTAGTTATTTGGAACAGTGGGACCACAATAGTGGGAAAGAGTGGAGAAAAGAAATCTATGTGGTGGA
>NC_134897.1:19028842-19031342 GCF_041734735.1 Babylonia areolata | reverse complement strand
TGCCTTGCCTGGTGCACGGTCCCCTTACTTCTCAGCTCGCGTCACTGTAACGACGAGAGATTTTATGCAATGTGGTTCAGTTCAGTTCAGTTCAGTTACTCGAGGAGGCGTCGTTGCGTTCGGACAAATCCATGTACGCTACACCACTTCTACTAAGCAGATGCCTGACCAGCAGCGTAACCCAACGCGCTCAGTCATGCCTTGAGGGGGAAAAAAAAGAATGAAAATTAAGTAGAATAAGACAGATAAACAAATGAATAACAAACAAAAATAAATAATAGATAAACAAATAAATGGATACGTTATTAGATTAATGAATAAATAAGTAAATAAAAATAATAAACAAAACTGAAAACAACAACAACAATTAGATAAAGAAAGAAAATGAAATAAGATAAATGATAATATGATTACCAGCAATGGCAATATTAATGAATAAACAACAACAACAACAAAAAACCCCCAAATAAATCTAAATAAACGCACAAACACACACACACACACACACACACGCACACACACACACACACACACGCACACACACACACACACACGCACGCACGCACGCACGCACACACACACACACACACACACACACACACACACACATGGTGCACCTATGACCGATTTCAGTTTTAAACACTGATACCTTTGGAACGCCCTTCCTATGGTTAGAACTACTCCGATCAAGCTTCGTGTTGAGAGATACATCTCGTTTAGTCCTTCAGCTATTTGTATTTGTATTTCTTTTTATCACAACAGATTTCTCTGTGTGAAATTCGGGCTGCTCTCCCCAGGGAGAGCGCGTCGCTACACTACAGCACCACCTATTTTTTTTGTATTTTTTCCTGCATGCAGTTTTATTTGTTTTTCCTATCGATGTGGATTTTTCTACAGAATTTTACCAGGAACAACCCTTTTGTTGCCGTGGTTTCTTTTACGTGCGCTAAGTGCATGCTGCACACGGGACCTCGGTTTATCGTCTCATCCAAATGACTAGCGTCCAGACCACCACTCAAGGTCTAATGGAGGGGGAGAAAATATCGGCGGCTGAACCGTGATTCGAACCAGCGCGCTCAGATTCTCTCGCTTCCTAGGCGGACGCGTTACCTCTAGGCCATCACTCCACAGTGTGGAGGACCAGCACTGCAGCTGTCTTTAATTCTCGGGGCTGTGGACTGTAAAAGGATGACATCTGGCATTGTATAAGGAAAGGAGGTGCTTGGAATGGGCGGTGAAAAAAACCCCCAAAGGATGTGGATGTCATAGAACGGCTCGGATATTGCGGTACGAAAAAAAAAAAAAAAATCTATAGAGTTGAAGACACCATGTAGAACAGTATGTGTTAACCCGAAACAGTAATATGTGTCGTCAGATGTTATTCTTTTCTTCAAATACGTTTTCCTTTCCATGCACTTCACAATTAGCGATATGATCATCAGCATCTTGTACTTTTCGACCGACTCCTCCCTCTCCGCCTCCTCCTTCTTTCTCTGATACATCTGAAATCTTCGTCATTAACTGTCTCTGATTACAAAGATTTAGATATTCTGCCATTTAGATGGAAACTCATTCATAATAAGGCGCTTTTCATGTTTAAGATCATGTCTGGTTTTGCTCCTCCATATCTGAAACAGCGATTCCATACAACTACTATACGTAACAACAACAAGATCATGGTACCACTGCCAAGAATTGATTTATTCAAATCGAGTCTCACTTACTCTGGCGGTTGCCTCTGGAACAACATCTTATCAAGTTTTAATGTTCATACAAGTATCACTGTGTTTAAGAAAATGTATCATGAATACCTGATGGAAAATTTTGCAAATTCTGTTTAGTATACCATATTATGTTATGTCATATGATATTACTTTATTTCGTCACATGTCTCACTCTGTCTCTTTATCTCACCCTCTCTATAAATACTATCTCATCTCCTGTCGCTTTTTTCCATCTCTCTCTCTCTCTCTCTCCCTCGCTGCGCATTTTTATAAATTACGTGTTGTTTCTTATAAATATGATGATATAAATTACGTGTTGTTTCTTATAAATATGATGCTTATTATGGTGTTGTTCTTTTCTCGTTTTCTATGAATTTGTTAACGTTTGCTCATTTTTTGTGGTCTTCTTCATACCTTTTCTTTGGACGTTTTTCCGTTTCGAGGGCTGGAGGGGGCAATTGTTTGCTTGCTCTGGTGCTATCGGAAATAAGATTCATTCATTCATTTATCATTCATTTATTCCTTCCTTCCTTCATTCATTCATTTATCCTCTGTTTTTCTCTCTCTCACTCACTCACTCACTCTATCTCTCTCATTACCATATTCATGTACATTGTTGTCATTAATGCAGGTATCATGATTATGTACTTGTAAATGCTACTGTGCAATTGAGTGTATTTGAATTTCATGTATGTTTTTCTATAACCCTTTGTTATCTTGTGAACATTTTGATTTCATTTCTTTTTGCCCTGAGGGCTGGATGCAAAAAAGCATAT
>NC_134897.1:19011342-19023842 GCF_041734735.1 Babylonia areolata | reverse complement strand
CTGGTATTAACATTGGCACTTATGTTTTACATTAAACAATAAAGTCATTCGTTTTTTTTGTTTTTTGTTTTTGCCCCACCCCAAAATTCTCTTTCTTTTAGTTTTACTTTTCTCAGGACAAAAAATACTCTCTCTCCGTTGTGAGTCTGTCTGTCTGTCTGTCTGTCTGTCTGTCTCTCTCTCTCTCTCTCTATCTATCTGCCACTCTGTCTGTCTGTCCGTCAGTCTCTCCTTATTTCCTTTTGCTTATCTTCTCTTTCTTTCCCTCTTATCTATAATGCTTCTGTTCCCGTCATGCATATTCATGCAGCTTACACGTTCGCATTCACGAGTGCACACACACACACACACACACACACACACACACACACACACACACACACAGACACACACATACACACACAGCCACACATCTGAAACTCGCAAGATCCCATGTCCCCAAGCGGCAATGGAAGAAGGGGTGGACAAGGGACAAGGAGGGGATAATAATATCGACTATTAGCATGACAGATGCAGAGCAACTGGTGCCAATTTCCTCTCAGGTCGATCGTTGTGGGGCCCCCCCAGTCTACAACTCCGTCCCCCCCCCACACCCCCCCCCCCACCTCCCCCCCTCTTCTTCAAGTTGTTGCCAAACCCATTGCTGCCTTTACCTTCCTACTCTGCCCGTCATCAGCATCCCAATTCAAAACACTCGCGCCATGGATAACGCTTCTTTCTGCGTGATGGGGAAGGTGATGTTCTTACCTCCCCCCTCTCTCTCTCTCCCGTCTGGGTCTTCTCACTGATTCTACTTGTCCTCCTCCTCCTTCTCTCTTTCTCTTTTTTTTTGTTTGTTTGTTTTATTTTCGGATGTGACATGAAATTAAGCGGATTTCCCCCCCAACCTACGCTTTCTCTCTTTCCCTTCATCCATTTTGATCTCTGTTGTGTGTGTGTGTGTGTGTGTGTGTGTGTGTGTGTGTGTGTGTGTGTGTGTGTGAGAGAGAGAGAGAGAGAGAGAGAGAGAGAGAGAGAGAATCTCACGCAGACACACACGCACACACACACACACATATATATACATACATATAGACACGCATGTATGTGTACACACACACATTACATATATATATATATATATATATATATATATATATATATATATCAAATACAATATACAAAAATCCGCATACGTGCTGTTCACTCAAATCAGTTGTTCTTCCAGAATTCTCAGCTTCAAATTTCACATCCTGGTGTGCTTCCTCAGGAATCTACAAACAGGAGAGAGAGAGAGAAAAAAACAACAAAAAACAATTCTCGTAATGATCCTGGAACAACCCCAACTTCATCACTCTAATTAGATTTTATAATCAAGTGTTATTCACACACTGTATACGCCTATTCTCCAGCAACACTGATGAAGGCAAGAGGGTACACACGGGAATAATGGTATAATTGATAGAGAAAACCTTTTTATACCCATTAATTTTGAACATGTTAAATGGGCTACATGTGAAAGCATACCGGGCATAAAAGATATAAAAAAAAAAAAAATCATTCGTTAATATTTACTGTTCACCGCAACAATCACTTTGCAGATGCGGTATCAATGATTACTGGTGGTATTAGATGATATATTGGAATAAGATATAATAAGGATTAACATAATAATACTACGATAATCTAAAGAGTTGTATAAAATGTATGAAAATTGAACATAAAAATGGAAATAGCACGCAGTAGCACAGAGAAGAAAAAAGTAAGAGAATCAGAGAGAGAATAAATGTAACGAGCAGCATAAAAAAATAAACAGGGTTCCAGCAAACGGTCGCTTTATGTTGTTCATGCCCTTATGCCCTTTTGCAACCTGACATCTTCATGAGTTTTATTCATCCTGCATGGCTTCCGGTTCCACGCAGAAGCATACCGACTTTTTTTTGTTTCTTCTCAGGCTGAATAACATTAACACCATCCATGTCTGTTGCAGCAGGACTTAATCGTCTGAACTCACGTTACATTTAGATACGAACCATAATTATAAGACTGAGTTCATAAGAAACAGTGTAGCCGAAGTAATATCCCCCCCCAAAAAAAAAAACAAACAAACAAACAACAAAACAACAACAACAAACAAACAAACAACAACAAACAAACCCAACAACAAAAAAACAATATCAACAAAAAACAACAAAACAAATACGTTCCCCCTTATATCATCCCTGTTTTTCTTTCAATGTATTGTGCTAAACGTCTCCTTCAGGTGATTCACGACCTTTTGCAATCTGACACCCGCCCCCACCCCTCATTCCTCCACCCCAACCCCAAACAGCGCCCCAAACCCCAAATCCCCATCTCTGTCAGGTTGACGTAATGAAGTTCTGACGCAGACCGGTGTCCTCGAAGCTTCCCCCGGGGCGAACAACTGTTGCCCCCGTTTCCATAAATAACGTTTTCATGGAGGATTCTGACGTTGGGAGATGTTTCCTTCAGGGCTGTAATGTGTGTGTGTGTGTGTGTGTGTGTGTGAAAGAGAGAGAGAGAGAGAGAGAGAGAGAGCCTCGAGTTTTTATTTGTGTTGGAGAAATGGCCTCCTGTCAGTGTGCCGTCCTGTCTCTCCCCTGCCTGTCTCTCCCTCTCTTTCTGCTGCTGCCCGACGTAGGCCTGTGCAACTGAAGTTGATGCCATAATTTTTATTGTAAATTATGGATTGCTTTCATTCCAATTCTTCTATCACGTTTTGGTGTTATAGTATTGTAGTTGAAAACAGCAATACCTAAATCAAACTGTTTACACATTGGAGTAGAAACTCCTGTAGAGTAGAAACGCTCGTGTAACGCTTTTATCTTGACAACATCTTTGTGAAGACAGTCGAAATCTTTCACAGCATATTTTTCTCAAAAAAGTCTGTAGAAGAGGCACAGTCTCCGTGAGGCCTGGCTCAGACACCTCAGGTCTGATTTCAAAGCGATTTTTTCCGTGACGGTAAAGAACATTGAAAGCACTTCAATGACGTAGGAAGAACGAAATAGACGAAAATGACGTCAAACTCGGAAGTTTTAACGAATGGTCACGCGTACGATAAGAGTTCATTCTGCAGGGTCCTTCCGAATCAGTGCATCATATCTGTTCGCGGCTGAAGTCCTGAAAGGGATGTAAAATGTAAGTTCTGTTGCTGCGGCTATTCATTTCTCACTACCAATTTCCTTGTGCTAATATTTTCTATCACCCAACCCCACCCCGAAACCGAGTCTCTGTTGTCTCCTGATCAGCTTTTATCCCCCACTCCGCAAAACTAACTTTCCCTATCAGCACGCTTGAAGAAGCCTCTACGTGCTTGGCAACGAGACTGCTGACTCCCTGGCAAAGAAAGGCATTACGAAAGAGCAGATGGACAGGTCTACCAGCTACTCTGAATCCAGGACCATCATTAAGGCCAAGCTGCAGAACAAGTGGAAGCAGCATAGCAGCATCCACGCCACAACAGAGCAGACCCATACTGCCTGCTGACTCGTCGAGAGCAGGTAGACATTTTCAGGCTCAGGACAAGCCACAACCGCCTGAAACACCACCTAAACACGAAACTCCGTATCGACGACACAGAGCAGTGCCCCTGCAGAACAGGAAGCCAGCCAACAGAACATCTGCTACAGTCCTACCCGCTCCGTCAAGCGTTCCGAGAGAAAACCTGGCCCGACCCAATCCCAGCGGCCCGGAAGCTCTAAGGAGGATTGGAGGACCTGCGACGTACTGCCGCCTTCGTCGAGGAGACGGGGGAATCCATCTGATAAATGACGAAGGAGACAACAAGAAGCCTCTGAGTGAACCAAAACTCCACGCAATCCATCACCAAGGTGTTTCCACATTTTGTGAAATTATCCTTCAGTGCGCGAGAAAGTCACAGGTTTTCTGAAGGCGGTATGAAAACGGACGGAGTTACCATGCAGTTTGTACGCGAAAATATGGGTTAATTTCCGCACATGACTAATGGCAAAGGGTTTGTTTTTTTGCGCAAAAGTACGGTTCAATTTTTTCTAATCACTTACGGGAAAGGGCATATCTTCTTCCTAGGCGAAAGTACAGGTTACTTTTCACCCATGACTTCCAGTGAAGGGGTTAAATTTTCACGCGGAAGTAAGGGTTAATGATTTACGGCCGGCAAAGGGTTTAGATATTTACGCTAAAGTACGGTATCATGTTCATCCATGTTTTACAGTGAAGGGTTTTGCTATTTCTTTTTTCTTTTCTTTTTCACACCAAACTATATTTTGATTTTCACCCATGACTTATGAAAGTGAAGGGTATCATTTTCTTCGAGAAAGCATGGGTTCCTTTTCACCCATGTTATACAACGAAGGGTTTAATTTTGTATGCGAAAGCATGGATTAATTTTCATCCATGTCTTAACAGCGAAGGGTTTCAATTTATAAGCGAAGGTATGGGTTAATTTTCACCCATGTATTAACGGCGAAGGGTTTCAATTTATAAGCGAAGGTATGGGTTAATTTTCACCCACGACTTTCGGCGAACGAAAGTATGGGTTAATTATCATCCATGTCTTAACAGCGAAGGGTTTCAATTTATAAGCGAAGGTATGGGTTAATTTTCACCCATGTCTTAACGGCGAAGGGTTTCAATTTATAAGCGAAGGTATGGGTTAATTTTCACCCATCTCTTAACGGCGAAGGGTTTCAATTTATAAGCGAGGGTATGGGTTAATTTTCACCCACGACTTTCGGCGAACGAAAGTATGGGTTAATTATCACCCATGTCTTAACGGCGAAGGGTTTCAATTTATAAGCGAACGTATGGGTTAATTTTCACCACGTCTTAGGGCGAAGGGTTTCAATTTATAAGCGAAGGTATGGGCTAATGTTCACCCATGTTTTAACGGCGAAAGGTTTCAATTTATAAGCGAAGATATGGGTAAATTTTCACCCACGACTTACGGCGAAGGGTTTCAATTTATAAGCGAGGGTATGGGTTAATTTTCACCCATGTCTTAACAGCGAAGGGTTTCATTTTATAAGCGAGGGTATGGGTTAATTTTCACCCATGTCTTAACGGCGAAGGGTTTCAATTTATAAGCGAGGGTATGGGTTAATTTTCACCCATGTCTTAACGGCGAAGGGTTTCAATTTATAAGCGAGGGTATGGGTTAATTTTCACCCATGTCTTAACAGCGAAGGGTTTCATTTTATAAGCGAGGGTATGGGTTAATTTTCACCCACGACTTTCGGCGAAGGGTTTCAATTTATAAGCGAGGGTATGGGTAAATTTTCACCCACGACTTTCGGCGAAGGGTTTCATTTTAAATGGCAAGGGTCAGCACAATGACGCCCAAACGGAGAAGCGAGGCACGTACGTAGTGTGTTCCACTGTGGCAGACGTTTCGTTTTCCTTACGTGATTTCTGTGACTCCCAGACGGAGAGAATCAAGAACCAGTCAAGAGTAGTGAGTTCCACCACCCCCCACCCCACCCCACCCCCGTCGTGTGGTGAAGGATCAGTCGGTGAGATAGAGAGAAAAGCGGGAGGCGGAGGTGGGTGGGGTGTGTGAGGAGAGGAAGACATAACGAGTAGGAAGGTGTGGGGAGGGGGGGGGGGAGGAGGAAACAGATAAAGACTTAGAAAACATTGAGTGAAGAGAGAGAGAGAGAGAGAGAGAGAGAGAGGACTAAATATGCAACACAAAGAGAGGGACATACAGAAATACAGAAAGTCAGAGACACATACAAAAAGACACACAGACAAACGGGCAGAGAGAGAGAGAGAGATACAGACAGACAGACAGATAGACAGCATGTACACGTAAATATTCGCTCACACACACCTTCTTGCCCTACAGTCGTCCAGTACCACCCCCCCCCCCACCAGTCCTCCCCCCCACATCCTCCCTTCACACACAACCCTCCACTGGGAGAGGGTGGGTGTGCTAATTTGAAGGTGTTGCGGAATGCGTTTATCTATCTATCTGTCTGTGATGTGATGTGATGGCTGGTTCTTCGCTTGCGGAGGTCAGTGGGAAGTTCCTGCCAGGGATGGGCGGCCTGCCTTTTGATGACTAATCAGTCCAATCCGTGATCTACAGAGTCTGTGGCATTGTGGGCAGGTGTGGATCTGGCCTGCGTTGCTGGGCTGCGGACCTGGGTCTTTAATTCTCCTTCTTTTCTCCTGGATGTTCAGTCGTCTGGTTTCCTCAAAGTGTTGGGTTCCCCTGAGCGTTGAAGATCTCCAGCTACCTCTATCTGATGCTGACTGCTTCCATGTCTTGGGGTTGATGTCCGCTTGGTATAGTTGCTTCTTCAGTTGGCCCTTGAATCTTTTCTGTGGTGCGCCTGTATTGCGTTTGCCTTGGACCAACTCCCCATAGAATACTGCTTTCGGCATGCGAGTGTCAGGCATCCGGGTGATGTGGCCTGCCCAGCGAAGTTGTTTTAGCATGAGCATTGACTCGATGCTTTGCAGTTGAGCTCTTTCTAGGACTTCTATGTTCGTTATGTAGTCCTTCCACTTGATGCCCATGATAGACCGAAGGCATCTCTGATGGAACTGCTCCAGCCGCTTCTCTCTCTGTCTCTATATATATACTTTATACCTTTTTTGTCTCATTATATGTAAACAATGTAAGTCTATGTAAAGTGTGCGCGGTGTGTGTGTGTGTGTGTGTGTGTGTGTGTGTGTGTGTGTGTGTGTGTGTGTGTGTGTGTGTGAGTCTCTCTCTCTCTCTCTCTATATATATATATATATACTTTATACCTTTTTTGTCTCATTATATGTAAACAATGTAAGTACATGTAAAGTGTGCGGTGTGTGTGTGTGTGTGTGTGTGTGTGTGTGTGTGTGTGTGTGTGTGTGTGTGTGTGTGTGTGTGTGTGTGTGTTCGTGGTAAACGTTAGTGTTGGTATTTTCTCAGCTACTACAAATGGCATCGGGACCAAAACTAGATACTATGGTAGGCGTTAATTCGACCCTAGGAGTAGTCTGCTTTAAAGTGATATGGTTTAAGAAGTGAAATGCGAAAGGTAAAGATCAGAACATGGCGTATTGGAAAAAACAATAGTGGAGCATTATAGAACTTGTTTTTTTCATCCAGTTTCATGTAGCTTTGTACAATGATTTGTTTTGGCCATAACGCAGACACTTTGCAAATTCAGAAGACACACGTCAAGGTCCCATCAAATGTATGTGTGTCACAAGTCAAGGTCAAGGTCCCATCAAATATATGCGTGTCACAAGTCAAGGTCAAGGTCCCATCAAATATATGCGTGTCACAAGTCAAGGAAAGGTCCCCTCATATGTATGCGTGTCACAAGTCACGGTAAAGGTCCCATCATATGTATGCGTGTTACAAGTCAAGGTCAAGGCCCCGTCAAATGTATGCGTGTCACAAGTCAAGGTCCCATCAAATGTATGTGTGTCACAAGTCAAGGCCAAGGTCCCATCAAATATATGCGTGTCACAAGTCAAGGTCAAGGTCCCCTCATATGTATGCGTGTCACAAGTCAAGGTCAAGGTCCCATCATATGTATGCGTGTCACAAGTCAAGGTCAAGGTCCAATCAAATGTATGCGTGTCACAAGTCAAGGTCCTATCAAATGTATGTGTGTCACAAGTCAATGTTCCATCAAATGTATGTGTGTCACAAGTCAAGGTCCCATCAAATGTATGCGTGTCACAAGTCAAGGTCCTATCAAATGTATGTGTGTCACAAGTCAATGTTCCATCAAATGTATGTGTGTCACAAGTCAATGTCCCATCAAATGTATGTGTGTCACAAGTCAATGTTCCATCAAATGTATGTGTGTCACAAGTCAAGGTTCCATCAAATGTATATGTGTCACAAGTCAAGGTCCCATCAAATGTATGTGTGTCTCTGTATCGGAAGATCTGCTTTGCTGTGACGGCTTTTTTTTTTTTTTATCGTTCCTTAACTCTCTCCATACGAACGGCGAAAGAGACGACGTTAACAGCGTTTCATCCCAATTACCATCATCAAAATATTGCAAGCGGAACGCTCTTATACTGAAGAGGTGAATGTTGACAAAGAATACCACAGTTCTGACGACGGAAGCTAAAGGTTGGGTCATTCAGACACCCACTGGACATCCGAGGGGTCTGTGCAGAGGAGAAGAGAGGACTGGCCGTACTGAGTGAGTTAAATCAAGTGGGGTATCACACGTTAGTCTTAAAGGCACCGACTCTCTTGTTTTGTTTTTGTTTTTTTACTTGTGATACAAGCCGAGGAAAACTCTAAGCAGCTTTAAAACAAAGAGCCTTTGTCTCGTCCACAGAAGCGGCGAAAGGCTGGCACGTTTCGATTGTTGCAAAGAGCATGAAAAAAAAAGTAACAGTACCAATAAGTGATTTCATTCTTTTTTTTTTTTCTTCCATTCCCCCAATGGTTCACGGATGCAGAAGCCTCACCCCCACGCACCCCACCCCACCCCCTCCATCACACCCCCCTACTCTTAATAACTACCGCAAACCCCCCCCCCCCCCCCCCCCCGAAAAGCACTTCAGGGTATTAAAACGACATCAACAGGGCCCCAGTGTGGTAGGCAGGCTACCACCCACCAACCAACCAACCAACCAACCCGCGCCTCAGACAAGACAACGACAGTAATGGTTTAGTGCGGCGCTAGACAGACGTGAGTGAGTGTCTTCGCTTTTAATAAAAATGAGAGCCTCTCCTCGTCGTCTCTCTCCAAAGACAGCCGTGATGAAAGGAGGGGACGTTAAAGAGGAGAACAGAGAGAAGACAAGGACAGTGCAGAAGAAAATGAAATGGACTCAAAAGTTTCATTTATGGTGGTTTTATATGGTGGTTATATATCTATCTATCTATCTATATATATATATATATATATATATATATATATATGCGTGTGTGTGTGTGTGTGTGTGTGTGTGTGTGTGTGTGTGTGGGTGTAAGTTTTTTGGTGTTTTTTCTTTCTTTTTTCAGCGTCAATACACATGATGACATAATTTTTTCTTTCTGTTATTTTGACTTAAAACAAAGTGTACCTCAGTGTAATGAAACTTGTGAAATATATTACTTAATGATTTCTTTTGTTTTTGTTTTTACTAGTTTGTTTGTTCTCTGTTTTTGCTTGCTTGTTTGTTTTTTGTTTAGTAGTAGTTTTTTTGTTTGTTAGTTTTTCTTCTGTTTATTCGTCCTTAAAAAATCCCAAAAAGTGTGATGCATATTTCTATGTTGAGAAATATAACCTTCTGTGCAAGGTATCAAAACACAAACAAACAAACAAACAAAAAACCAGTGCAGAAGAGAACAGAGAGAGAACAAGAACAGTGCAGAAGAGAACAGAGAAGACAAGAACAGTGGAGAAGAGAATAAAGAAAGGACAAGAACACTGCAGAAGAGAACAAAAACATAAGACAGCAAGACTGAAGGACAAGATAAGGAATGAAGGAAAAAAAAGCAGTAGCAGCAGCAGCAGCAGTAGTGGTAGTAGTAGTAGTGATAACAGCAGTAGTAGTAACAACAGTAGTAGTAATTATCTTAATTATCTTCATCATCAGATATAAGAAGATAAAGATGAATCTGGGGCTGAATAGTATGTATAAAAATTAAAAAAAAAAAAACCCGTGTGGAGAAAACGAAGACAGGGACAGAATGAAAGGTGAAAGAGCAAGTATCGAGCAAAAAAAGAAAAGAAGACACGTAAAAAAGAAAGCAGCACAAAATAAGAAAAAGAAGAAAAGAACAAAGGATAAAAAAAAATGTCGGAAGAGAGGTGATGGGGGAAAAGAATATGAACAAAACGAATGACAATATAACAAATCAACCACGAACGCAAGAGAATGAAAGGAAACACACACACACACACACACACACACACACACACACACACACAAAAGCAAAGAAATAAATTTCATTCATTTTGCCCATCGCTCCTGGTGGAGCATAGGCCATCGACGACCCCACGCCATCGCACTCTGTTCTGGGCTGTTCTGGCCATTCCAGTCCAGTTGGTAAAGAAATAAAGACGGAGATAAAAAACAACAACAAAAAAACAAAAAAAACAACAACCATAAAGAACGTAAAGGAGAGACAGAAAGACGCAGTCAGAAAGAAAGAAAGAAAGAAAGAGAACAGACACTGATGAAAGTGGGGCAGGAAGACGGTGGAATGCGAGAGGCAAACAGCGGAGTGTCCCCACGGCCGGAAGTAGTCAGACCGGATATGCAAATGAGGACAGACCAAGGGGAGGGTCACACTCCCGTCAGTGTTGTCACCAGTCACCAGTGACAATCACCTGCAGGGACGGGGGGGGAGTTGGGTGGTAGGAGTAGAAGAGAGAATAGAGTGAGGGTGGGGGGGTTATTTGACTGTAAAGTGGTGGGGAGGGGTTGGGGGTAGAAGAGAGGGTAGAGAGGGATTATTTGGCTGGGAGGTGACACGGAGGGGGTGGGGAGGGGGTGAAAAAAAAGGGTAGAAAGGGGCTAGTTTTTTGTTGTTTGTTTGTTTTTCCCCTTTCTTCCCACCTTCTCCTTTGTCGTTTAATTCGTAATCAGAATTTCCCTTTCCATATAAATCTGTTTAATGCATTTATATGTTTCTGTATTTCATTTCCTGTTCAAATATCAAAGATAAGGATATTGGCATGGCTGTCTTTGTCTTTAAAAAAAAATTTTTTTAATTTTTTTTTATAGATGCTGATGCACATTTTCTCTATCGATATAAAATGATTGACCATTTGAATGACAATATTATTGCATTTAAAGCTGTCTGATCGTTTCACTCCAAAGAGGACTTCGTTCACATTCAACTCCAGTCTGACGCCAACTGCTCCAACTTTATGAAATTCGATATGTTTCCAGAATGATTTCACTGGTGGGCATTTGTAGAAGAAATGCTCTGTGTAATCAACTTCGCATACGGAGATTGAGCATTTACTGTTCTCCATTATTTCCATTCTATGCAATAGAATATTAGTTGGATATGTGTTGTGCAATATTTTCCACTGTAGTTCTTTTAACCTGGTTTCTTTAGTTGTTGAAGAGGGCAGTAACCAGTAGTAATGATCAATTTCAACGTTACGTTTTCCAAGCCAGAAGTGGTAGGAATATGGTTTTACTTTATCTTTCTTTGGATTTTTCCTTTCTTTGGGACGTTAGAAGAGAGGGTAGAAACGGGGTAGTTGACTGGGAGGCAGAGGTGGAAGGGGGTGTGTTAGAAGAGAGGGGTAAGTTGACTGGGAGGTGACAGAGGTGGAAGGGGGTGTGTTAGAAGAGAGGGGTAAGTTGACTGGGAGGTGACAGAGGTGGAAGGGGGTGTGTTAGAAGAGAGGGGTAAGTTGACTGGGAGGTGACAGAGGTGGAAGGGAGTGTTTCAGAAGAGAGGGGTAAGTTGACTGGGAGGTGACAGAGGTGGAAGGGTGTGTTTCAGAAGAGAGGGGTAAGTTGACTGGGAGGTGACAGAGGTGGAAGGGAGTGTTTCAGAAGAGAGGGGTAAGTTGACTGGGAGGTGACAGAGGTGGAAGGGAGTGTTTCAGAAGAGAGGGGTAAGTTGACTGGGAGGTGACAGAGGTGGAAGGGGGTGTGTTAGAAGAGAGGGGTAAGTTGACTGGGAGATGACAGAGGTGGAAGGGAGTGTTTCAGAAGAGAGGGGTAAGTTGACTGGGAGGTGACAGAGGTGGAAGGGGGTGTGTTAGAAGAGAGGGGTAAGTTGACTGGGAGGCAGAGGTGGAAGGGGGTGTGTTAGAAGAGAGGGGTAAGTTGACTGGGAGGTGGCAGAGGTGGAAGGGGGTGTTTTAGAAGAGAGGGGTAAGTTGACTGGGAGGTGACAGAAGCGGAAGGGGGTGTGTTAGAAGAGAGGGGTAAGTTGACTGGGAGGTGACAGAGGTGGAAGGGAGTGTTTCAGAAGAGAGGGGTAAGTTGACTGGGAGGTGACAGAGGTGGAAGGGAGTGTTTCAGAAGAGAGGGGTAAGTTGACTGGGAGGTGACAGAGGTGGAAGGGGGTGTGTTAGAAGAGAGGGGTAAGTTGACTGGGAGGTGACAGAGGTGGAAGGGGGTGTTTCAGAAGAGAGGGGTAAGTTGACTGGGAGGTGACAGAGGTGGAAGGGGGTGTGTTAGAAGAGAGGGGTAAGTTGACTGGGAGGTGACAGAGGTGGAAGGGGGTGTGTTAGAAGAGAGGGGTAAGTTGACTGGGAGGTGACAGAGGTGGAAGGGGGTGTTAGAAGAGAGGGGTAAGTTGACTGGGAGGTGACAGAGGTGGAAGGGGGTGTTTTAGAAGAGAGGGGTAAGTTGACTGGGAGGTGACAGAGGTGGAAGGGGGTGTTAGAAGAGAGGGGTTATTTGATTGGGACGTGACAGGCAGAAGGTTTAGGGGGAGAGGTGGTAGAAGCGAAAGTAGAGGGGGTTCGTGGGTTATTTAACTGGGTGTAGTGAGAGCTAGAGGGTGGTAAGTGGATTGAGGCAGGAAAGATTATTACGGGAAATTGAGGTGCAGAAGGGGGGTGGGGGTGGAGGAAGAAGCGGAGAGAGGGGGGGAGTAG
>NC_134897.1:19001342-19008842 GCF_041734735.1 Babylonia areolata | reverse complement strand
AAAACAGAGGGAGAAGGAGATGAAGAAGGTGTTTATATGTGTATTTGTATTTATTTTTATCACAACAGATTTCTCTGTGTGAAATTCGGGCTGCTCTCCCCAGGGAGAGCACGTCGCTATACTACAGCACCACCTTTTTTTTTTCCTTTTTTTTTCCATTTTTTTTCCTGCGTGCAGTTTTATTTGTTTTTCCTATCGAAGTAGATTTTTTTCTTACAGAATTTTGCCAGGAACAACCCTTTTGTTGCCGTGGGTTCTTTTACGTGCGCGAAGTGCATGCTAGCACACGGGACCTCGGTTTATCGTTTCATCCGAATGACTAGCGTCCAGACCACCACTCAAGGTCTAGTGGAGGGGGAGACAATTTCGGCGGCTGAGCCGTGATTCGAACCAGTGCGCTGAGATTCTCTCGCTTCCTATGCGGACGCGTTACCTCTAGGAAGAGGAAAAGATGAAGAAACAGAAGCAGGAGGAAGAGAACAAGAAGCACAAGAGATCTCCTCCAGAAGAACGGGAGACAAGAGGTTTTAGTGACACAGCCCCCACATCTTCAGAGGGTTTGACACTGACAAATGAAAACCTCCGGGGAGAGGCACGGACACACACACACACACACACACACACACACACACACACACACACACACACACTCTCTCTCTCTCTCTCTCTCTCTCTGTGTCACACACACACACACACATACACACACACTCTCTCTCTTTCTGAGTCACACACACACACACACACACACACACTCACTCTCTCTCTCTCTCTCCCTCTCTCTCTGCTGAGTTACACACACACACACACACACACACATATATACACACACACTCTCTCTCTGTCACACACACACACACACACACTCTCTCTCTCCCTCTCTCTCTGTCACTTACACACACACACACATACAGAGCACGTGCACAACTTAAATGCTAGGGAACGTGGGGGCAAGAAGTTGTATGTCAACTGTAAGAAACAGGACACATATTACGAGGTCTCTCAACAACAGCAATAACAACAATAAAAATGACGATGATGATGCTGATGATGACGATGATCATGATGATGATGATGATGACAGAAATAATGATGGTAAATATTTACACTCACACCTCCGTGGCAGTGCTCTCGTGTCGTTTACAATAAAGAGTTGATTGATGTGAATACTTAATTAGCGCCTATCCTCGGTCAGAGACCAAGCTCTAAGCGCTTTACATACACGGGGACATTTGCAACACAGGCTAACTACCTGAGTAGAGCCGACTGACGGCTGCCACTGGGCGCTCATCATTCGTTTCCTGTGTCATTCAATCAGATTTCAGACGCATACGCATACACACTCAGACAGACATGTAACATTTTACGTGTATGACCGTTTTTATTCATTTACCCCGCCATGTAGGCAGCCATACTCCATTTTCGGGGGTGCATGCTGGGTATATTCTTGTTTCCATAACCCACCGAACGCTGACATGGATTACAGGATCTTTAACGTGCGTATTTGATCTTCTGCGTGCGCATACACACGAAGAGGGTTCAGGCACTAACAGGTCTGCACATATGTTGACCTGGCAGATCGGAAAAATCTCCACCCCTTACCCACCAGGTGCACCGAGATTCGAACCCAGGACCCTCAGATTGAAAGTCCAGCACTTTAACCATTCGGCTATTGCACCCGAGTTATACACACATAAAGAAATATGCATGAACTACAACACACTCGAACATGCGTGTGCACATACAAAAACACACACCGCCTCCCCTGCACACACACACACACACACACACACACACACACACACACACACACACGGGCGCAATAGCCGAGTGGTTAAAGCGTTGGACTTTCAATCTGAGGGTCCCGGCTTCGAATCTCAGTGACGGCGCCTGGTGGGTAAAGGGTGGAGATTTTTCCGATCTCCCAAGTCAACATATGTGCAGACCTGCCAATGCCTGAACTCCCGTCGTGTGTATACGATCCTGTAACCCATGTCACAGTTCGGTGAGTTATGGAAACAACAACATACCCAGCATGCACACCCCCGAAAACGGAGTACGGCTGCCTACATGGCGGGATAAATAAACAAAACGGTCATGCACGTAAAATGTTAAATGTTACATGTTTGTCTGAGTGTGTAGTTGTGCGTGCCTGAAATCGGATTGAATGACACAGGAAACGAATGATGAGCGCCGTATGGCAGCCGTCAGTCGGCTCTAGCCAAGAAGGCAGCGTGTTGTGTAAATGACTCCGTGTGTGTAAAGCGCTTTGAGCTTGGTCTCCGACCGAGGATAGGCGCTATATAAGTATCCATATAAATCAATCAAACACACACACACACACACACACACACACACACACACACACACACACATTGACACTTCTCCCACTCGTTATCTAGTCACACCACCCCAACCTCCCCATTTGAATGAAAAAAAAACCCACATGATATACACACACACACACACACACACACACAAACACACACACACACGCACACACACACACACACATAATACACACGGACGAACATATGCACCACAAGTACGCGCAGTCAAAATACACAGACTCATCAAGAAGTCCGTATGCATCTGAATCATTTCTCACCACACTGTGCATTGAACTCAAACACGAGACACGGCACAAAATAATGAGCTGAGACAGATCGTTATTGATCAGTCCACTAAAGTAGAGTGTGCAGTTGGGGGACTGACAAGAGAGGGAGGAGGAGAAGAGGAAGGAGAAGAAGAAGAAGCAGAAGAAGAGGAAGGAGGAGGAGGAAGAAGGAGGAGGAGAAGAAGAACAACAAGAACAACAACAGCAACAACAAAGAGGATGAGAAGGAGGAAGAAGAAGAGGAAGAAGAAGAAGGATAAGAAGAAGACGAAAGAAGAGGAGGAAGAAGAAGTAGAAGAATAGAAGAAGGAAGAAGAAGAAGGAGAAGAAGAATAAAGAGGATGAGAAGGAGGAAGAAGAAGAAGACGAAGAAGAAGAAGAAAAAGAAGATGTAGGAGGAGGAGGAGGAGGAGAAGGAAGAAGAAGAAGAAGAATGAGGAGAAGGAGGAGGAGAACAGAAGAACAAGAACAAGAACAAGAACAAGAAACACAAGCAAGAGCAAGAACAAGAACATAACGGAAAACGAGGAAGAACCCGACACGATACAAGCCTCTCCGTACAATCTAAAACCAGTACACATCGCACAGAAACCCGTTTCAGGGAAAGGTTAACGACTGGGAGAACACAAAGGCAAGGAAATGCACGGACAATAAGGACCGATCAGGCAAGATGGCTCCGGCACAGATTGTGTTGGCTGCGTAACAACTTGGGACGACGATGCAATATAATGCAATGCCGTGTTCGTTTTTGATTTTGCCTAAGAGCGCCGATAGCTAATTGACTCGGCTTGATTCCCGGTGTACTATGTAGTGTAGTGCAGTGCAGTGTAGTGTAGTGTAGAGAGTGCCGATGGCTAACTGCCTTGGTCTGATTCCCGGTTTACTATGCAATGCAGTGCAGTGCAGTGCAGTGTAGTGTAGTGTAGCGTAGCGCAGTGCAGCGCAGTGCAGTGTAGTGTAGTGCAGTGCAGTACAGTGTAGTGTAGTGTAGTGCAGTGCAGTGCAGTACAGTGTAGTACAGTGTAGTGTAGTGTAGTGTAGTGTAGTGTAGTGCAGAGAGCGCTGATGGCCAAATGACTTGGTCTGATACCCGGTTTACAATGTAGTGTAGTGTAGTGTAGTGCAGTGCAGTGCAGTGCAGTGAGTTTAGTGTAGTGTAGTGTAGTGTAGTGTAGTGTAGTGTAGAGAGTGCCGATGGCTAACTGCCTTGGTCTGATTCCCGGTTTACTGTGCAATGCAGTGTAGTGCAGTGCAGTGCAGTACAGTGTAGTGTAGTGTAGTGCAGTGCAGTGCAGTACAGTGTAGTGTAGTGTAGTGCAGTGCAGTGCAGTACAGTGTAGTGTAGTGTAGTGTAGTGCAGTGCAGTGCAGTACAGTGTAGTGTAGTGTAGTGTAGTGCAGTGCAGTACAGTGTAGTGTAGTGTAGTGTAGTGCAGTGCAGTATAGTGTAGTGTAGTGTAGTGTAGAGAGTGCCGATGGCTAACTGACTTGGTTTGATACTCGGTTTCCTATGCAGTGCAGTGCAGTGCAGTGCAGTGCAATGTAGTGTAGTGTAGTGTAGTGTAGTGTAGTGTAGTGTAGTGTAGAGAGTGCCGATGGTTAACTGAGTTGGTCTGATACCCGTTTTCCTTGCAGTGTAATGCAGTGCAGTGCAGTGTAGTGTAGTGCAGTGCAGTGCAGTGAGTTGTAGTGCAGTGTAGTGCAGTGTAGTGTAGTGCAGTGCAGTGCAGTGCAGTGTAGTGAGTTGTAGTGCAGTGCAGTGCAGTGTAGTGAGTTGTAGTGCAGTGTAGTGCAGAACTGTTCAGTGCAATGCGGTGCTGGCGAGTAGAGTGGAGTACGATACAGGGCAGTAGTGTACTATACTTTTAGTTTCAGTTTCTCAATCAGGCGTGACTGCGTTCGAACAAATCCATACACGCCACACCACATCTGCCAGCCAGATGCCTGACAGCAGCATAACCAGCTGTCCAGCAGCGGCACCAGTCAGGTTTCAGTTTCAGTTTCAGTAGCTCAAGGAGGCGTCACTGCGTTCGGACCAAACCATATACGCTACACCACATCTGCCAAGCAGATGCCTGACCAGCAGCGTAACCCAACGCGCTTAGTCAGGCCTTGAGAAAAAAAGAAGAAAAAAAGGGGGGAATAAATAATAGATAAGCTTACATAAATAAATAAATAAATAAATAAGTAAATAAATAATAATTATAATATAGAAAAAGACCGAGGCGTTAGGTACCATTATGCACCAGTCAGGCCGTAAGGGTATGCATGTGGACTGATGCACACTGCACACGGGACCTCGGTTTTGCCGTCTTGTCTGAATGGCTAGACGCTCATTTGAATTTTTCAGTCAAGCCTTGGAGAAAGGGCGAGACCGGGATTCTTCTTCTTCTTCTGCGTTCACTCGTATGCACACGAGTGGGCTTTTACGTGTATGACCGTTTTTACCCCGCCATGAAGGCAGCCATACTCCGTTTTCGGGGGTGTGCATGCTGGGTATGTTCTTGTTTCCATAACCCACTGAACGCTGACATGGATTACAGGATCTTTAACGTGCGTATTCGATCTTCTGCTTGCATATACACACGAAGGGGGTTCAGGCACTAGCAGGTCTGCACATATGTTGACCTGGGAGATCGTAAAAATCTCCACCCTTTACCCACCAGGCGCCGTCACCGTGATTCGAACCTGGGACCCTCAGATTGACAGTCCAACGCTTTAACCACTCGGCTATTGCGCCCGTCGAGACCGGGATTCGAACCCAGAGACCCTCACAGACACTGTGTTGGCAGATGAGCGTCTCAACGATTCTGCCACACACTCCTTTCCATCTTGTACTATTGTGCAGTTGCATTGTAGCACATATAGTATGCAGTATAGTGCATAGTGGTACCTAACGCTACAGTTTAGTATGAAGAACAGATCATATCGTTAACGTTTCTTCTGCTTTCTCTACCCCCACCCACCCCCCTGCCCCTGTCCTCACCCCCTCCTACCCCCCCACACACACCTGCTTCCCCTTCCCCCCTCCACACCCCGAACAACATGTAACTCACACTAATCTCTGTGGCTGCCTTCACCTCTACACTCCATCTCGCTCACTACGATCAGCTTCGGATCCGCTCTATTTACGCATACCCAAATTCAAACTCTCGACTGATGGCCGCCGTTCTTTCTCTGTCTCTGGACCTTGCAATTGGAATGAACTTCCTCTTTCGCTTCGTCAAGTCTCCACACTCAGCTCTTTCAAGTCTGGCCTTAAAACCCACCTCTTCCCAAAACAGCCTCCCTTCCCTGCCTCTTCCTTGTCTTCAGTTTCTCCAGTTTTAGAGTTATGCGTGCGTGAGAATGACTGGTGCGAAAGCGCTTTGATTTGTCTATGCACAAGATTCAGCGCTATATAAATACCATTATTATTATTATTATTATTATTACCACCTGGCAACATCCACTTAACCGACACAATTTTTCAACTCGCACACTCTCTCCTCGAAGCAAACTACAAAGCATACCGTGTTGAGAAGGACATGCGTCTGAAGTGTTGCTGGACTGAAGTCCTGCAGAGATTTGGCTACCCCACAGACATAGATGACAAAAGCACATGCATCTGAAGTGCTGTTGGATTGAAGTCCTACATAGACTGGCTACACCACAGACATAGAGGAAAAAAGGACACGCGTCCGAAGTGCTGGTGGATTGAAGTCCTACATAGATTGGCTACACCACAGACACAGAGAAAAAGGCACATGCGTCTGAAGTGCTGTTGGATTGAAGTCCTACATAGACTGGCTACATCACAGACATAGAGGAAAAGGCACATGCGTCTGAAGTGCTGGTGGATTGAAGTCCTACATAGATTAGCTACACCACAGACATGGAGAAAAAAAAGGACATGCGTCTGAAGTGCTGGTGGATTGAAGTCCTACATAGACTGGCTACACCACAGACATGGAGGAAAAAAGGACACGCGTCCGAAGTGCTGGTGGATTGAAGTCCTACACAGATTAGCTACACCACAGACATGGAGAAAAAAAAGGACATGCGTCTGAAGTGCTGGTGGATTGAAGTCCTACATAGACTGGCTACACCACAGACATAGAGGAAAAGGCACATGCGTCTGAAGTGCTGGTGGATTGAAGTCCTACATAGATTGGCTACACCACAGACATAGAGGAAAAAAGGACATGCGTCTGAAGTGCTGGTGGATTGAAGTCCTACATAGACTGGCTACACCACAGACATAGAGGAAAAGGCACATGTGTCTGAAGTGCTGGTGGATTGAAGTCCTACATAGATTGGCTACACCACAGACATGGAGGAAAAAAGGACATGCGCCTGAAGTGCTGGTGGACTGAAGTTCTACATAGATTGGCTACACCACAGACATGGAGTTAAAAAGGACATGCGCCTGAAGTGCTGGTGGACTGAAGTTCTACATAGATTGGCTACACCACAGACATGGAGGAAAATAGGACATGTGGCACGACTGCTTTTTGAAAGGAAAATAAAATCTTTTTATAGGTCCATGAACTGCACAAGGTGAGACTTCCTTCACACCACAACTGAACTATTTTGTATTCTCCTAACTAAATGACACTGTATCATCATCGGCTGTGAAGCATCTGGCAACAGAAAGAAAGAAAGAAAGAAAGAAATGATAGGGAAAAAAAAGGACACTTAAAATAAAAGAAGTGAAAAGAAAAAGACTGAAAGAAAAGGAGGGGGAAGAAAGAAAGAAAAGAAAGAAAGAATGAAAGAATGAAAGAAAGAAAGAAAGAAAAGGAAGGAAGGAAGGAAGGAAGGAAGGGAGGCAATTGAAGGGAACGGACAAAAAACGGTCAGGATGACTGACTGTCAGACAGAAAGAAGGAAGGGGAAGAAGGAAGG
>NC_134897.1:18988842-18996342 GCF_041734735.1 Babylonia areolata | reverse complement strand
GAAGCTCAAGTCTAAAACACTCGTCATTTTCTTTTAAACAGATAAATAGATAACTTTTTTTAAAAAGTGAAACAGAGTGGCGTTGTAACTGACAAGCTAAGTCCTTCGTATTTACATCGCTAAGTCCTTGAACTTACTTACATTGCAAAGTCCTTCAACAGTACATTGCAAAGTCCTTCAACAGTACATTGCTAAGTCCTTCAACGTATTTACATTGCTCCTGCTGTATGAGTTATTCAGCTAATCTGTCTGTATATATTTGTTGTTGTTGGTTTTTTTCCTTGCGAGTGCACTGAATTGACTGTATATATATATATATATATATATATATATATATATATATATAAATTTTGTTTTTTTGTTTTTTTTGTTTGTTCTCGAACGTGAATTGAGAAGGGGGAAAATAAACGTTCCTTCACCATAACCCACTTCCAAAAAAACAAAACAAAACGAAAACAAAAATGCTCCTTCCTGCATCATCCAACACCCCCACCTCCCCCCCCCCCACGACTCCCCCCCCCCACACCCCAAACCTCCCCCCTCTGCCCCTCCCACCCCCCCACGCCCCCCCCCCACGATCCCCCGCCCTCCTACTACCACCCGCCCGCGGTCTAAGCAAGCAAAAAGCAAACAGGCCTAAAACGACGACGATGATGTGAAATTAATCAGTTTGTCCGGATCTAATATGTCTCGCACGACCGACGCCGCAGTGCGCGCATTGCGTGTGATCAAACAGCACGGGAATCGATACCCTACTGCATTACGTGCTCGACTGGTTGGAGGCAAGTGGGGTTGAAGGGGGTCGGGGTGGGGGGTGGGGGTAGTGGGGAGAGGGTGGGGTGGGGGGGATCATTTTGAACAGTTTCCGTTCCTCTGACAGGTTGTATTCTAGTTTTAACACGTATACCCATTGACCCAAACTCGTGTTTTTTTTTTTTTTGGTTTTGTTTTGTTTTGTTTTTCACTCCGCAGATTATGTGATCAGTTTTCACAAGAGCACTTTGCTGCAAGAAGTGACAACATTACATTGCGTTGACTGTGTGGGGTGATCAGGGCGGCGTTTTTGATGTTGTTCAGTGTTGTTGATGTTGTTGTTTTCCTCCGTCCGTGCGTGCGTGTGTGTGTGCGTGCGTGTGTGTGTGTGTGTGTGTGCGTGCGTGTGTGCGTGCATGTGTGTGTGTGTGTGTGTGTGTGTGTGTGTGTGGTTTACGACGTTTATAGATTTCTAAAAAAAAATATTAAAAAAAGAAATCACAATTTTTGTGACAGGAATGTTCATTTGAAACAGTTTCACTACAACTAATAAAAAAAATAATAATCTATTGTACTTATATGGCGCAAAGTCCCTCAAAATGGGCTCAAAACTGATTGGGGTTTGCGTAAAATATCGATATTTATAGGAAGAAATGGCATTCCTTCTTATATGGATCTCTCTCTCTCTCTCTCTCTCTCTCTCTCTCTCTGTATATATATATATATATATATATATATATATATATCTACACACACACACACACACACAAAACAACAAAAAACACCAAAAAAAACATATACATATATAAAAGAGAAAGCAAGGAAGAGGAGAAGGAAAATCATAACGCTTCATACCACAAAAGTTTACACATCAGGTGTTATGTCCATCAAGACATCTCGTTTACAAAACCTAAAACAAATAAATTAAAAAAAAAGAAAGAAAGAAAAAAGAAAAAAAGGAGAATAATTCTCAGACTGAAAATGAAATAAAAATGAATATATATATATATATATATATATATATATATATATATATTCTTAGTATGAAGATGCAAAGACATCTGAGCCTTGATTTAATATTTCTCACACACACACACACACACACACATATATATATATATATATCAACCCGGGTTTCTTCACCTATAAAACAAAGCAAAAAGCAAAACAAAAAACAAAAAACAAACAAAAAAAACCCAAAAGGAAAAAAAAAAACCCACCCCGAAAACAAACCCAAACACTCAATGCAACAAACTCACTTTCCCGCGCAGATTGATTTTTAAAAGGTCGAACAACACAGAACCACACGGTCCGTTCGTCACAGACCTGTCGTGTGCAACAAGAGGAAGCAGAAGAAGAAGCAGCAGCAGCAGAAGAAGAAGAAGAAGAAGCTGAAGAAGCAGAAGAAGACGTAGAGCAGCTCCAGAGTTAGCTGGCGGTGACAGTGTGAGGCTGCTAGCACGCACCACCGACACCTGTTAACACCACCACCACCACCACCACCACACAACACAACACTACTCCACGGCGTGCGCGAGTTGCTGGCTCCAAGACGGTAGTGAGAGCCACAACTCTCTTTCTCTCTCTCTCTCTCTTCCCCCCCCCCCCTCTCTCTCTCTCCTCTCTAGACCGACCAGAGATTCTCTCCGCGGCGCCTCTTCCTCCACCCCCCACCCCCCAGCTGCTCCACAATAGCCACACCTCCCTCCCTTCCTCCCTCCCTCCCTCCCTCTCTTCTTTCCTCACTGCCTGCCTGCCTGCTTGCCTGCTGCTGCTGTTGATGTTGATGTTGATGCTGCTTGGTGGAGATGATGATGATGGTGGTGGTGGTGGTGAGGATGGTCACACAAGCGTAAAAACAGAAAAAAAGCAAGTCTAGTCTACTAGGCAAACCACAGCCACAACCGCCAACAGCGGCTGTCTGCCTGGCAGCCAAAGACATCGATAGACTCTGCGACTGGATGTCCTGTTTAGAGCGGGGGGGCTAAGACTCTCCGAAGTGGGGGAAGAAAAAAGAAAGGGAGGGGAAGAGGGAGGTTAAGAAAGTAAGCCTATTACTGTGCGCTGTGGAGGAGGTGGGGGGGGGGGGGGGGGGGGCAGAGGTGAATGGGGAAGTGGCGGGGACAAGAAGGATCGTAGGGGAGTGGGTGGGGATGGGGGGCGGGGGGTGGGGGTGGGGGGCGGAATTTGGGAGGCATGGACGAAGGAAGGAGGTAGTTGAGGAAGGAAGAGATAACTGTTCTTGAGAGAGAGCGAGAGAGAGAGAGACAGAGACAGAGAGAGACAGAGAGAGAGACAGACAGATAGAGAGACAGAGAGAGAAGAAAGACAGACAGAGACAGAAAAACAAAGACAGAGAGACAGAGAGAGAGAGACAGACAGAGAGACAGAGAGAGACAGAGACAGAGAGAGAGACAGACAGATAGACAGAGAGAGACAGACAGACAGACAGAGACAGAGAAACAAAGACAGAGAGACAGAGAAAGACAGAGAGACAGAGAAAGACAGAGAGACAGAGACAGAGACAGAGACAGGGACAGTGAGATAGTGAGACAGAGAGATAGAGAGAGAGAGGGGCAGAGACAGAGAAAAAGACAAGCACACACACACACACACACACCGAGAGACAGAGACAGAGACAGACAGAGAGAGACAGAGAGAGAGAGAGACAGAGTTGGAACGGAGCAAAAAGGGGGAAAGGGGAGGACTGCAGGGCTGTCTGGGTTCAGAACAGAACCGGGCGGTCATTCACTTTCCTTTCTTCCGTTGTGTTTTAAAAGCTGAGCTTCGCTGATCACAGAAAGGTGGGCAGAGGAGACAGAAGGGTTGGCGTGAGGGGGGGGGAATGGGGGCGGGGTGAGGGTAGGAGAGGGTGGGGGTGGGTTTGTGGGGCGGGAGGTCAGGAAGTGGCTGGTGGTGGTGGTGGTTGGAAAAGAGTGCATGTTGGGTGTTGGGTGGGGGGGTGGGGTGGGGGATTGATGCCCAAACCTGTTGACAGTGGTAAAATGGGCAGAAAAAAGACCATTGTTACAGCTTTCGTCTCCAGACCGCAGCGCTTAAAGGTCAGAGCGAGAGCGAGAGAGAGAGAGAGAGAGAGAGAGAGAGAGAGAAGAGAGAGAGAGAGAGAGAGAGAGAGAGAGAAACATTACCGGCCATACCGGAGTCTACGTGCGTTCATTCTTCTCGCGAACCGTAATCCCTTCTTCTTCCTTATAGCTATCCTTCGTCCACCTTATGTTTATACCCCCTTCTTCTTCCGCCCCTCTCTTTCTCTGCTCCTTCCTCATCGTCATGTCCCCTCTTCCCCATCGTCATGCCCCCTCTTCCTCATCGTCATGCCCCCTCTTCCTCATCGTCATGCCCCCTCATCGTCATGCCCCCTCTTCCTCATCGTCATGCCCCCTCATCGTCATGCCCCTCTTCCTCATCGTCATGTCCCCTCTTCCTTATCGTCATGCCCCCTCTTCCTCATCGTCATGCCCCCTCTTCCATATCGTCATGTCCCCTCTTCCTCATCGTCATGCCCCCTCTTCCTTATCGTCATGCCCCCTCTTCCTCATTGCCATACACTCTTCCTCATCGTCATGCCCCCTCATCGTCATGCCCCTCTTCCTCATCGTCATGTCCCCTCTTCCTTATCGTCATGCCCCTCTTCCTCATCGTCATGCCCCCTCTTCCTCATCGTCATGCCCCCTCTTCCTTATCGTCATGACCCCTCTTCCTCATTGCCATACACTCTTCCTCATTGTCATGCCCCCTCTTCCTCATCGTTCTCCTTATCGTTACCCTCTTCCTTATCACCATGCCACCTCTCCCTCATCGCCATGCCCCTTCTTCCTTATTGTTACCCTCTTCCTCATCGTCATGCCCCCTCTTCCTCATCGCTATGCCCCTCTTCCTCATCGTCATGCCCCCTCTTCCTCATCGTCATGCCCCTCTTCCTTATCGTCTTCCTCATCGTCATGCCCCCTCTTCCTTATCGTCTTCCTTATCGTCAAGCCCCTCTTCCTTATCGCCATACCCCCTGTTCCTTATCGCCATGCCACCTCTTCCTTATCATCATGCCCCCTCTTCCTTATCGCCATACCCCTCTTCCTTATCGCCATACCCCCTCTTCCTTATCGCCATGTCCCCACTTCCTTATCGCCATGCGTCCTCTTCCTCATCGTCATGCCCCGTCTTCCTCATCATTACGCCTCATCTTCCTTATCACCACGCCCCATCTTCCTTTTTACCATGCCTCTTCTTCCTCATCGTCATGTCCCCTCTTCCTTATCGTCCTCCTTATCGTCACCCTCTTCCTCATCGCAATGTCCCCTCTTCCTTATCGCCTTCCTTATCGCCATACCCCCTCTTCCTTATCGCCATGCACCCTCTTCCTCATAGCCATCCCCAATCTTCCTCATTGCCATCCCCCATCTTCCTCATTGCCATCCCCATCTTCCTCATTGCCATCCCCCATCTTCATCATTGCCATCCCCCATCTTCCTCATTGCCATCCCCCATCTTCCTCATTGCCATCCCCAATCTTCATCATTGCCATCCCCAATCTTCATCATTGCCATCCCCCATCTTCCTCATTGCCATCCTCCATCTTTCTCATTGCCACCCCATCTTCCTCATTGCCATCCCCCATCTTCCTCATTGCCATCCCCCATCTTTCTCATTGCCACCCCCCCATCTTCCTCATTGCCACCCCCATCTTCCTCCACCCCCCATCTTCCTCAATGCCACCCCCATCTTCCTCCACCCCCCATCTTCCTCATTGCCATCCCCAATCTTCCTCATTGCCACCCCCCATGTTCCTCATTGCCATCCCCAATCTTCCTCATTGCCACCACCCATCTTCCTCCTCATTGCCATCCCCCATCTTCCTCGTTGCCATCCCCCATCTTCCTCATTGCCATCCCCAATCTTCCTCATTGCCATCCCCCATCTTCCTCCTCATTGCCATCCCCCATCTTCCTCATTGCCATCCCCCATCTTTCATCCCTAGCCGTTCTCTGTTTCCTCCCTTGTTGTGATCCATCCTCGTCCTCTTCACCCTTCTCGCCCCCCTTTCTTTTTTGACACTGACTTATTTATGTTCTTTGGTTTGCTTTGAAGACCCTTGGGATGAAAGCGAATTAAAGGATCCAGCGAAATGAAGGATGGCGGAATCTTGCTTTCCCACATCCTCCTGAAAGGCTGTACCTTCTTATTTTCACACCCCCTCCCTCCCTCCCTCCTTTTGCTGCCATCCATCCTCGCCCCCCTGCCCCCCCCTCCACCCCCAAGCCCCCCATCCCCCTCACTGCTACCCCCTTCTCATACCCATTCGCTCTTCTTTCACCTCTTCCAGTCTAGCAGTCTTCTTCTATATGGCGATCCCTTCCTCTTCATTATGGCCATAGTAGAGTAATGGCCTAGAGGTAACGCGTCCGCCTAGGCAGCGAGAGCATCTGAGCGCGCTGGTTCGAATCACGGCTCAGTCGCCAATATTTTCTACCCCTCCACTAGGACTTGAGTGGTGGTCTGGACGCTAGTCATTCGGATGAGACGATAAACCGAGGTCCCGCGTGCAGCATGCACTTAGCGCACGTAAAAGAACCCACGGCAACAAAAGGGTTGTCCCTGGCAAAATTCTGTAGAAATATCCACTTCGATAGGAAAAACAAATAAAACTTCACGCAGGGGGGAACAAAAGAAGAAAAAAAAAAGGGGGTGGCGCTGTCAGTGTAGCGACGCGCTCTCACCTGGGGAGAGCAGCCCGAATTTCACACACAGAAATCTGTTGTGACCAAAAAGAGAAATACAGATACAAATACAACGCACCTCCTCATTATATAACTGTCTCTCCCATCCATCCTCCGCTTCAGTTTCAGTAGCTCAAGGAGGCGTCACTGCGTTCGGACAAATCCATATACGCTACACCACATCTGCCAAGCAGATGCCTGACCAGCAGCGTAACCCAACGCGCTTAGTCAGGCCTTGACATCCTCCTTGTGACTACAATTCCCCTTCCCACATGTGGCTACCCTAGTCCTCCTTAAGGCCGCCCCTCCTCATAATGGCTGACCTCCGCTCCTGTCTGTGGCTATAATAATAATAATGATAATAATGGTATTTAAATAGCGCTGAATATTGTGCAGAGACAAATCAAAGCGCTTTCGCACCAGTCATTCACACGCATACATAACTCTGAGACAAGGAAGAGGCAGGCAAGGGAGGCTATTTTGGGAAGAGGTGGGTTTTAAGGCCAGACTTGAAAGAGCTGAGTGTGGAGACTTGACGAAGCGAAAGAGGAAGTTCACATTCCAATTGCAAGGTCCAGAGACAGAGAAAGAAAGAACGGCGGCCAACAGTCGAGTGTTTGAATCTGGGTATGCGAAAACAAGAGTGGATCCGAAGCTATCCCTCCTTCCTATGGCTATGATCACACTGCCTCTGTATGACTTACCTGGTAACATCCACATTCCTTCCCATGTGTTCTTTCTGTTCAGTTTCGCGCGCTCCGAAGACGGAAACGTTGTAAATTTGTTATAAAATAACATTGTGATAGTCGTATACTCTACATTTCTTCCTCTCGGTCTCTCGAATGATGTAAAGAAGACCAGGAAAGAACCAGGAGGGGATGAAAATGTAGAGTGTATGTATTACAATGATACTGACCAATTTACAACGCCCTCCCCCCCCCCCCCCAAACCAACCCCACCCCCTCCGTCTTTTAAACGGAAAAGTACAGGGGAAGAAATGTGGATATTGATA
>NC_134897.1:18981342-18983842 GCF_041734735.1 Babylonia areolata | reverse complement strand
CATGTCAGCGTTCGGTGGATTATGGAAACAAGAACATACCCAGCATGCACACCCCCGAAAACGGAGTATGGCTGCCTACATGGCGGGGTAAAAACGGTCATGCACGCAAAAGCCCACTCGTGTACATGCGAGTGAACGTGGGAGTTGCAGCCCACGAACGCAGAAGAAGAAGAAGAAGAAGGACTTACTACCCCGTCAGTTATTAACTCACTCAGTACGGCCAGCCCTCTCTTCTCCTCTACACAGACCCCTCGGATGTCCAGTGGGTGTCTCAACCTTTACCTTCTGTCGTCAGAATTGTGGTATTCTTTGTCAACATTCACCTCTTCAGTATAAGAGCCTTCCGCTTGCAATATTCTGATGGTGGTAATTGGGGTGAAACGCTGCTAACGTCGTCTCTCTCGCCGTTCGTATTGCAAGCAGAAGGCTCTTATACTGAAGACGTGAATGTTTACAAAGAATACCACAATTCTGACGACGGAAGCTAAAGGTTGGGTCATTCAGACACCCACTGGACATCCGAGGGGTCTGTGTAGAGGAGAAGAGAGGACTGGCCGTACTGAATGAGTTAAAGCCGGTTGAAGAGAGCCCCCAAATAATTTCGAACGATCAGTAAAGACAATGTTTAAAAGACCAGCTCACCGAGGTCTCGCACAATCCACGTAAAAATCGAAATCAAGTTAGAAACATCGAAAATAACGTAAAACAAAGGCGAATTCATCCAAGTATATTGAAGTCAAAGTAAACTCTAAGCCAAGTCTGAAATATTGATTTCGTTGACTATCCAGGAGTTTGGTGGCGGAGAGAGAGAGACACAGAGAGAGAGAGAGAGAGAGAGAGAGAGAGAGAGAGAGAGAGAGAGGGGGGGGGGAGGAAGAGAGGGTGTTGCGGGGAGGGGGGGTGGTGGTGGTGGTGGTGAGGGGCATCCCTGAATCCAGAATACATCAAAATATTTTTGGCTCTGTAAACTGACAGCCACAAAACAACAATAACTACAACAACAAAAATAACAGTAACAACAAACAGAAATATAAATAAATAAATGAATAAATAAATAAATAACATATATATAGACAGATGTATAGATAGACAGGTACATAGATAGATAAATAGATAAATAAATGAATGAACAGATAAATAAACAGATTAATTAATCAATTGATTACATAAACGACTGAACGAATTACGAGATATACAAAACACGATGACGGAGGAAATGAATAGCCGGCAAACAACCGAACAACTCTTCCTCCATGGAAATGATTTTGTTGTTGTTGTTGTTGTTGGAGACATTCATTCATGAAAGAGCAACGACTAAAAAAATTAGTTTTTTGCAGATAGAAAGCTCAAAGAAAGGAAAATTAAACTCCTCCAGATCGTAATACAGTTACAACACACAGGGACTACCTGCAGCTTTTTGGCTCTATATTGTGGCCAGTGCTTCCTGTCTCAACGAAATGACATACCATTCTGTTTGTTTATAAGAAAATAGATCAGGATATGTAGCCTGGTTATGAATAAATAAAAAAAAGAAGAAAAATGAATCTGGAGGGAGGGAGATGGAGGAGGAGAAGAACAAGAAGATGGAGAAGAAGAAGAAGAAGAGAGATAGAGACAGACAGACAGACAGAGTCAGAGACAGAGAAGACAGGGACGGGCTGTAATGATATGAAATGTTTTACAATGAAAGAACAGAACCTTTATAAAACGTACAGAGAGAGAGAGACAGACAGACAGACAGACAGACAGACACAGAGACAGAGAGAAAAAGACAGAGAGACAGAGACAGAGACACACAAACACACCGTGCGCGATGGAGGGAGAAAGTGAGGAAGCGAAGGTGTGGGATGTTTCACACTCAGAGGATACACAACCTTCATAGCTAGAAGAAGAGAAGAAGGAAGGGGTGAGAGAAGAAGAAACACAAGTTGAAAACAACAACAGGAGAACGAATAAAGAGACGAAACATTTCTCTCGCGGTCGGTGTGCTCGAACATGAAATATGGCCTCCCTGCAGTCAAGCTGCATATTCATCACAAGCAGAGAAGTAATCAGATCGGGTCACACAACATCAAACCCCCCCTCCCTCCCTCCCTCCGGCCCCCACCTCCTCCTCCCCCCCATCACCTTTCCCTCCCCAACCCGTGTCAGTCACATCCCCTCCATCCACCTTCCCCTCACCCCTGCCCCCTCTCCTGTAAGCAGACAACCCCCCAAACAGAATTCTTCTTCTTCTTTTTCTTCTTCTTCGTTTGTGGGCTGCAACTCCCACGTTCAGTCGGATGTCCACGAGTGGACTTTTACCGTTTTTACCCCGCCATGTGGGCAGCCATACTCCGCTTTCGGGGGTCCAAACGGAATAATCCGTGCAGTCGGACGCACAGCTGTTGTCTACGCGAGTTGGTAGCGGGGCTGGCGTTACAATTTAATCCGAGGAGTGAACAGACGGCAAACGAGGGCTGAGAGAGAGATCGATAGAAATCCACTTAAAGCTTGTCCC
>NC_134897.1:18973842-18976342 GCF_041734735.1 Babylonia areolata | reverse complement strand
GATGCCAGAAAAACCACCAAGACATCACCCCTCTTAAGACAGCCGGGACCCCCTCGGAATGTCACAAATACCTCCCATCCGGACATATACATCCAAAACCCACCACTTCGAACAGCTTGACCTCAAGAGCGTCGACCAAAATAGGTCGTGAATTCAACACTACTTCTTCGCATCAAGGAATTTCATTCTACAAATGGACCGACAGAAGTTGCAAACATGAAAAGTGCAGTTCACAACAAGAAGAGGTAATCTTCAGTGCTGTTAAGTTATTTGGGTGGTGGTGGTGTGTCCATCGAGATCGATGATGACCATCGTTGTCATCCAGCTGGGGGATGGTGGGAGGGTGGTGGTGGGGTGGGGGGGAGGATGCTCATGAATCTATCTGTGAATGCGCAGATGGCTGAATAGTCCAATCTGCGCACGAAATGTTCGCTGACAGTTGGGGCAGACAAAGACAGGCATACCATTGTTAGGGAGCTTGTTTGCCCGTGACTTTCTGGCCTGCCTCTTCTGAACAGCTGCAGCAGTCCTGTTGGCCTCGCACAACTTGGCGCCTTTGTGCACAGCAGCGCGCCATTTGTCACGGTCCACTGCAGATTCCTCCCAGGAGTCAGGGTTGATATCAAACGCTTTCAGCGTTTATTTGGGTAAGGTAGGCATGGCTACCGGAACACTAAGGAGCTGTGTGCTCTGGGTGATGGTTGTGGCGCAGTGTCGGTTGTGCCTTGACATGGCCTGTTCGACAATGACAGTCTCTCCCACGATTTGCTCAGAGGAAGTCTGACAGCTGGTCTGTCTGACTCTGTGTCTTCCTTTCCTTTCCGTTTCGCCGTTCTGAATATGTTCTATTTAGAAATGAGGACCCTGGAGCAAGATCAGATGGGTGCAAAAAAAGCCCTCCACCCACCCGCATTTCCCACAAAAAAATCAATTTTTACACTTACCGAAGCATACCGAAATGAGATAAATCAATTCATCAGATTACTGATTTACATCAAACATATCTAAAAGTAAATTCAGACACATTCTCATGCGCTATCTTTGACTTCCTCAATCCCCCCCCCCTCGCCACCCCCCTCCACCTCAACCGCCCCCTTTTCAGTCGAATATTTCTTCCCCTGCCATTGATTTTCACAAATGATGATTTCTAATTAATGATAATAATAATCATCATTATGATAGAAATAATAATAATACTACAAATAATATAATAATAATAATAATATTTATTTTCAGTCTATCATCATCATCGTAGATGAACAGACTATAAATGAATAAACGAACGTATCTTTGCCGGGCATTTAAGGCTCATCTTTGATGTCTGAACGCTAGATGTTTCTCAACTTTTGTCTTTCTGTGTTTTCTTCCCCTTTCTTTTCTGCCCCCCTCCCCCCTCTTCATATTTTCTTTGCCATTTCACTCTTGATTTTCCTTTTATTTGCTTTTATAAGTGGCGTTTCCTTCCTTATTTTTTTTCTTTTGTCTAAATTCTACCAGGGAACCCCACTGTCGTTTTTTTTAAAATTCACCCTTCTTCTTAAGAATTTTTTTTTTAATAATAAAGAATGATAACTTTCCATCCTTCGGCCTTTAAGCAGAGAAGAAAACTCTCCATTTCACCGAGAGATAAGGCGCTGCAGGCGCTGTATAAGTGTCCATGTCATCTACTTCTTCGTTTTTACTTCTGATGGCCTTTTCTTCATCCCTACCCACTTCCCCCATTCACCCACCCCACCCCCTCAGCTCCCACAGTCTTCATCCCTGTCCATCCCTCTTAATCCCTGGCTTGATATGGGATTGGACACGTCGTTCCTAGGGGCGACAGATACAAGGTCTCTCTGACACGTTGTGGAGTGATGGCCTAGAGGTAACGCATCCGCCTAGGAAGCGAGAGAATCTGAGCGCGCTGGTTCGAATCACGGCTCAGCCGCCGATATTTTCTCCCCCTCCACTAGACCTTGAGTGGTGGTCTGGACGCTAGTCATTCGGATGAGACGATAAACCGAGGTCCCGTGTGCAGCATGCACTTAGCGCACGTAATATAACCCACGGCAACAAATGGGTTGTTCCTGGTAAAATTCTGTAGAAAAATCCACTTCGAAAGGAAAAACAAATAAAACTGTACGCAGGAAAATTTGTTTTAAAAATGGGTGGCGCTGTTGTATAGCGACGCTCTCTCTCTGGGGAGAGCAGACCGAATTTCACACAGAGAAATCTGTAGTGATAAAAAAAAGGAATAAAAATAGAAATCTTTCAACAACCAGAAGAAGACAGTCGTCATGGCAAAGCAAAGCAGTCTTCCAGTGAAATGGGTCCAGTCCACAAAATGTCCTGTTAATGACGAAGATGATGATGATGATGTGGAGAACGTTTTCTTTTTAAGTTTCAATTTCTGATTGAATAAAACAAACAAACAAAAAAACAACAACAACAAAAAAACAACAACCAAAAACGTTGAAGAGTTATGAGGATCATGAAACATGCTCGCACACAGACACAA
>NC_134897.1:18966342-18968842 GCF_041734735.1 Babylonia areolata | reverse complement strand
TCTCTCTCTCTGTCCCTCCCTCTGCCTCTCTCTCGTTTTCTTCCTCTCTCTCTCTGCCTCTCTCCCCCTCCTCTCTCTCCCTCCCTTCTCTCTCTCTCTCTCTCTGTCCCTCCCTATGCCTCTGTCACTCTCTCCGTTTCTTCCTCTCTGTCTGCCTCCCCCCTCTCTCTCTCTCTCTCCCTGCCTGTTTTTACGCTGATCAAGAACTTGTACCCAATCGATCAGGGAGTATGGATTTTGTCTGCCAAAATGACAACCTCTCCCTCCCTCCCCCCCCCACCTCTCTCTCTCTCCGCTCTCTCTTACTCTTCCCCCTGTCACATCACAGACAGTGCCGTTCATTGTGTGTATAGCGGGGGGAGGGAGGGGGAGCAGTACCAGCCATCACACGGTCTGCATGCGCTCTTACGTACACTTACCTGACTACATTACAAATAAACGCGTAAGCGCGCACGAATCTGGTCGTACACGTGCGCGCTCAAACACACACACACACACACACACACACACACACACACACACACACACACACACACACATATATATATATATATATATATATATATATATCATATACATACATACGCACATGCACACACAGATATACGCATTCACACACACACACACACACACACACACACACACACACACACACACACACACACACACACACACACAGAGTCAGCCTTTTCCTGTCTGCAATGCACATGACCCTTTAGATTAGACGGAAGGGTGATGGCATGGACAAGGCTTGATAAAGCAGCAGCAGCATGAATAGAAGTCATAGAAGCTACAATCGTAGTAGTAGTAGTAGTAGTTCTTGTTGATGTTGATGTTGTTGTTGTCGTCGTTTTACTTGCAATAGTTGATATTGCTGTTGTGAAGACTGCAGTCATAGTAGTAGTAGTAGTAGTAGTAGTAGCAGCAGCAGCAGTAGCGACAGTAGTAGTAGTAGTAGTAGTTGCCGTTTTACTTGCAATAGTTGATATTGCTGTTGTGGTGACTGTAGTGATAGCTGTAGTAGCAGCAGCAGCAGCAACAGTAGTAGTAGCAGTAGCAGCAGCAGTAGTAGTAGTAGTAGTACTTGTTGTTGTCGTTTTACTTGCAATAGTTGATATTGTTGTTGTGGTGACTATAGTGATAGTAGTAGTAGTAGTAGTAGCAGCAGCAGTAGCGACAGTAGTAGTAGTAGTAGTTGTATTTGTCGTTTTACTTGCAATAGTTGATATTGCTGTTGTGGTGACTGTAGTGACAGTAGTAGTAGCAGCAGCAGCAGTAGCAGTAGTAGTAGAAGTAGTAGTAGTGTTAGCAGCAGATGTTGTAACAATTGTTGTTACTGTCGTTGTGGTGAACTGGTGATAGAAGTAGTAGTGATAGATATAGCTGTCGTTGTAGTTGCAATAGTTGTGGTCGTGGCGATGGTGGTAATAGTATAGTAGTAGTAGTACTGGCACTAGACCTTAAGAGGTGATCTGGGCGCTAGTCAATCAGATGAGACAATAAACTGGGGTCCCGTGTGCAGCCTGAAATCAAGGCACGTAAAAGAACCCGCGGCAACGAAAGTGTTGTCCCTGGCAACATTATGTGGAATAGCCACTTTGACAGTAAGAAAATACATTTGCAAAGGAAACAATGAAACAAGCAAAGGTGGTGCTGCAAAGTGGCAATGTGCTCTTCCTGGACAAAAACAGAACAACAACATCCGTACTTCACACACAGAAATCTGTCTTGAAAATACAATACAATACAATACAATACAATGTAGTTTGCGACATACAGACAGACAGATCTCGAAACCGAAATGATTACAATCCTTTAAAACATTTTTGACTCACTTGTGTAAACAAAGTGAGTCTATGTTTTAACCCGGTGTTCGATTGTCTGTGTGTGTGTGTGTGTGTGTCTGTGTGTCCGTGGTAAACTTTAACAGTGACATTTTCTCTGCAAATACTTTGTCAGTTGACACCAAATTTGGCATAAAAATAGGAAAAATTCAGTTCTTTCCAGTCATCTTGTTTAAAACAATATTGCACCTCTCGGATGGGCACAAAAAATAAAAAAATGAAGCCTAATTATATGCAAACTGCATTTACTGTTATATTTATATTTTTTGTATTCTCTAAACTTTGCACTTTGATCTGATATTCTGACCCAACAACAAGAGCAGTCATTATTATAATTTTCTGTTCAAAAAGGAACTTCTTTTGCTAAGCATGGAAGTTGTATTTATTTTGCAAACGTTTTGGTGCAGATAGTAAAAAAGGGAAATTACTCTGAATTAATGCTAGGGGAGTTAATTTGCTTTAAACTGATCTTTCTCATCTTAAACATTACATTTTGAAATTATACTCAATACATAAAAAGCTTGGATTTTTTAAAAAGTGTATCACAAGTGAGTCTTGAAGGCCTTGCCTCTCTTGTTAGAATCGTGTACTAGATTTTCAGCAGAGCGAGCGGGGTCTTCACAGTTGAATGGGCTCACGGAGATGTGAAAACGATA
>NC_134897.1:18951342-18961342 GCF_041734735.1 Babylonia areolata | reverse complement strand
ATTTATTCTGAGAAAGATTTGTGAACGCCTCATCACTTACTGGATTATGTCCCAAATTGCCATAAAAATATCAACAAAATCAGTCGGAATTCACAGTTTAAAATAATAAACCATGAGAGTTAATACCTTGATGAAACATAAAAATTTCCAGTCTTGACACTTCATACGACGTTTAGAAGTACTTGTACTTGGCTCTACATGTTATTAGTTTAGCAAAATACTCAAATTTCATATCAACTTTAAAACTATAAAACTAGAATGAACATAAAAGAGAAATTGAATCGAACATGTCATACTACATTCCCGGCGGGTGTAACTAAACGTGTACATCTATCTAGATCCAGAGAAAACGGCTAAATGTTGCAGTGTGATTGCGGCGATAGCCACGTCTCCTTTACCGCGGACTTAAAAATTTTTTTTAATTGCCCTTAATTAAAGATTTTTTGAATGCCCAAGATACATCAGAATAATATGATTCAAACAGTGTTCTTACTGCGAATACCGCAATCGATTTATCGCCCTTAAAAAAGCATGTTTTTTAAATGTTAAATTTCAGTTAAGGAGCCACGATAGTGTAATGGGTAAGACAGTTTCTTCTCACCCGAAAACGCGGGGTTCAAATCTGCCGTCAGGACTTTTTTTTTCTTTTTTCTTTTCTCTTTTTATCGTTTAACCCGAAGCTTAAAAATAACAAATGCAGAGCACATTTTAACGATTAGATTTTAAAAAAAAATGTATTACAAGTGAGTCTTGAAGGCCTTGCCTCTCTTTTGTATTTTTTCCTGTGTGCAGTTGTTGTTTTTTGTTTGTTTTGTTTTTCCTATCGAAGTGGATTTTCACCGCAGAACTTTGCCTAGAACAACCCTTTTGTTGCTGTGGGTTCTTTTACGTGCGCTAAGTGCATGCTGCACACGGGACCTCGGTTTATCGTCTCATCCGAATGACTAGCGTACAGATCACCACTCAAGGTCTAGTGAATATCGGCGGCTGAGCCGTGATTCGAACCAGCGCGCTCAGATTCTCTGGCTTCCTATGCGGAAGCGTTACCTCTAGGCCATCACTCCACCTCCTCTGGGCCATCACTCCACTTAATTAATTAATTAATAATACTAATACTAATATTATTATTATTATTATTATTAATATTACTATTATTAACAGCAGTAGTAGTAATAGTAGCAGCAGCAGCAATAGTAGTAGAAGCCGAGAAGAAGAAGAAGAAAACTGTACCTTTTTGTCTTTTCTTATTAAAATTATATTTTCCCTCAATGCTTGACTGAGCCCGCGTTGGGTTACGCTGCTGTTCAGGCATCTGCTTTAGCAGATGTGGTGTAGCGTATGTGAATTTGTTCGAACGCAGTGACGCCTCCTTGAGCAACCCAACTGAACTGAACTGAACTGAACTGAACTGAACTGTTTGGCTTAGTTTAACTCTCTTCGTGCACCGTGGCACAAAAGGCCGCCACCAACGATTCAACGCTGCGCCATCATCTGCTGTCTCGGGAGGTGTCTGACCAACGTAGAATCCCCGACGCGCTGGACGCTCCTTTGAGAGAGCCTACACGAATGTCACGTGCAGGAGAATGGTGGATGCCGCGGATTTCGATCCCTTGTTCTGTAGAAAGACAACACCAGTACACTGGCTGGCTGGCACGGAGAGCGCTGCATGCAGGACTGACTTCAGCTACTCCTTCCATAAGAAAGACGAGCACAAGTTCCTTTTTTGCGGAGCGTTTTGAATGGGGGCGGGGGAGGGGGGGGGGGTGACAGCCCAGGCATTTGCTTCCCATTAACACGTTCATTCCCTCCTCATGCTGTGTCAGGCCAAACTCGTTTATTGGTGACAGATACTTTTTTTTTTTTTAATGGACGGGCACACTGAAATGTTATGCAGAGATTATCAGGTTCTTTTTTGTTTGTTTGTTTGTTTTTGTTTATATCCGTATTCCTATTCAAAGGCGTTTCCTGACATTGCAGAATGTCAGGAAGTCGTGCGCGCGCGCGCGCGCGCGCGTGTGTGTGTGTGTGTGTGTGTGTGTGTGTGTGCGTGCGCGCGCATTTGCATATGAATGTGTGCGCGTGTCTGTGTGTATTTGCGTGTGTGTTCATTTATATGTGTGTGAGTGTGTGTGTGTGTGTGTGTGTGTGTGTGTGTGTGTGTGTGTTCATGTGTGTGTGTGTGTGTGTGTGTGTGTTTGTGTTCATAGTTGTGTGTGTGTGTGTGTGTGTGTGTGTGTGTGTTCATAGTTGTGTGTGTGTGTGTGTGTGTGTGTGTGTGTGTGTGTGTGTGTGTGTGTGTGTGTGTGTGTGTGTGTGCGTGTGTGAGCATACACGCCCGAATCCATAGAGCGAATTACGGAGCTCAGTTTTGCATCCATTGATCCACATGCCACATGGACTCCAGCCCATTCAAACATGCACTGGCGACAAGCAAGGAACCGCACTGACAACAATGATTCTGCTCTCCGTGTGCCGTGAGGGTGGCACTATGAAGAAAGGAGCCAGCTGAAGGTGAACTTGTCTTGCACTGCCAGGCAAGGCATTGCAGTCATAGCTGATAATGACATAGGAGCTCTAAGTGTTTTGGTGTCGATGATGGTCTGAAAGGGTTCATAATAAAAACCAACCAACCAACCAACCAACCAGCGCAATATCCGATGAATGTATGCATTCATTTCAATCTGAGTGCTTGCATTATTGTTTGTGAGTGCACGCGTGTGCATATGCGCCTATGTATATTCGTGATTATATGTCTGTTGTTCATCTATTTTTCGTTTTCTGACAAAGAGTGATATAAGATGAAAAAAGGGGCTTGGGGAGAGGTGTGTGTATCTATTTGTGGGGCTGGTGGGTGAGTGGATGGGTGTGTGCATCCATGTGAGTGAGTTAGTGAGTGAGCGCATGCATGCACATGTGTGTGTGATGTATCTATGCCTGTATACACACAGAGAGAGAGAGAGACAGACAGACAGACAGACAGACAGAGACAGAGAGACAGAGACAGAGAAACAGAGAGAGAGAGATTATAAAAAAAGAAAGATAGTATTGCAAAAGAAAAGAAATTCCAATGGCCCACATCTCCAACTTGATTCGATGAACTCACACAAACCACAGACATTGAACGTTCGAAGAGTCACACAGACCCCAACCAGCGAAGCATATATCGGCAAAAATCGAGTGACCGCTCTGACAAGGCTGCTGTCTGGGTGGTGTGAACCTACCGCCTCGTGAAAGGAAAGCCTGTCCACTGATAACCTGTGTTGCACCGTGAAGCAAGCTGAGGCTGTCAGTCACTGTGATAAGGACGGGGTGGCTTTCCGCTCCGTTCCACATTGGTTATAAACCTTGATGGAGTCAGTGTTTACCAAGTCTGTGTTCTCTTCAGATTATGAAACTCAATCCACTAACCTTAAAGCAAGGGAAGCGAGGGACCACAATAACAGTGACTCAGCTCTCACGTGCTCATTGACTGCTGGGATCTGCATGGCATTAGACACAGACATTACACAGCAGATTGTCTGAAGACTTTGTCCTGTGATGCCCTTCTGTGGACGCTCATGGACTTCTCGAAAGAAGTGAACATTTTAAATCAGATTTGAATGTTTTAAACTCTGGAATATTTTTTAAGACTTTTTGAGTGAAAAGATTAAAGTGGTGATTAGCTTTCATTGCACTTTAAGTCGATGCTAACATGGCAATAGCCTTGAGCACAGTATAAGCTTTAAGCTTGTTGATGCTCTTATGTCTTTGTTTCCACTGTAATCATGTGTACTGTTCAACAATTAAAGATTATTTAAAATAATAGCCTCGAGATGGCCTTAGTGGTCGGCGAGGCTCTAAGCACCATCATTTGATTCAGCTCTCTGTGTGGTGTGAGACAGGAACATGAAGAAGGAAGGTGAACTGTCCCGCACTGCCAGGCAAGACACACGCCAGTCGTAACTGATGATGACACTGGAGCTCAGAGTGTTTTGTGCTGGTGATGGTCTTTAGTAAAAATGGCTCATAAAAAAATGAGAAGCATGCAGTGAGCATGTGCATATATGTTTATGTGAGTGCATACATGCTTGCTTGGGAATTTTGTTCTTCATCTATTCTACGTCTTTTTATAAAGAGTGATGAGAAAGTCGGTTTGGTGGGAGGGTTGGTTTGGGGGATATGTGGGTGAGTGGGTGGATATGTAAATTCCTGTGAGTGAGTAATCATGTGTATTTGTGTGTGTGTGTGTGTGTGTGTGTGTGTGTGTGTGTGTGTGTTTACTGTATCCACACTTGTACACACAAAAAAAGAGAAACAATAAAAGCATGAAAAAAAAAACAAAAAAAACAAAACAACCTCCAACAGTCCACTTTTCCAACTTAAATCGATTAACTCACACCGAACCACTAACATTAAACGTTCCAACAGCCGGCTACACGGAGCCCAGCCAGCGAAGCATGTATTGGCGATAAGCGAGTGACCGCTCTGACAACGCGGCTGTCTGAGTGGTGTGAACCTGCCGCCTCGTGAAAGGAAAGCCTGTCCACTGATAACCTGTGTTGCACCGTGAAGCAAGCTGAGGCTGTCAGTCACTGTGATAAGGACGGGGTGGCTTTCCGGTCCACTCCACATTGGTTATAAACCTTGATGGAGTCAGTGTTCGAAAAACCAAGTGTGTGTGTGTGTGTGTGTGTGTGTGTGTGTGTGTGTGTGTGTGTGTTTGTGTGTGTGCTTTTCAAATTATTATAGTCCAGCCACACACCCATATTAGAGACACAGTCAGACTGACAAAAGACACAGACAAACAGATTTCGATTCAATCACAGTGGTGGGAAGTTAGACGAATTAATGCAGAAAGATACAGAGAAACAGACACACACACACACACACACACACACACATAAGGATAGAGAGAAAAGAGAGAGACAGACAAAGAGATAGAGGAGTACACGTACACGCTTGTGTATGCGACTGTTAGTCTGTTCAACAACGATACATAATTACGATCACACACACACACACACACACACACACACATGCGCGCGTGCGCACACACACACACACACACACACTGCAGACACCTTCATCGGAACACCCGACAGCTTATCACAAGAGGAAACAACCTGTCACTCTGTGCGTCCAAGATAGCGCAATCCTGAAGCCAACTTGATGGTGCGAAACGCTTATATTGCCTTGTCATCCTGCTGCTGTTTTTGTTCTTGTTGCTGGTGGTGATGTTGTCGTTGGTGTTCGTGGACTATAGTGACGTTCATGTATATATATGTATATATATATATATATATATTGTGTGTGTGTGTGTGTGGGGGGGGGGGGGGGGCGAGGGGGGGTCTGAGTGTGTGTGTGTGTGTGTCCAAAGTCGGTTTTTTAATTTTTGTAATATGCTCAAAGGAGGCAAAAAAGTCATTTTAGCTGTAAGTAAGATGATTAGATTTGCAAATGTTGCCTAGCTATACTTTTGGAGTTAAAAGACATTTGTGTTTTCTCAACTTTTATGTTACATTGTTGTGTATTTGGAAATGTTTGTTCTGGGCATGAAAAGATCATCTTGCAGCAATCCTCCATACTCCAATAGGAGTGAAAGGATAATTAAAACTTGAAACGTATGTGTGTGTGTGTGTGTGTGTGTGTGTGTGTGTGTGTGTGTGTGTAAGTATGTGTGTGTGTGTGTGTGTGTATCTGAGTGTGTGTGTGTGAGAGAGAGAGAGAGAGAGAGAGAGAGAGTGTGTGTGTGTGTGTGTGTGTGTGTGTGTGTCTGAGTGAGTATGTGTGTGTGTTTGAGTGAGTGGGTGGGTGAGTGAGTGATTGAGTGAGTGAGTGAGTGAGTGTGTGTGTGTGTGTGTGTGTGTGTGTGTGCGTGTGCGCGCGCGCGCGTGTGTGTGTGTGTGTAATTCTATATCTATGTATATGATCATAGTATCGGATTACCACTCGTACCACACGAAAGCTGAAAGCTAATGATTTGCTTTCAAACACTTGTAAAGCGCATTCTCGGGGGCAAAAAACAAAACAAAAATAGCTCGATAATTCTTTTGTGCATTGCCATTTTTGAATCGAAGTTGTTTACAGCGGCTTTTTTCTTTCACGATAAACGGTTTGATACCATTTAAACCAAACAAATCTTTTATCAAAAGAATACACGTTCACAAATAACGTAGGGGAACAGGAAAGAATCCATAAAGAAAATCTACAGCGATCACAGTCTGACCAAGACAACAGCCGACTGGTTAACTCTCTCCATACGAACGGCGAAAGAGACGACGTTAACAACGTTTCATCCCAATTACCATCATCAAAATATTGCAGTCGGAACGCTCTTATACTGAAGAGGTGAATGTTGACAAAGAATACCACAGTTCTGACGACGGAAGCTAAAGGTTGGGTCATTCAGACACCCACTGGACATCCGAGGAGTCTGTGTAGAGGAGAAGAGAGGACTGGCCGTACTGAGTGAGTTAAAAGAGCACTGGACTTTCCAACCCTATTGTCCTGGGTTCGCTCACAGTATTGTCCCTGAGAGGCTACTTCAAGGTTGCAGGTTCCCCCCCCCCTCACCCCCCCACACTCCCGACTCCCAAAGGTCAACAATGATTATGTGTCGATCTGCTCGCACTTTTATCCACTTCAGTCGAGTCTGTATGATATTATTGTGTTCGGTGGGTTATGGAAACACGAACATAGCTGGAAACCGTGGAGTAGGCCGACAGCCGCCTAACATAATGGCTAAATAAGAACGGGTCCTATATGTAGGGCCCACTATATAAAAAAAAAGCAAAAAAAAAAAAAAAAAGCGCACTCGTAAATACTATTGAACTTCAAACTCGTATAAACGCACGAAACGCTGAAACAGAAAGAAAATAAACGTTCCAAACAACAAGCGGATATTTAGGACATCTTATAAGATGTGATTAATCATACGGGATGCCAAAACCACTTACGTTGAATGAAGCAGTCGTCCGTGTAAGCTGATAAACGATGTCGGGTTTAAGGAAAACAAGTAACAGATCTCCGCCAATACTGGCCCGACACGAAAAAAAAAAAAAAAAAACCCATCTGAAATGCCGTCTCATTCATCACAGCTGTCAAACGGAAGCACCAATCGTTAACGTTCAGCTTCCGGGTAACAGATGAAGAAGAGGAAGTGGTGGTGAAAAGTTAGACGGAGCAATTCCAAACAAAAAAGCAAACAAATACAAAAAACCCTCTTCTTTACGCTTATCAGTATTTACAGTTTAGGGAAAAAAAAGCAGACTTATTGGAGCGGAACATGGTACTGAACAATCCGACCCGTTAAACAAACCTCTCTTTATCCGTTTCTTCCTTCCTTTTCTCTCCTTCCTTCCTTCCTTCCTTCCTCCCTTTCTTCTTTACTTTCGGCATTCTTTGCTAACTTTGCCCCCCCCCCCCCCCCCCCCCCCCGTTTTTTTCGTTTTTTTCATTCTTTTTTTTTCTCCGTTTCTTTTTCTCTTTCTTTCTTTCCATCACTTCCCTCCCCACCCGCCCCCCACCCTGTCAGCATTTTCCTTCTTACTTACTTTCTTTCTTTCTACCACTCCCCCTTCACCCTCCCGCCCTTTCTTTCTTTCCATCATTCCCTCCCCCCCCTCACCCTGTCCAACCCTTCAGCACTTTCCTTCTTTCTTTCTTTCTTTCCATCACTCCCTCCCCCTATCAGCCCTTTCCTTCATTCATTCTTTCTTTCTTTCCATCACTCCCTCTTCCCTTACCCTGTCCAACCGTTCAGCACTTTCCTTCCTTCTTTCTTTCTTTCTTTCTTTCCATAACTCTCATTCCCTCACCCCGTCAGTCCTTTCCTTCTTTCTTTCCATCACTCCCTTCCCCCGTCACCCTGTCAGCACTTTCCTTCTTTCTTTCTTTCTTTCCATCACTCCCCCCCACCCTGTCCAACCCTTTCTTTCTTTCCTTCTTTCTTTTTTTCTTTCCATCATTCCCTCCACCCTTCACCCTGTCCAACCCTTCCGCCCTTTCCATCCTTCTTTCTTTCTTTCATTCTATCACTCCCCTCCCCCCCTCACCTGTCCAACCCTTTCCTTCTTTCCTTCCTTCCTTCTTTCTTTCTATCACTCCCCTCCCCCCTCACCCTGTCCAACCCTTTCCTTCCTTCCTTCCTTCTTTCTTTCTTTCTATCACTCCCTCCCCCCTCACCTGTCCAACCCTTTCCTTCCTTCCCTTCTTTCTTTCTTTCTTTCTATCACTCCCTCCCCCCTCACCTGTCCAACCCTTTCCTTCTTTCCTTCCTTCCTTCTTTCTTTCTTTCTTTCTATCACTCCCTCCCCCCCCCTCACCTGTCCAACCCTTTCCTTCTTTCCTTCCTTCCTTCCTTCTTTCTTTCTTTCCATCACTCCCTCCCCCCTCACCCTGTCCAACCCTTTCCTTCCTTCCTTCTTTCTTTCTTTCTTTCCATCACTCCCTCCCCCCTCACCTGTCCAACCCTTTCCTTCCTTCCTTCCTTCCTTCTTCTTTCTTTCTTTCTTTCTATCACTCCCTCCCCCCCTCACCTGTCCAACCCTTTCCTTCTTTCCTTCCTTCCTTCCTTCTTCTTTCTTTCTTTCTTTCCATCACTCCCTCCACCCTTCACCCTGTCCGACCCTTCCGCCCTTTCCATCCTTCTTTCTTTCTTTCTTTTTTTTTTTTTTTTTTTACCTGCTGCCTGTCATCACGCTGGCTGCGGGGTAATTTCAATACCGGACTGACCAGCGGCCAAAACCCGGGCCCCAAGATGACCAAGAACAAATGACCCTTTTTGCCCAGCGGCATCGCCAAGAATAGAACACTGACAAAGGGGGGAGGAGAAAAGGGGGGAGGAGGGGCGTGGGGGTGGTGGGGAGGGCGAGGAGGGAGGGGAGGGGGTTAGACGGAGGGGGGGGCGGAGGTGGGGGGTGGGGGGGGGGGGCGTGCGTAAGGGTTGTTGAGAGCAGAGATTGGCATGAAACAGTGGGAAGCGAGAGATGTGGGGGACAAACTGCAGGCAGAAAAGGACAAAAAAAACAACAAAAAAACCACAAAAAAACACACACACGAAAAATAGAAGAAAAAAAATTAGTAAAAAGAAGAGAAAGAAAGGGAAAAAAAAGAAAGAAAGAAAGAAAGAAAAAAAAAGCGAATTATAAAGGACAAGAAAGAGAGAAAGAAAAGAATATTGACAGCCAACTAATTTCACACACACACACACACACACACACACACACACACACACACAGAAACAGAAAGAGATCAACAAACGGAGAGAGGGACTGGCTGATATTGTATATCAGTCCATAGACCTTCAAGGAAAGCACGGATAAAGTAACAGAAACAGTGCAAGCTTCTTCTTTTCTCTCTCTCTCTCTCTCTCTCTCTCTCTCTCTCTCTCCCCCTCTCTCTTTCTTTTCTATTTTTTTTTTCTCTTTTTTTTCTTTCAATCGATAACCAGACAATAGCAACAACAGATCACCTCCATACAGTTTCCGTGACCGTAACCACTAACCGAGGGCAGTTTTGCAACAGGGCTGATCGCTGTTTATGACTGTTAATTCAAGTAAAGACGCTCAGCATCAGACTTCCTCGTATGAGCAGCGTAGGAGGGACTTCCTCCACACCAGTATCGGCGATGTCCAGCCACATCCGACACCACTGTATCAATCCCCACCCCGGAGCGTAACAACTCCATGGTCTCCTCCCGAGACTGAACGCCGGTCTCTCACTCTCCAAGCGAGTGTTTTTTGTATATGTATTTGTATTTCTTTTTATACAACAGATTTCTCTGTGTGAAATTCGGGCTGCTCTCCCCAGGGAGAGCGCGTCGCTACACTACAGCGCCACCTATTTTTTTTGTGTATTTTTTCCTGCATGCAGTTTTGTTTGTTTTTCCTATCGATGTGGATTTTTCTCCAGAATTTTGCCAGGAACAACCCTTTTGTTGCCGTGGGTTCTTTTACGCGCGCTAAGTGCATGCTGCACACGGGACCTCGGTTTATCGTCTCATCCCAATGACTAGCGTCCA
>NC_134897.1:18943842-18946342 GCF_041734735.1 Babylonia areolata | reverse complement strand
TGACTAAATGAAAGAGTGAACAAGTGAGTGGGTGGGTGAGGGACTCAGTGAGTAAGTGGGTGAGGGAGTGACTGACAGACTGAATGAGGGACAGACAAAATGAGTGAGTAGTGAGTGAGTGACTAAGCTGAGTGAAAGAGTGAACAAGTGAATGGGTGGGTGAGGGACTCAGTGAGTAAGTGGGTGAGGGAGTGACTGAGAGACTGAGTGACAGACAAAATGAGTGAGTAGTGAGGGAGTGACTAAGCTGAGTGAAAGAGTTTATGGGTGAGTGGGTGGGTGAGGGACTAAGTGGGTGAGGGAGTGACTGAGAGACTGAGTGACAGACAAAATGAGTGAGTAGTGAGGGAGTGACTAAGCTGAGTGAAAGAGTTTATGGGTGAGTGGGTGGGTGAGGGACTAATTGAGTAAGTGGGTGAGGGAGTGACTGAGAGACTGAATGAGGGATAGGCAAAATGAGTGAATGACGGAGTGACAAACTGAATGAGTGAGCGACTGAGTGAGTGACTGAGTGAAAGGGCGAGTAAGGGGGCGAGGGACCGGATGATTATTTCATTAATGGAGGGACTGTTTCTTGGACATTCAAAACTGGATGACTCTAAATAAGTTACAATTGAACGCGGACAAAACTGAAGCAATAATCATAGGAACCAAACAAAAAAAAAAACCTCTCTTCCATTAAAACTGACACAATCGAACTTGGCAGTACACCCATCCCCACTTTCCAGTTCAGTCAGGAACCTCAGCTTTGTTCTTGACAACACACTGTCCATGCAAAACTTGATCAGTCAAGACATGTCAATCCTGCTACTGTCCATTGCGGTGCATCAGTTCCATCCGGAAATATCTGTCCATTGATGCAACATCTGGACTTGTCGTTTCTCTCGTTCTCTCTCGCCTAAACTACTGTAACTCTCTATTGCCTGGTTTGCCTGCTTCTTCCATTCAGTCCCTTCAGCGCATACAAAACTCTGCTGCCCGACTCGTCCTCAGAAAGAGAAGATCTGAGCACGTAACTCCTCTTTTGCAACATCTCCATTGGCTCCCTGTATCACACAGAATAAAGTACAAGATCAGCACTCTATTTTAAAATGTATTCACAAATCTGCCCCTTCCTATCTCTGCGGCTGTCTTCACCTGTACACTCCATCTCGCTCACTACGATCGGCGTCGGATCCACTCTGTTTACGCATACCCAGATTCAAACACTCGACTGTTGGCCGCCGTTCTTTCTCTGTCTCTGGACCTTGAAATTGGAATGAACTTCCTCTTTCGCTTCCTCAAGTCTCCACACTCAGCTCTTTCAAGTCTGGCCTTAAAACCCACCTCTTCCCAAAATAGCCTTCCTTCCCTGCCTCTTTCTTGTCTTCAGTTTCTCCAGTTTTAGAGTTATGCCTGCGTGTAAATGATTGGTGCGAAAGCGCTTTGATTTGTCTCTGCACAAGATTCAGCGCTACATAAATACTATTATTTATTATTATCATTATAATTAAGTGAGTGACTGACTGAATGATAGACTACAATTAACGAATGAGTGACTAACAAACTGAATGTATGAGTGAGTGAGTAAGCAAGTGACTGACTGAGAGAGTGAGTGAAAGAAAAAGTGATCAATGAACCAAGCAACAAATTGTGCAATTAAAGAGATGAACCACCGATTTAAGATTATATATATATATATATATATATATATATATATATATATATAATAAAAAATTATTGAACATACTTGTTCTTTATCTGTCTTACTTTATTTGACCCTCTACCCCATTCTCCGTGTCTCTCTGTGTGCGTGTGTGTCTACGAGTGTGTGTGTGTGTGTGTGTGTGTGTGTGTGTGTGTGTGTGTGTGTGTGTGTGTGTGAGCGCGCGAGAGAAAGAGAGAGAGTGAGAAAGAGAGTGTGTGTGTGTGTTCGAGTGTGTATGTTTGAGTGTGCGTGTGTGTATGTGCGTATGTGTATGCATGTATGTATGTATGTGTGTGTGTGTGTGTGTGTGTGTGTGTGTGTGTGTGTGTGTGTGTGTGCGTGAGCGCGCGCGCGAGAGAGAGAACGAACGAACGAACGAAATTGTTTTAATGAACTTTGGCCATGGATCACAATTCAAAACCAGGGGACTGGGGGTGGGCATGGGAAGGGGTATTATAACACTTGAATAGATGACACAATATCATAAGAGAGTGAGAGAGTGTGTGTGTTTTTGTGCGTGTGCGTGCGCGCACGTGTCCAACAAGGAGGAAACGTGGATTTTATCACCACGTTTACATTATACAGAAAAAAAAGTAATGTTGATGCTATTTGGACATTTATATATTGTTCTAAAATATTCATCCAGACGTGATGTATACATGGTTATGTATTCTTTTACAGTTGTTCAGGTCCCTTGAGAAGGGGTCGATTGTTTTTCTGAATCTCTCTCTCTCTCTCTCTCTCTCTCTCAGTGTCTCTCTGTCTTTGCTTGTCTACCTCCCTCTTCTCTCTCTCTCTCTCTCTCTCTCTCGT
>NC_134897.1:18933842-18936342 GCF_041734735.1 Babylonia areolata | reverse complement strand
AAGATGCTGTGACAAAAAAAAATCATCATTTCGTTATCATGAATTCTTCAGTGAGCAACGACAAATTTTACAGAATCAGAATCAATTCCAATGTCAATTAAACCTGAACAAGGTTTATAAGACACGCATGCAAAGTTACATGAAACCACGCACAAAAAAAGAAAAAAGAAGAAAAAGAAGCAAAACAAAACAGATAAATATTGATAAATATTAAATACATGTATCGGTTGTGGACCCAGTCTGTACTGACCACTGACAATAAATCAATCCGAGCTCCCAGCGTTCATGGGTATGACCTGACTGTGGTGGTAGTATTGTGCTTGCTTGCGTAGTTAACTGGTAACTCTTGGTACTGACTGTACCCCCCACACCCTGTACCCGCACTCCCACCTCCCACCCCCACCAACTTTCCTTTCTTTCTTTCTTTCTCCTCACGGCCACTTCCCGACCTCCACACACAATTTCCACCCCCCCCCCCCTCCACCCCCGCCTCCCTTTTACCCTGTACATAAAACTGAAATCCTCAAGTGTGTGGTGGAACTGATGCCTTCAGAAAAAATTAAGTAGCGCACATGCGTGCATTCTCTCTCTCTCTCTCTCTCTCTCTCTCTCTCTCTCTCTCTCTCTCTCACACACACACACACTCGCGCGCGCGCACATAGACACACACACACACACACACACACACACTCGCACAGACACACACACACTTGCGCACACACACACACACACACACACAGACACACACACTCACACACACACAAACACACTCACACACACACACTCGCACACACACACACACACACACATTGAACCACATACACACACAGACGCACACACACACACACACACACACACACACACACACACGACCATGTTAACTTCAATCAACTTAACAGCAGCACAGTGAGACATTCGTGCACTTGTGTACGTGAGATGATTATCATTCGATGTCAACGGGACTTTATACGAGCACACACACACACACACACACACACACACACACACACACACACACACACACACACACACACACACACACACACATGATGTATGTTAACTGTAATCAACTTAACAGCAGTACGTTAAAATAATTCGTGCGCGTGTGTATGGGGGAATTGATTAATATTTGTGGTCAACGAGAGTTCATGCGGGCACACACACACACACACACACACACACACACGCACACATGACGTATGTTAACTGTAATCAACTTAACAGCAGTACAGTCAGAAATTCGTGCGTGTGTGTATGGGAATTGATTAATGTTTGTGGTCAACGCGAGTTCATACGAGCACACGCACACACACACACACACACACACACACAACACACACACACGCACGTACGCACGCACACACATACATGATTATGCTAATTGTAATCAACTTGGCAGCAGCACAGTGATAAATTCGTGCGCGTGTCAATGACAGTTGATGAGCGTTCGTTGTCAAGGGGAGTTCATGCGGGCACCTCACAAACAAAACACCCAGTAAAGAAAGCACTTAAGCGTGCACGCATTCTAGACACGTACTCTCTCTCTCTCTCTCACACACACACACACACACACACACACACACACACACACGCGTTAGACTTCGCAACGTGCCTTCTCGAACAAACGACCTTTTTACTCATACACACCCTCCGCATCCCCCCCCCCCCGCACCCCCCCCCCCAACCTCCAACCCCTCCACACTCCCTTAAACAATTCACTGCAGAGAATGCCAACACTCTGGTTTGAAGAAAGGTCACTAAAACCATACTCATAAAAAATACACACACACACACACACACAAAACAACAACAAAAATTAAATCTGATACGTATCCCCCCCCCCCCCTTCTAGCCGTCCAGACGTAAAAGAGACCCTCCCTTCACGGGTGAAGAACAGAAAGGAGTCTGTGTTGTGCAGACTGTATGCGGTGCACACTTTTTTATTTTTTTTATTTTTTTATAATCATTCTTACTTGTTGAAGGGGGAAGAGGCCCCTCGATGTATTCCCTGTGATGAGCCTCTCACCGTGAAACACGTGCTCCTTGACTATTGGGGATCTGGATGACGTTGGACACAGATATTACACAGCGGTTTCTTCGAAGACCTTGTTTCGTGATGTCCCTCCGTGGACGCTGATGGACTTCTTGAATGAAGTGAACATTTTTCATCAGATTTGAAGTTTTAAACTATGGAAGTTTTTTTTTAAAACTTTGAGTTGAAAGTTTGAAGTGGTGATTCGTTTTAATTGTCTGTTGTTGTTTTTTTCCCCTTGTAGTAGTTATTAACGTGGCGATAGCCTTGAGATGGCCTTAGTGGTCGGCGAGGCTCTAAGCACCATAATTTCCCTTCCCCCCACTACCCCCCCTCCCCCCACCACCACCCCACCCCACCAACCCTCCCCCAACCTCCTTCCCCCCCTCCCCCCCTTGTCCAATTTCTCCAACACCCAGCCGGACCCGAACATCTCATTCAAACAATATCCTAACAAGCTTCATAAGG
>NC_134897.1:18908842-18913842 GCF_041734735.1 Babylonia areolata | reverse complement strand
ACACACACACACACACACACTTGGCCATCGCAGTGAAAGGTCATTAAACATTTATTTCATTTTTATATCACAGCGCAAGGGTGAGAAGTTTGGATGTGGAAAGATGAATGCGATACATACGGCGTCACCAATGACCGTGACGTCAGTCTGAAGGGTTATGGTCTGACTAGATTACTGTGATATATACGGCGTCACCAATGACCGTGACGTCAGTCTGAATGATTATGGTCTGACTAGATTACTGTGATACATACGGCGTCACCAATGACCGTGACGTCAGTCTGAATGGTTATGGTCTGACTAGATTACTGTGATATATACGGCGTCACCAATGACCGTGACGTCAGTCTGAATGGCTATGGTCTGACTAGATTACTGTGATATATACGGCGTTAACATTGACCGTGACGTCAGTCTGAATGGTTATGGTCTGACTAGATTACTGTGATATATACGGCGTCACCAATGACCGTGACGTCAGCCTGAATGATTATGGTCTGACTAGATTACTGTGATATATACGGCGTCAACATTGACCGTGACGTCAGTCTGAATGGCTATGGTCTGACTAGATTACTGTGATATATACGGCGTTAACATTGACCGTGACGTCAGTCTGAATGGTTATGGTCTGAATAGATTACTGTGATACATACGGCGTCACCAATGACCGTGACGTCAGTCTGAATGGTTATGGTCTGACTAGATTACTATTATACATACGGCGTCACCAATGACCGTGACGTCAGTCTGAAGGGTTATGGTCTGACTAGATTACTGTGATATATACGGCGTCACCAATGACCGTGACGTCAGTCTGAATGGCTATGGTCTGACTAGATTACTGTGATATATACGGCGTTAACATTGACCGTGACGTCAGTCTGAATGGCTATGGTCTGACTAGATTACTGTGATATATACGGCGTTAACATTGACCGTGACGTCAGTCTGAATGGCTATGGTCTGACTAGATTACTGTGATATATACGGCGTTAACATTGACCGTGACGTCAGTCTGAATGGCTATGGTCTGACTAGATTACTGTGATATATACGGCGTTAACATTGACCGTGACGTCAGCCTGAATGATTATGGTCTGACTAGATTACTGTGAAATATACGGCGTCAACATTGACCGTGACGTCAGTCTGAAGGGTTATGGTCTGACTAGATTACTGTGATACATACGGCGTCACCAATGACCGTGACGTCAGTCTGAATGGTTATGGTCTGACTAGATTACTGTGATACATACGGCGTCACCACCAATGACCGTGACGTCAGTCTGAATGGTTATGGTCTGACTAGATTACTGTGATATATTCGGCGTCACCAATGACAGTGACGTCATTCTGAGTGATTATGGTCTGACTAGATTACTGTGATATATACGGCGTCACCAATGACCGTGATGTCAGTATAAATCATCATGCTCTGACTATCTGTCAGTCACATTGTGGGGAAGATGGCACAACCTTCAGGCAACACCCACTCCGCCCATGTTACGTTGTCGAAAGAATATTTTTTTTTTATCTAACAAACAACAGAGTGGTAACTGTCTTCATACACAAGGTGCACAGCTTCATGTTAATGCTGTTAATACCACCGATTCAGCCAGCACACAGATACATAAAAATGTACATTAGAACAAACCCAGGTACTCCCTCTGTTTACTCAGCTTCAGCTTATTAACGTTTTATTTGGTTGTTAGCACATGTCGACTAGTGAATTTCTGTACGTGTGTACAGTCGATAAACTGCTCTTGAAATTTTCGTTGTCTAAAACCTGTATTGTTGCTATCCAATCGGTGAGAGTAAAATATAAAAAAATAAAATAATAATAATAATAATCAAACAAAACGTTGCGAGTCCAAATTGGTCTGCCAAGCCGACAACGGCGAGCCGACAACGCGATGTCTCTGTATGTTGTTAGTCATGTCCGACCATGACAATCAGAACAGCAACGGAAGCAACTGCTGTCCAGACTATGTGGGTAAGGATTTGGAGACGGTTCTGACCAAGCTATGCTCCACTCTCTCTCTCAGCCAAGAGGTTGTTTTTTTTTTAGGACAGTCGGCATTGTGGATGGTCCCCAAAGGCCAGCTTGCCCCCAAGGCTGCAGCACTACAAACCAGTGCAAACTTGCCCCCTAGATTTTGAGAGTCATAGCCCTTTACAAAAGACAAAGCTGTGAAAAGAATTAGCAGTGGAGAGACCATTGATCTCAAAGCTCCCATTCTGCTGTCGACCGTGGTAATAATGTCAGTTAACAATTGGCGTGACAGATCCAACGAACGGAAAGTTACGACCAGTGAATCACGTCCTTATCTGTAAAAGTTTCACTGTGTGTTGTGAGAGAAGAGAAAGAGATTTTTGTATAAAGAAAAGCGACGGAAGTGCGGGAGGCAGAGAGTGAGAGAGAGGGAAGGGATCAGGAGGGAGAGAAAAATAGGAGGGTTGGTGGTGGGGGTGGGGGTGGGGGAGTAGAAAGGTGGAGGACATAGTGTGTGTGAGAGGGTGGAATGGCAGAGACATTGAGAAGAGTTCTTAACATAACCCAATATCCCTACCCCACCACCCATCAGCCTCCCACCCCTACTCCCATCTCCACTCCACACCAGGACGAATTTGTTCGTCGGAGATGCGTCTGGAATCACGACCACACTGGATCGGGGAAAAGCAACAACTGTGGCACAATTTTGTCTGATGAACGCACGCGGAGAACAGAGGTCCTGTCAGTTGGTAACGACATCGTGATTGATCAAACGGATGTTTACGACCAGTCTGTCACGTGCTTAACAATGTCTGTGCGAGACGGACAGAGACAGAGACAGACAGACAGATAGATAGATAAGAGAGAGAGATAGAGAGAGAGGAAGACAGACAGAGAGTGACAGACAGATAGACAGAGACAGAGACAGACAGAGACAGAGAGAAACAGACAGACAGAGACATAAAGAGAGAGAGAGAGACAAAGAGAGACAGACAGACAGACAAACAGAGACAGAGAGAGAAAGAGAGAGAGACTGACAGACAGAGAGATAGGCAGAGACAGAGAAAGAGATACAGACAGACAGACAGAGAGAGAGGCAGACAGACAGACAGACAGAGACAGAGGCAGACAGACAGGCAGACAGACAGACAGAGACAGAGAGAAAGAGAGAGAAGGTGGTAGAGGGAGACAGAAGATTGAGTCGAACCACACTCGTTGATTTCGGCTGTCCCCCAGCATCTTCCCTGTTGCTCCCCCATCCCCTCAAGTCGGCCAAGTCCCCAAGAACATGCTATTCAAGCGTGTGTGGAGAAAATGAGAATCACTGAAATGAGATCAGTTTAACTCACTCAGTACGGCCAGTCCTCTCTTCTCCTCTACACAGACCCCTCGGATGTCCAGTGGGTGTCTGAATGACCCAACCTTTAGCTTCCGTCGTCAGAATTGTGGTATTCTTTGTCAACATTCACTTCTTCAGTATAAGAGCCTTCCGCTTGCAATATTTTGATGATGGTAACTGGGGTGAAACGCTGTTAACGTCGTCTCTTTCGCCGTTCGTATGGAGAGAGTTAAAACCACAGTGTCCTCAAGAACATTTACTCAATCGTGTGCAGACAAAATGAGAAGCACTGAATTGAGATTACTTTAAAACCACAGTGTCCTCAAGAACATTTACTCAATCGTGTGCGGACAAAATGAGAATTACTGAAATGAGATTAGTTTAAACACCACAGTGTCCTCAAGAACATGTTATTCAAGCGTGTGTGAAGAAAATGAGAATTACTGAATTGAGATTAGTTTAAAACCACAATGTCCTCAAGAACATTTACTCAATCGTGTGTGTAGAAAATGAGAATCACTGAATTGAGATTAGTTTAAACACCACAGTGCCCTCAAGAACATTTATTCAAGTGTGTGTGAAGAAAATGAGAATCACTGAATTGAGATTAGTTTAAACACCACAGTGTCCTTAAGAACATTTACTCAATCGTGTGCGGACAAAATTAGAAGCACTGAATTGAGATTAGTTTAAAACCACAGTGTCCTCAAGAACATTTACTCAATCGTGTGTGTAGAAAATGAGAATCACTGAATTGAGATTAGTTTAAACACCACAGTGTCCTTAAGAACATTTATTCAAGCGTGTGCAGACAAAATTAGAAGCACTGAAATGAGATTACTTTCAAACCACAGTGTCCTCAAGAACATTTACTCAATCGTGTGTGTAGAAAATGAGAATGACTGAATTGAGATTAGTTTAAACACCACAGTGTCCTTAAGAACATTTATTCAAGCGTGTGCAGACAAAATTAGAAGCACTGAACTGAGATTTGTTTAAAACCACAGTGCCCCCAAGAACATTTATTCAAGCGTGTGCGGAGAAAATGAGAATTACGGAATTGAGATTAGTTTTAACACCACACTTTCCTACCTTCTGTCTACTTTTTAATGACGTGATTAATGGGTTGGGTTTTTTTTTTGTTTGTTTTTTGCTGATCCAGGGTAGGTATACATACTATACACCCAAGAGGAAGTAATCCGAATGAAGCACGGTGACAGACGTCCTGGGCCTCTTGATCTCAAATTTATTCGATTCATCAACACATCTTGCTATAGCGCAAGTACGTGAAGCTCTACGATCTCAAATCTCACCCCGGTGAGGCGGTGACAGTCCTTCACTGACCAGCACACTTGACTGCAGAGGTCAAGGGGTTAACAGCAGACGTGATAGATCAAGCGGAAGGAAGGTTATGACCAATCGATCGCGTCCCCACGATGTGTCTGTGTGTTTATTAATAAGGAGGGGTGGAGAAGGCAGAGGTATAAGGGGAGAGAGAGAGAGAGAGGGAGAGAGAGAGAGAAATGCAGATGTAGACAGAGTGTAAGAGAGAGAGGTGTTGATATAGAGAGAGATGGAGATGGAGAGAGAGAGAGAGATGAAGATGGAAAGAGAGAGAGATGGAGGCGGAGAGAGAGAGAGGGAGAGAGAGAGAGAGAGAGGGAG
>NC_134897.1:18901342-18903842 GCF_041734735.1 Babylonia areolata | reverse complement strand
CATGTCTCTCCCTCTCTCTATTTCCATGTCTCTCTCTCTCTATTTCCATGTCTCTCTCTCTCTTTCCCTCTCTCTCTCTCCATCTATTCCCATGTCTATTTCCATCTCTCTCTCTCTCTCTCCATCTATTTCCCTGTCTCTCTCTCACTCTCTCTCTCTGTCTTTCCCTCTCTCTCTTTCTCCATCTATTTCCATGTCTCGCTCACTCCGTCTCTCTCTCTCTCTGTCTTTCCCTCTCTCTCTCTCTCCATCTATTTCCATGTCTCTCTATTTCCATCTCTCTCTCTCTCCATCTATTTCCATGTCTCTCTCTCACTCTCTCTCTCTCTTTCCCCCTCTCTCTCCATCTATTTCCATGTCTCTCTCTTTCTCTCTCTCCCTCTCTTTCTCCATCTATTTCCATGTCTCTCTCACTCCGTCTCTCTCTCACTCACTCTCTCTTTCTCTCCATCTATTCCCATGTCTCTCTCTCTCTCTCTCTGAATAAAGAGTTGTGGGTGTGCTTTTGACATTGATGTCAACAGAACGACACAGTAATGCATTTCTCTCCCCCCCCCCCCTCTCTCTCTCTCATTCTTTCATGTACAAAACTCAGTCTCCCTTCCCCCTCTCTTTCCGAATAAAGAATTATGGGCATACTTTTGACACTGATGAAAACAAAATGAGACTGCCGCATGAACGCCATTCTTTCACACACACCCCTGCCCCCCCCCCACCCCCCACCCCCTCTCCGCCTCTCTCTCTCTCCCCCTCTGTCATTCTAAGCGTAAATCTAAAGATTGAAAACCGGCAGCTTCACACACAAAAAATGAGTTTTCATTTCTTCGGGCAACGGGCAACACCCAGGCATGCGTCCTACCCACGCTATCTCTTCCTCCCTCCATTCCTTCCTTCCTTCCTCCGTTCTCCCTCACTTCTTTCTTTCCTCCCTCCCTTCCTTCCTTCCTTCCTTCCTGCCAACAGAGCATCACTGTCCACAGCACGGGTCCACGCCTGCCGACTGCCAACTTCCGGCAACCGGAAGACTGAGATCTTCTCTCCTCCTTCAGCGGAGATGGTCCGACAGGGACGACCTTGACCTTTCATCCTAGGGATGGGGTCTGTCTGTCCTGTCATGTCTGCTTCTGACAGGGGTAGAGGAAGGGCGGGGGGGTGTCAGGGGGTTGACGTGGGAGGGCCCGGGGGGGGGAAGGGCTGGGGGTTGGGGGCGGGGGTGGGGGGTTGGGGGGGGTAAGTGGAACGGTGATCATGGAAGGGGTGAGGAGCACGGGTGATGGTGTGTGTGTGTGCGTGGGGGGGGGGGGGTGGGGTGGGGTGGGGGTTGGGAGGGGGTAGAGAGTGGTACAGTTGACGCGTTCAGCATCAATGACGTGTGGCTGGAATCGATTCTAGCCAACAAGGCTTTCTTCCTTTTTGTTCCAGCGGTGAGGAGGAAAGTGCCAAGATAATGATGCGCAGTTTGGGGGCTGGGGGTGTGGTGTGTGTGTGTGTGTGGGGGGGGGGGGCTCGGGGGGGGGGGTGTAGGCTGTCTGTTGTGTTGCACTAGTATGGGCAGAGTATGCTGAAGCTAAATGATAAAGTGTCATTTCTTCTTCTTCTTCTTCTCATTCATACACAAGGTCTGTCCACCGCACGAGGTTTATGTGTAAGTCGGACATCGCCTTTATTTTACTCTTCTCTTTTTTTTTTTAACGCAGATGTAGTGTACCTTGGATCAATCCACCCTCTTTAACATTCCTTAAAACTGAAACATAATCAGTGTGTCCTTTTTTTTTTTTTTTTGTCCAAACGCGAGAGCATAATGAAACTTTGTATGCTATTCTGCTGGGATGATGCATATGCCTTTTTTTTTTCTTTAATGTGTCACCTTTCTTATCAGTAAAACGTGTCAACAAATGATCTTTTGGCGATGATAATTCTTTTTATTACACCTTGTATTTCTTTATCATGTCTTTTCCGTAAGAACGCGAGAGAGGGCAGGAGAGGGAGCACAGCGAAAGAAGGAGAGCAGCAGAAGAGTAGATGTTTATTTGTATAATAACTGAAAAAAAACATTAACTCACTCAGTACGGCCAGTCCTCTCTTCTCCTCTACACAGACCCTTCGGATGTCCAGTGGGTGTCTCAATGACCCAACCTTTAGCTTCTGTCGTCAGAATTGTGGTATTCTTTGTCAAGATTCACGTCTTCAGTATAAGAGCCTTCCGCTTGTAATATTTTGATGATGGTAATTGGGGTGAAACGCTGTTAACGTCGTCTCTTTCGCCGTTCGTATGGAGAGAGTTAACGTTGTCTTTGATTTAATCCAGTATCTGCGGGTGCCGCTGCCTCGTGCACAGACACATTTTTCCACGGATGAATCGCTACGCACAGAGTCCATAGGGTCCTGCGAATGGAGTTGAGCACGGTCGAAGCAGGTGTTAGAGGTATCCTTGATGGCGTCGCTGAAGCTGAACGAGTATTGCAAAAAAGCGCCCAAACTTACAATGTAGGCTCCATAT
>NC_134897.1:18893842-18896342 GCF_041734735.1 Babylonia areolata | reverse complement strand
TTCCTTCTGTGTGATTTGTTTCTGAAACTGACTTTCTCTCAGAAACAATGATGAAAAATATCATATTTGATTTAATCATTTTCTCTGATAACATTTTCTTAAATAATACAACAATTAGATATTTGATAACATTGAGAAAGGCTTCCATTTATCATTTCATGAGAAGAAAATCTGTTGATGACATTTTTGGAATGGTGCCGCTGTACTTTATGCAGTGATGGGAAGGGTATTAGACATCCACAAACTGTCTTCATAGTTACAAATCATAATAATACTGATGGTGTGCCTTGCGTGCCGCTATATTTCACAATCCAAAGAAGTATTCATTAAACCACAGACACACACGTATACGTGCATGCCACACTCACCGCCCCAGTTTGATCTGGAAATTTCGGTGGCAATGGAATCAAAGGTCTCTTGGTAATGACAGGGCGCTCTCCCTATTGATAAACACACACACACACACACACACACACGTGGATACACGCAAAAATGCAAATGCACATGCACACATACATTTCTCTACAAACGTACCCACCAACGCATTTACCAGCATGCGGAACGCACACACACATACACCACACATACACACACAGTCTCTCTCTCTCTCTCTGTGTGTGTGTGTGTGTGTGTGTGTGTGTGTCCCTCTCTACCACACACGATGGACCGGTTTTTTCTACCGCGGGGAGCCTGAATGACGTGATTTACAGAGATAAGTGCGGATACTGTTAATGACATTAATGTGGAGCGTGTGCATGTGATAAACTGTCGCGACGGTCAGTGTGTGTGTGTGTCTCTGGCTGTGTGTACATGCGTGTGTTATGAGTCTCGTCCTTTTTATATCCTTTTCTTCTTTCCTTTTTCTTCTTTGTGCCTTCGCTTGCGAAGGAAGCATTACAAAAAAGCTGAATAGCCTTTTCCGTAACCCTTGTTAACAAGGTTTTCTTCTCGTCTTGTCTTGTTCTCTCTGTGTGTGTGTGTGTGTGTGTGTGTGTGTGTGTGTGTGTGTGTGTGTGTGTGTGTGTGTGTGTGTGTGTGTGTGTGCGTGTGTGTGTGTGTGTGTGTCTGTCTGTCTGTCTCTGTTTGTCTATCTGTCTGTCTGTCTGTCTCTCTCTCTGTCACCGTGAACATGAAGCTGTTTGTCCAAACGTGCCAATGTAAAAGAGATTAATTTTCAAGGAGACATCAAAGCATGTTGAATGATCCATATATGCAACAGCTTACCTGCTTTCGTTATAAAAAAAAGAAGAAGAGGAAAAAGAAAGAAAGAAAGTGGGAGGCGAATGACCCAAGGTTACAGTCGTTAAAGAGAGACAGGGCAAAGGGATGAAGGAAGGAAGGAAGGCAGGGAGGAAGGAAGGAAGAGAGAGAGGAAGGAAGAGAGTGATCATCGTCTTGTCGTTTCTTTCAAAGGAAGCACTCGCTTGCCTTCGTCTCCGCGATACCCGGCACGTCAGTCGGGTGGAAACGTGTTTGATGTTGTGTCCACTGAGCGGAAAATTCACTGATGACCTTGCTGACCCTGAGGCCATGCTGTCCCTCCTCCTCACCCTCCACACACCCACCTCCACCTTCAAACCCACTCTGGCATCGCCTCCAGTCATAGCCTTTCCCTTTCTTTCCCTTGGCCATTTTCCTGTGCCCTTGTTCTGTTAATGATGTTCGAGAAAGTTAATCGAATCGATTTAGGATGGTTGTAAATGATTGCGCATTAGCGAGTGTGCTGCGCACGTGCGCCTGTGTGTGTGTGTGTGTGTGTGTGTGTGTGTGATCTCCACATTTGTTTGAGGGTCAGCGATAATTGCTGCTGTCAGCAAAGAAGGAAGTCCATTCTAAATGACCAATGAGCTCAGATGCAATTTTCATCAAAGCTGTAATTGAATTATCATTTTCTGGAGAAAAGAAATCAAATGTAATCAAACACTCAAAAAAAAAGGCAGCACTTCGCATCGAACCAATTTAATTGAAACCAGCGTGATTTGTTTGTGCGCTCAATCCCCTTCATGCAGACACTCTGCTCTCAAATGACAGTGAGGGATTGTGTGCAAAAATCAACTGATGGATTTCGGTAATGCAGCTATTTTCTTTAGAATCATAATGTTAAAGAGGGAGATAGATTGAAAATATATTGTACGTTACGTTCATGTACATGACCGTAATGTATATTCCGAGAAGGAGGGATGTGTGGGACTTGTGCGCGTGCATACGCGCACGTGTACACACACACACACACACACACACACACACACACACACACACACACACACGCACACACACACACACACACACACACACACACGAATCGATTCGAGAGTCACCTACCTCGGCAATCACCAAGACAACAAAGCATGGGTAGATGAGCTAAGAAGGTAGGAAGTGGAGTGGTACGAAGACTTTAGGGGGCAGGGGAAGGGTGTAAGGAGTGTCTAGATGGGTGTGTGAGAGTGAGTGAGGACACACAGAAGATGGCTTCAGGGTCAGTATAGTAGTATATCAATGC
>NC_134897.1:18886342-18888842 GCF_041734735.1 Babylonia areolata | reverse complement strand
AACTGAAGGTTCTCCCTCAACGTGAGGTTAGTTAAGTAGATATCTAACAGCAGATGGCCGGCCAGTTTCGTTTTAGTACTGGAACAGTACAGTCAATGTTTCGACCTTTGCAACAATTCACCAGGCTCACAACTGTTTGAAATCCTGTTTGAAAGCCCACGACTACCATCACAGAACATACAGACCATTAAACTGAAAGTTCTCTCTCTACACGAGATAAGTATCTAACAGCGAATGACCGGGCCTGTTTCATTTCAGCGCTGGAACAGTACAGTCAGTCAATTTTCGATCTTTGCAGCGATTCTTCAGGTTCACTTCTGCTTGATATCCACTGAGAAGGGAACAGCTGACATTCAGATTAAGTAAAACAGAAACAAGCTGAAAAACGGATTTCCCTCTGAAAGAGAAAATTGTCAGTGACTGCATCAGGGAAAGAACCTAGATACCTAAGCTCTGCAATATTTCTTCCATGATTCTCAGCTGATGAAGGGTGAGACAGCAGTTGCATGAAGTGAAGGATACTTTTGCTGTCTTTGCTTTGTTTACACTAGCACATGCAGGAACACATGCACATACAAACACAGACATAAAGACACAGACACAGAGACACAATACAGACACACATATGTGAACCCACCCGCCCGCCCGCTCACGCCAAAATTGCTACCAAGTTTCCGAAAAACACAAACAAAAACGGAAGCCATGATGGAGCAGGAATGAGACAGGGGAAGAGGGAGGTATAAGGTTAAACCTTTCCCCCAGACGTCTGGCTACAAAAACCCTTCAGATCAAAGCTGACAGATCAGAGGCCGGCCCAGGACTACCATCACAGAACATACAGACCATTAAACTGAAGGTTCTCCCTCAACGTGAGGTTAGTCAAGTAGATATCTAACAGCAGATGGCCGGCTAGTTTCGTTTTAGTACTGGAACAGTACAGTCAATGTTTCGACCTTTGCAACGATTCACCAGGCTTACAACTGTTTGAAATCCACTGAAGAGGGAAAAGTCGACAAACAGCCGTTAAAAAAACGGGTCCTTGGGGATGGGAGTGGTAAAATGGAAAACGTGGACTTTTAACAAAGTGATGCAGGCAATGGAGGGAGAGGGGTTGGAGGGGGGGGGGGCGTACACTTTTAACAAAGTGATGCATGCATTAGAGGGGGGGGGGCACACTTTTAACTAAGTGATGCCATTCATTAGAGGGTGGGGCGTACACTTTTAAAAGAAGTGATGCATGCATTGGAGGGGGTGGGGGGCGTACACTTTTAACAAAGCAATGCAGGCATTGGAGGGGGTGGGGGCGTTACACTTTTAACTAAGCGATGCAGGGACTGGAGGGGGAGGGGGGCGTACACTTTTAACTAAGTGATGGCATGCATTGGAGGGGGTGAGGGGGCGTACACTTTTAACTAAGCGATGCAGGCATTGGAGGGGGTGGGGCGTACACTTTTAACTATGTGATGTGCAGGCATTGGAGGGAGGGGGCGTACACTTTTAACAAAGTGATGCATGCATTGGAGGGGGTGGGGGCGTACACTTTTAACTAAGTGATGCAGGCATTGGAGGGGGAGGGGGCGTACACTTTTAACAAAGTGATGCAGGCATTGGAGTGGGTGGGGGCGTACACTTTTAACTAAGCGATGCAGGCATTGGAGGGGGTGGGGGCGCACACTTTTAACTAAGCGATGCAGGGACTGGAGGGGGGGGGGGCGTACACTTTTAACTAAGCGATGCAGGCATTGGAGGGGGTGGGGGTGCACACTTTTAACTAAGCGATGCAGGGACTGGAGGGGGTGGGGGCGTACACTTTTAACTAAGTGATGCGTGCATTGGAGGGGGGAGGGGGGTGCACACTTTTAACTAAGTGATGCGGGGATTGGAGGGGGGAGGGGGGTGCACACTTTTAATTAAGTGATGCAGGCATTGGAGGGGTGGAGGTGGAGGGGAGGAAAGCGTACACTTTTATCTAAATGATGCAGGCATTGGAGGAGGTGTGTGGGGGGTGTGGGGGTGGGGGGAGAAATCGTACCCTTTTAACTGAATGACGCAGCGGTTGGGAGGGGTGGAAAGGAAAACATGGACTTTTAACTAAGTGATGTATGGGGGGGTTGATGGGGTTGAGGGAAAACGTGGACTTGTCACAAAGTGATGAAGGAATTTAGAGGAGAAAGTAAAGGAAATCGACTTTTAACTAAGTGTTGGTGGGGAGGGGGTGAGGAGGAGGGGGGGGAGGGAAGAAAAGGAAAACGTGGACTTTTAACTAAGTGTTGGTGGGGAGGGTGTGAGGGGGGGGGGTAGGGAAGAAAAGGAAAACGTGGACTTTTAACTAAGTGGTGGGGAGGATGTGAGGGGGGGGGGGGGGGGGGGTAGGGAAGAAAAGGAAAACGTCGACTTTTAACTACGTGTTGGTGGGGAGGGGGTGAGTGAGAGGGCGGGTGAGAGGGGGGAAGGGGGTGTTGGTGGGGAGGGGGTGAGAGGGTGGGGTGAGAGGGGGGAA
>NC_134897.1:18878842-18881342 GCF_041734735.1 Babylonia areolata | reverse complement strand
CTGGTTTTTTTTTTCTTGATCCAGAAAGCACTGTCCAATTTCCTGTTCGTTTCTTGGCACCTGATATCTGATTCCTTTATTTTTGGTCTTTTACCTCCTTGGAATAGACAGACATACACACACAGACAGATAGACAAGATATGACCCGACAGAAAGAATTTTTTTTTTTTTTTTTAATCAGGCAAGAATATAAAATACAACAACATGAAGACACACGGAAAGTGCAAGACAGACAGACAGACAGACAGACAGACAGGGACAAAGAGACAGAAACGAACAAAGACACACAAAGACGAGACAAACTCCACTCTCAAACTCGAATTTCACTGTTGTTTGGACAGACAGACCCGTGCACAACACCCCATCTGCTAGGCAGATGCCTGACCAGCAGCATAACCCAACGCGCTTAGTCAGTCCTTGACTTCACGCATAATATATATATTTGTGTACCAATCACAGTGGACGTCTTCCACAGAAGTTTGCTAGAAGACAACTTTTTGACTCACTTGTGTAAACAAAGTGAGTCTATGTTTTAACCCGGTGTTCGGTTGTCTGTGTGTGTGTGTGTGTGTGTGTGTGTGTGTGTGTGTGTGTGTCCGTGTGTCTGTGGTAAACTTTAACATTGATATTTTCTCTGCAAATACTTTGTCAGGTGACACCAAATTTGGCATAAAAATAGGAAAAGTTCAATTCTTTCCAGTCATCTTGTTTAAAACAATATTGCACCTCTGGGATGGGCACAAAAAAAATAAAAAAGAAGCCTAATTATGTGCAAACTGCATTTACTGTTATATTTATATTTTTTGTATTCTCTAAACTTGGCACTTTGACCTCTTATTCTGACACAACAACAAGAGGAGTCATTATTATCATTTTTTGTTCAAACAGGAACTTCTTTTGCTAAGCATGGAATTTTTATTTATTTTGCAAACGTTATGGTGCAGATAGTAAAAAAGGGAAATTACTCTGTAATTAATGCTAGGGGACGTAATTTATCACAAGTGAGTCTTGAAGGCCTTGCCTCTCTTGTTTTTGTTTTCTTTATTATTGCCGTGGGGTCTTTTTCAGAGCGCGGACTCGGTTCATCGTCTCATCCGAATGACACTACGCTCAGTTTGATTTTTCCAGACAAACGTTTTGAAGAAAGGGCGAGAGAGCGGGATTCGAACCCAGACCCTCACGGAGACACTCTACTGGTAGCATCAGTATCAGTAGCTCAAGGAGGCGTCATTGCGTTCGGTCAACTCCATATACGCTACACCACATCTGCCAAGCAGATGCCTGACCAGCAGCGTAACCCAACGTGCTCAGTCAGGCCTTGAGAAAAATCAAATCAAATCAAATCAATCAATCAATAAATCAATAAATGAACAATAATAGATAATTACATAAAAATACTACTACTTATAATAATTATTATAAGGCGTAAAATCTACTGGCAGATATAAGCGTCTTAACCATTTTCGCCTCTTTTCTCAAAGTCAGGTTTATTTCACTGTCCAGCCTCTGGCCCATAAAACGTGTGAGGACATACTCTATGTATGCGCGACAAAAGGAATGTTAACATTTTCTTTTTTCTTTTTCTTTTTTTCAGATTGCATTTGCACATTCATTGCTTTGTGAACAAACAAAAAAAATTAGACAGCTATACTAAAACAGACTCATTTTGGACGTTAGTCAGCAGATTTGTTAATTAAGACAGATGGATTCGGGGAATATTTGGGTTGAATAAATTTACTCTGAATTTCTTTGTACTTTGAATATATTATAAACAACGAAGAAGAAAAAAAACAACAACAAAAACACACACCAAAAAAAAAAAAAAAAAGGAAAAGACAGAGGCAAAAATGGGGAAATTGGAAAATTGGAAAATACATGAAAGGGAAAAGTCGTAATCAGGGAAAAGACATGAAAGGGAAAAGACGTAGTAAGGGGGGAAAAACATGAAAGGGAAAAGACGTTGTGATGGAAAAGACATGAAAGGGAAAAGACGTTGTGATGGAAAAGACATGAAAGGGAAAAGACGTTGTGATGGAAAAGAAATGAAAGGGAAAAGACGTAGTAAGGGAAAAGACATGAAAGGGAAAAGACGTAGTAAGGGAAAGACATGAAAGGGAAAAGACGTAGTAAGGGAAAGACATGAAAGGGAAAAGACGTAGTAAGGGAAAGACATGAAAGGGAAAAGACGTAGTAAGGGAAAGACATGAAAGGGAAAAGACGTAGTAAGGGAAAGACATGAAGGGGAAAAGACATAGTGAGGGAAAAGACATGAAAGGGAAAAGACGTAGTAAGGGGAAAGACATGAAAGGGAAAAGACGTAATGAGGGAAAAGACATGAAAGGGAAAAGACGTAGTGAGGGAAAAGACATGAAAGGGAAAAGACGTAGTAAGGGAAAAGACATGAAATGGAAAACACACAGGGAGGGAAAAGACATGAAAGGGAAAAGACATAGTGAGGGAACAGACATGAAAGGGAAAAGACGTAGTTAGGGAAAAGACA
>NC_134897.1:18863842-18868842 GCF_041734735.1 Babylonia areolata | reverse complement strand
TAACCCGGAAGGAAGCAAGCAAGCAAGCAAACCAGATCAGATTTGTCCTGTGGGTCTGCCACCCAGACAGGGTTGAGAGAAGGGAAATGAGGAAGGTCTGAAAACAATGGACTATTCCACCCCCCACCCACACACACACACACTCACACCCCCCCCCACACACACACACACTCCCCCCTCCCCCCCCCATCTCCCCCCCCACACACACACACTCCAATCCCCCTTGTAAAGTGTGTGAGTGCCATCCCCAGAAAATTAAGGATACACTGGCACACACACACACACACACACACACACACACACACAGTATCTTCAACCAGTTCCATCTCTTCCCTTTGAGTGTAAAACAAAAATTAAAAAAAGGCGAGCAAAAACATCACATGAGTGAGAAAGGAAGTTTATCGTTGACTAACCTTCCCCCCCCCACCAACCCCCCCCCCACCTTTCCACCAACACCACCACCACCACCAACACCACCACTCCCCCACCACCACCACCCTACCAACCCCTATCCCCTCCCCTCTTCTTTGAATGGTGAAGAAAAAGAATGAACAGGTTAGAGATCTCTTCTTTTTTTTTTCACAATGTCGCCTTCCTTTCGTTTCGCCTTTGAGCTACACCTCCCTCCACTCCCCCCGACCACCACCACCACCACCACCACCCCTCTCATCAGAGCATTCCAGAAGCCCAATGGAAAACAGAGATAAACAAACGGTAGCTTCATCGATTCCACACTCCTCTGAGTAGCGAAGCCGAAAAACAACAACAACAACAACAACAAAATACATATATATATACATTTATATGGTGTGTTGAGTGATGGCCACCGATATTTTCTCCCCATCCACTAGACCTTGAGCGGTGGTCTGGACGCTAGTCATTCGGATGAGACGATAAACCTAGGTCCCGTATGCAGCATGTACTTAGCGCACGTAAAAGAACCCACGGCAACAAAAAGGTTTGTTCCTGGCAAAATCAAAAAGAAAAAAAAACAACTGCACACAGGAAAAAATACACACAAAAAATGACGCGCTCTACCTGGAGAGAGCAGCCCGAATTTCACACAGAGAAATCTGTTGTGATAAAAAGAAATACAAATACAAAATACAAATCTCTCTCTCTCTCTCTCTCTCTCCACACACACACACACACACACACATATATATATATATATATATATATATATATATAACACAATCAATGAAGGACGGAATTGTGGGGAACAAAACAGCAACAACAACAAAAAAACCCAATCGATACCCTCATTCCGCTCTTTGGAATAGCGAAGCAATAACAAAATATAAAGGAATAAATATTTTCTTCTTTTTTTATTTAATATGCACAGAAGCTGACGTTACCTTCAGCCAGTTTCTCCCCTCTCTAACTAGCGAAGAAAAACGAATGACAGGGGGAACAAATTCTAACAATGAGGTGGGGCGTGGGGGTGGGTGGGGATTTTTAACAATATCGCCATCCATTTCGCCCTTGTGTTTTTAAGTACCCCCCCCCCCCCCTCTCCATCTCCACCCGACCAAGCAAAAGGTAGACAGAGAGATAGATAGACAGATAGATAGATAGATGCAGATATATAGACAGACAGAAAATAGATAGAGAGAGGGAGATATATATATAGAGAGAGAGATAGAGACATATAGACAGATAGGGATAAAGATATATATATATATAGAGAGAGAGAGAGAGATAGATAGATAAACAGAGAGAAACAGAGAGACCACACACACACACACACACACACACACACACACACACACACAGGGAGACAGAGAGAGACGACAGACAGAGAGAGACAGACACACACACACACACAAAAAAAAGAGATAGAGAGGGAGACAGAGAGAGGGGGGAGACACACACACACACACACACACACACACACACACACACACAAACAGAGACAGAGAGAGAGGGGGGGGGAGAGAGAGAGAGAGAGAGAGAGAGAGAGAGAGCGTTGTCTATTTCCCATTCTTTCCTGAAGCCAAGCAGAACATAGAGAGATAATCTAACAGCATGGTCATCAGTTCCACTATCCTTGGAGCAGCCAAGCGAAAAATAATAAATCGATGAGCGAAAGAATCAAGGGGAAGAAAGAAAAAAAAACAAAAAAAAAAAAAACTCACTGCAGTGTCGAGGCCACCCTCCTCGCCATATTCTGAGCAGCGAAACAAACTAACAAAACAAAACAGCGGAGAACAGCTCACAATAATTATCGTCAGCTACTTTCCCCTCTTCTCTTTGGGGCGAAAAAAAGAATTATGGAGGAAAAAAAACAACTAACAATATCGCCACTCATTTCGTCCTTGTTTGAGCACATTTCCCCAGAAAAACAAACAAACACAGAAAAAATAAAGAACCGAAAACCAAAAATCGTTGTTTATTTTTCTATTCTTTCCAGAAGCCAAGTAGAAAATAGCGAGATAATCTAACAGAATCGTCATCGATTCCACTCTCCTTCGAGCGAGCCATGCAAAAAAAGAAGAAGAAAAAAAGAAGAAAAAAAATCAAAGAACGAAAGAATTATGGGGAAGATAAACAGTACCTGCAGAAGCGCGACCACCCTCCTCCTCCCTCTCTTTTGAGCAGGAAGCAAACTGACAAAGCAAAACAGAGCGGAGAAAAGCCAACAATATCGTCAACCACGTCACCCTCTTCTCTGAGTAGCAAAGAAAAAAAAATGAAAAGAAAACAAAAAAAAATAATAACGGAAAAAAGCCAACAATATCGTCAACCACTTCACCCTTCTTCTCTGAGTAGCGAAGAAAAAGAATGATAAGAAAACAAACAAATAAATAAATGAATAAATAAATAACTGAGAAAAGCCAAGAATATCGTCAACTACTTTCCCTTCTTCTCTGAGTAGCGAAAAAAAAGAATGATGGAGAAAAAAAACCAACCCAATATCGCCACTCATTTCGCCCTTGTTTGAGCACATTTCCCCAGAAAAACAAACAGAAAAAATAAAGAACCGAAAAACAAAAATCGTTGTCTATTTTCCTATTCTTCCCAGAAGCCAAGTAGAAAATACCGAGATAATCTAACAGAATCGTCATCGATTCCACTCTACTTCGAGCAGCCATGCAAAAAAATAAATAAATAAATAAATAAAATAAAATAAAATAAAATAAAAAAATCAAAGAACGAAAGAATTATGGGGAAGATAAACACTACCTCCAGTGGCGCGACCACCCTCCTCCTCCCTCTCTTTTGAGCAGCGAAGCAAAATGACAAAGCAAAACAGAGCGGAGAAAAATCCAATAATATCGTCCACCACTTCACCCTCTTTTCTGAGTAGCGAAGAAAAAAGAATGAAAAGAAAACAAAAAATAAAAAGCCAACAATATCGTCAACCGCTTCACCCTTCTTCTCTGAGTAGCATAGATAAACGAAAGATAGGGGGGGGAAAACCCAAACAAACAATATCGCCAATCATTTCGCCCTTATTTGAGCACATTTCCCCAGAAAAAAAAAACAAGCAAACAAACAAAAAACAAACAAACAAGATTTTAAAGAATTATAATGATACCGAAAATTGAAAAAAACAAGGGAAAAAATCGTTGTCTGTTTCTAATTCTTTCCCAGAAGTCGTGTTAAATACGGGTTAATTAAAGCAATGGTATCTTCACCGATTCCGTACCCGATTAGCGAAGCAAAAAATCAATATATCAATAAATGTTAGAATTAAGGATAATCAAAAATAGAAACTGATCACAGACAAATCCATCCTGCTCTTAAATTAATAGCAGCGAAGAAAGAAAACCCCAGAAGTAGTCAACTACCAAATCAATCAATCAATCAATCAATCAATCTATCTATCTATCTATCTATCTATCTATCTATCTATCTATCTGTCTATCTATTTCACCCTCATTTGCCCAGTTTCCCCCAACTCTCCATTCATTCACATCTCCCACCCACCCCTTCTAAGCGATAATACTCAAATGTAGATATAAATACTTGAACAAAATGTCTTCGAAGAATCACCGATATGTGTGACTGGACATTAAACAAAACTCCCTCTCCTATCTATCTATCTATCTATCTATCTATAGCACACACACACACACACACACACACACACACACACACACACACAACACAACCATCCACAACAACAATCGAAAAACAAAAGAACAGAGAAGAACAAAAGCAAAACAAAAACAAAAAACAAAAAAAAACAAAAACGGACAATAATGCCGAAATACTAACGTAACAGTATCATCATCACCCATCCCCCCCCCTCCCCTCCTTCAAGTTACGACAAGCAAGGAGTATAATCATTTTCACCATGGGGTCACTCTCATCTCTAACCTGCACCCCCCCTCCTCATCCCCCCCCACCCCCCCCCCCCCCACTCGCCACCACTCCCCCCCCCCCAACCCCCCATTCCCCCTCACGCCCCCGACCCACCCTATGTCTGGATCCCATAATCATTTGATATTGAAAAAACGAAAGAAAGAAGAAGATGAGCAGGAGGAGATTGAAATGAGGTGGATGAACAGAAACGAGAACGTTAAGAAGAGAGAGGAAAAACTGAGAACGACATAATTTTTTTTTTAAATAAAGAAATATAGATGTGACTCGGAGAGTTGGGATATATAGTGAGAGGGAAGGTAGGGGCAGTGGGGGTGTTCGGGGGGTGGGGTGGTGGGCAAGAAGTAAGAGGTGAAGGACACACAACACACATAACCCCTCCCCCCCACCCCCGCACACACCCACACACAAACACACACCTCAACATCCCCCCAACTCCCCATAATAATAATAATAATAATAATGGATACTTATATAGCACACTATCCAGAAATCTGCTCTATGTGCTTTACAAAAACGCTTTTGTTAACATAAAACATTACATCAATGTTACATACACACACACCAAAATGTGACTACACACACACACACACACACACACACACACACACACACTGCATACATACATTTTAACATACATGTGTATCTAACAGCTACCCTAACACATACAC
>NC_134897.1:18851342-18858842 GCF_041734735.1 Babylonia areolata | reverse complement strand
GACAGAGAGATGACATGTATAATATTATAACTATTACTGAAAGCATTCATATGTTTATATATATATATATCACAATCTAAAAAATGAGCATGGACGTTCAAGTTGATTCTCTCTCTCTCTCTCTCTCTCTCTCTCTCTCTCTCTCCCTTCCCCGACACACACACACACGCAAACAAAACACAAAAAAAATATTTTTTTTAAAAACACAAAAACACAGTGAGGTGGAGGTGGGGCGGGGAAGAGGAGGGGGGGAAGGGGGGTGTGAAGAGAAGGGAACCACACAATCTCTATAGACAGAAGTATAACCGCAAGCACTACAGCTGAAAACTGCAGTTAACTCCCATTTCATCGAAATAAGTTGTACTCAAGGCTGAATTCGTCATTCCCCCTTCTGAACCCATAATGTAATGCCTGGCCTTCTGACAACACGGCGGCTAATTAATGAAGTCATTTATGCCACGTGTGACACAGAACTAATGGAGTTTGACAAGCAGGGGGAGGTGGGAGGTGGAAGGGAGGTGTGTGCGTTCGGAGGGGGGGTGGGGGGTGGGGGGGGGGGCTCTGTGGCTTTTGATAAGCACACGAAACGCCTGGCTTCACTTGTCAGGAAAAACACCATGAACTTCCTCACCCTTCACTTGTCAGGGAAAAACACCATGGACTTCCTCACCCTTCACTTGTCAGGGAAAAACACCATGGACTTCCTCACCCTTCACTTGTCAGGGAAAAACACCATGAACTTCCTCACCCTTCACTTGTCAGGGAAAAACACCATGAACTTCCTCACCCTTCACTTGTCAGGGAAAAACACCATGAACTTCCTCACCCTTCACTTGTCAGGGAAAAACACCATGAACTTCCTCACCCTTCACTTGTCAGGGAAAAACACCATGAACTTCCTCACCCTTCACTTGTCAGGGAAAAACACCATGAACTTCCTCACCCTTCACTTGTCAGGGAAAAACACCATGAACTTCCTAACCCTTCACTTGTCAGGGAAAAACACCATGGACTTCCTCACCCTTCACTTGTCAGGGAAAAACACCATGGACTTCCTCACCCTTCACTTGTCAGGGAAAAACACCATGGACTTCCTCACCCTTCACTTGTCAGGGAAAAACACCATGGACTTCCTCACCCTTCACTTGTCAGGGAAAAACACCATGAACTTCCTCACCCTTCACTTGTCAGGGAAAAACACCATGAACTTCCTCACCCTTCACTTGTCAGGGAAAAACACCATGAACTTCCTAACCCTTCACTTGTCAGGGAAAAACACCATGGACTTCCTCACCCTTCACTTGTCAGGGAAAAACACCATGGACTTCCTCACCCTTCACTTGTCAGGGAAAAACACCATGGACTTCCTCACCCTTCACTTGTCAGGGAAAAACACCATGGACTTCCTCACCCTTCACTTGTCAGGGAAAAACACCATGAACTTCCTCACCCTTCACTTGTCAGGGAAAAACACCATGAACTTCCTCACCCTTCACTTGTCAGGAAAAACACCATGAACTTCCTCACCCTTCACTTGTCAGGAAAAACACCATGAACTTCCTCACACTTCACTTGTCAGGAAACACCATGAACTTCCTCACCCTTCACTTGTCAGGGAAAAACACCATGGACTTCCTCACCCTTCACTTGTCAGGGAAAAACACCATGGACTTCCTCACCCTTCACTTGTCAGGGAAAAACACCATGAACTTCCTCACCCTTCACTTGTCAGGGAAAAACACCATGAACTTCCTCACCCTTCACTTGTCAGGAAAAACACCATGAACTTCCTCACCCTTCACTTGTCAGGGAAAAACACCATGAACTTCCTAACCCTTCACTTGTCAGGGAAAAACACCATGAACTTCCTCACCCTTCACTTGTCAGGGAAAAACACCATGAACTTCCTAACCCTTCACTTGTCAGGAAACACCATGGACTTCCTCACCCTTCACTTGTCAGGGAAAAACACCATGAACTTCCTCACCCTTCACTTGTCAGGGAAAAACACCATGAACTTCCTCACCCTTCACTTGTCAGGAAACACCATGAACTTCCTCACCCTTCACTTGTCAGGGAAAAACACCATGGACTTCCTCACCCTTCACTTGTCAGGGAAAAACACCATGGACTTCCTCACCCTTCACTTGTCAGGGAAAAACACCATGGACTTCCTCACCCTTCACTTGTCAGGGAAAAACACCATGAACTTCCTCACCCTTCACTTGTCAGGGAAAAACACCATGAACTTCCTCACCCTTCACTTGTCAGGAAAAACACCATGGACTTCCTCACCCTTCACTTGTCAGGGAAAAACACCATGAACTTCCTCACCCTTCACTTGTCAGGGAAAAACACCATGGACTTCCTCACCCTTCACTTGTCAGGGAAAAACACCATGGACTTCCTCACCCTTCACTTGTCAGGGAAAAACACCATGAACTTCCTCACCCTTCACTTGTCAGGGAAAAACACCATGGACTTCCTCACCCTTCACTTGTCAGGGAAAAACACCATGAACTTCCTCACCCTTCACTTGTCAGGGAAAAACACCATGAACTTCCTCACCCTTCACTTGTCAGGGAAAAACACCATGAACTTCCTCACCCTTCACTTGTCAGGGAAAAACACCATGGACTTCCTCACCCTTCACTTGTCAGGGAAAAACACCATGGACTTCCTCACCCTTCACTTGTCAGGGAAAAACACCATGAACTTCCTCACCCTTCACTTGTCAGGGAAAAACACCATGGACTTCCTCACCCTTCACTTGTCAGGGAAAAACACCATGGACTTCCTCACCCTTCACTTGTCAGGGAAAAACACCATGGACTTCCTCACCCTTCACTTGTCAGGGAAAAACACCATGAACTTCCTCACCCTTCACTTGTCAGGAAACACCATGAACTTCCTCACCCTTCACTTGTCAGGGAAAAACACCATGGACTTCCTCACCCTTCACTTGTCAGGGAAAAACACCATGGACTTCCTCACCTATCTCCCAGTGGCACGTCATCACTCACAATCAAGAAAGGAAAAAAAAAAAAAACTTCATCGGCTCACAGTCACACGAAATTTCAAGCAAAAGCAGCTACCTTCAGTACCCTCTCCCAATCATGATAGCATTACAATCACCAACGGACATATACGCACGTTTTTATTGATTCATTCATTTATCTATTCATCCATTAGCGCACGTAAAAGAACCCACGGCAACAAAAGGGTTGTTCCTGGGAAAATTCTGTAAGAAATCCACTTCGATAGGAAAAACAAATAAAACTGCACGCAGGAAAAAAAAAAGGGTGGCGCTGTAGTATAGCGACGCGCTCTCCCTGGGGAGAGCAGCCCGAATTTCGCACAGAGAAATCTAGTGTAATAAAAATTTAAAAAAAGAAGAAAAAAAAGAAATACAAATATAAAATATGTTTCTTTCTTTCTGGAACATGCCACACAATCGCAACGAAACGACTGTCAAGAAGGCAAAAATCAGTAAAAACGACTCGAGACAACAATATAAGACATCACTGTAAAACTTTGCTTTGCAGACTGACATAACAAGGGAAATCGGGAAGACCTGCTGCAATTGTGCAGAAATAACGCAACGCTGGTGGGAGTTGAGCGCCCTCCATGCTGACATAAATATCAATAGCCGAATGGTTAAAGCGCTGGACTTTCAATCTGAGGGTCCTGGGTTCGAATCTCGGTGCACCTGGTGGGTAAAGGGTGGAGATTTTTCCGATCTCCCAGGTCAACATATGTGCAGACCTGCTAGTGCCTGAACCCCCTTCGTGTGTATGCGCACGCAGAAGATCAAATACACACGTTAAAGATCCTGTAATCCATGTCAGCGTTCGGTGGGTTATGGAAACAAGAATCTACCCAGCATGCACACCCCTGAAAACGGAGTTTGGCTGCCTACATGGCGGGGTAAATATATAAAAAAACGGTCATACACGTAAAATGTTACATGTCTGTCTGAGTGTGTATGTGTGTGCGTCTGAAATCTGATTGAATGACACAGGAAACGAATGATGAGCGCCCAGTGACAGCCGTCAGTACCCAGGTAGGCAGCCTGTTGTGCAAATGTCCCCGTGTATGTAAAGCGCTTAGAGCTTGGTCTCTGACCAAGGATAGGCGTTATAGAAGTATCCACATCAATCAATCAATCAATCAAGGTGCTCACGGCTGTAGAAGGGTGACCAGGGAGCCAGTTGCATTGCTCGGACGGAAGAACCTAGTATGGTCATAACCCGCTACTAACTGTGTGTAGTATGGAACCGACCAATGGTTCGAGAGGGGCGCTGCATCGTTGCAGAAAAAACCAATCCATTCACAAAAGTTGTGTACCTTGTGTAATGGAGAGAGAGTTACTAATTATTTGTTAATCATTTCATCTCCTGGCCATTATTTGTTCATTTCCAGTTGAAAAAACCACCGAGGCAACCCATGTGTTTGTTCTGTATTGTCCATGTGTTCTGTGTGGCTTATTCAGGATTAAAGAGGCTATGCCAGTCTTTAATAAAAGCTCATTTTGTGTTTGCACATTTCTTCTGTCTTTGCTGCTGTGTGCACATGTCAAATGATCGGTGTAAGGACAGGCCCGGCGCTTCCCTTTCACGAGGAAGTGTCTGGGTTTGTTACAATGTACCCCCACACCCCCTTTTTTTTTAATTTACGTGTGTGCGAACTGAATCGGTAGAGTAAGCATCACTGACTTGAAGTTGTGTACCTTGTGTAATGGAGAGAGTTACCACTCTTTACTTATTTGTTAATCAATCCATTCACAAAATTAATTATCATCTCACTTTTGTGAAGTTATGGCTACGATGGTAGCCATTGCAAGCGAGAAGCTGGCTGGTTGGCTGGTCATTTTGTTTGTTGGCTTGTTTTGTTTTGGGTTTTTTTCTTTTTTGTTTGTTTTTGTTGTTTTTTGGTTCGGCTCGTTGGCAAGGGAGGAAACTGCTGTCCCAAACACTGGTGGTAAAACGTTAGCAATTTGATGGACGGGTGCGTGTGTTTGTAAATACGTGAACGTTTGGAGAGAGAGAGAGAGAGAGAGAGAGAGAGAGAGAAAACATAGTCGGAGATACCACGTTCCTTTTCACAGTAGTCTGCGAGGGAAAAGAATAAATGTCTCGTGGATGTGAGAGGGTGTTTGAGTGCGATGTAATGTCTGCATGTTTTACATTTATTTGCTTATTTATCATCATTGTTGTCTTTTTTTGTGCGCTTTAGAGTTGACTTCATCAAGATTTTGTGCCTTATAAATATTATTAGTAGTAGTAGTTGCATTTTTATGTTTTTATCTATTTTTTTTAAGTTTTGTTATTTTATTTATTTTTTTTCTCAAGGCCTGATTAATGGCGTTGAGTTACGCGGCTGGTCAGGCATCTGCTTGGCATATGTGGTGTAGCGTATATGGGTTTGACCGAACGCAGTGACTCCTCCTTGAGCTACTGATACTGTAATGTGCTCTCTCTCTCTCTCAGACTATCCCCCCCCACCCCCTCAAATTCATACCAATTTATTTCAGCTCTTCGAAAGATGGTGATAGGAAAAATAAGGGCAAATCAGTTTGTCATCGTGTTTCTTCCCCTCGTGACCGTGAAACACGAACGAAATTCATCCATTAAACACGCACTGACTTCAGTGGGTTTTTTTTTGTTGTTTTCTTTTAAAGCGAATATTTTCAGGTCGAATCTAGTGAAATTTAAACAGGCCCACTTCTTGTGGCAAAATTGAACGTAGATTTTTACACTACAACAGCAGTTGTTCTTTTCATCATCAACCATCGAAAGAAACCTGTAGTGAAAAGACAAATGTTTTTCAGCATTTTTTTTTTTTGTGCTGCCCCATCATCTGCACCGTTTCAGTGGCATTGCTCCCACGCCGCTCATTTAGATTCCCCCATACACGGCCACACCCGGGTTCATCCGTCGCAGTTCCAACGTCGGCAGTCCACAGGGAGCCATCGATGTTAGGTCGCCAGGAGGCCACACACCAGAGGAGACCCTGCACTGCTGCTGAGTCACTTCGGTGGTGTTCAGTGGTGCCTGTTCTGATTTAACGTACTTAGGACACCACCTACTAGGCCCCCTACTAAAGACAATAATGGCTTAGTCGCGGAGTCAGACTGAGTGAGCGTCCCTCAAACAACAGCCCCTCATGAATCTGCCGACACTGACAACATTGACAGGACTCACCCCAAGCACGGAAGTGGAGGGGTATCGAAACTGAGGTCACCATGAGAGCAGGGCATGAAAGGCCACAGACTTTGTTTATATTGATGATGATGAAGGAGGAGGATGGCGATGACGATGACGATGTTGCTATGGAGGTCCATTTTGGTTTGGGACTGCGTGACAAGGCTTTACTCTACGCTTCCTGTCATAATGATATCCCGGCGTTAACCAGGCCCGAGAGATACAGACACTTGCAGTGTTGATCAGGTAATTAGAGCAACACACCCAAAGACGCATCCTTGAAGTGGATGACACTCGACTGTGTGGTCCCAGTCTCCCCATTTAAGCCCACAGCACACTCAACTCTGGGTAGGAGCCGGCCACGGGCCGAAAAACCCACCTCCACTGGGATTCGAACCCGCGTCCTCCCAGCCGTCAGTCCGCGACGCTAAGCACTTCGCCACGGCGGTCCAGCATTTTTCTTTTTCACGATCGAATCTTTCTACTCCAATTTGTAGCAAAGAAATGTATTGAATATTCCTGAAACCTAACCATTCCCCAAAAGTTAAACTGGCACGAACTAAAAACATGTTATCAGCTCAACACAATTTGTTTCCAAGCTGTAGGAACAACAAAAAGAAGTCGTTTAGTACCTCATGAAGTTACTAAACTCGCGTTGCCTGTTCAAGATGCTGACATATTGTTGGCATTGTTTCATCTCTCAAACAACACAGCCAGACAGTTGTTATATACAACCCAGTGAGCCTAATGTAATTTTTTTTTAAACTCTCTCCATACGAACGGCGAAAGAGACGACATTAACAGCGTTTCACCTCAATTACCATCATCAAAATATTGCAAGAGGAAGGCTCTTATACTGAAGAGGTGAATGTTGACAAAGAGTACCACAATTCTGACGACGGAAGCTAAAGGCTGGGTCATTCAGACACCCACTGGACATCCGAGGGGTCTGTGTAGATGAGAAGAGAGGACTGGCCGTACTGAGTGAGTTAAATCATCCTTGTATCATTGTATTTTGGAACACCATTACTTATCGATTTGAACATTGTTAAAAAAAACAACACATTCTTCTGAGTTATTTGTCGCAATTGATATGAGTGTCTGTGTGTCAATGTCCCTGATACAAAATATATATTCGAAAAGCTACTTACAGAAACGAAGTATAGTTGCCTGAATGTACGAAACATAACAAAACAAATGAACAAACACCAAAGCCTCCAACTCGTGCTATTGACTGAACGTGGGAGTTCTAAATGCACGAACACGGAAAAAAACAAGTCTGTTGCTGTGTGCGTTT
>NC_134897.1:18843842-18848842 GCF_041734735.1 Babylonia areolata | reverse complement strand
GCCAAGAGGGTTTTAGGACACGGTCGGCGTTGGGATGGTTCCCAAAGGCCAACCAGCCCACAAGGCTTCAGCACTAAGAGCCAGTGCAATTTTGCCTCCTAGTTTGAGAGTCATAGTCCTTCACAAAAGACTAAGCTGTAAATGGTTTCCCATTGACTGGAGAAACCACTGATAATACAGCTCTCACTTTGCTGTTGGCCCAAATGTAAAAGTTATGTCAATCTGTGATATAAGCCGAGTGTTGGGCAAGAAGAGATAAATACATTGTAAAGCATTGCAGAAACAGACGTCATCAAACTCGAGCTTACTTATTTACAGAACGGAGATAGTCTCTGTCTGACAGATTTAGCGTCAGATGTACAGTTCTTACGCCTTAAGATTGCGAGATCAGTTGCTTACAGTCCTGTAGTATGTATGATTGATGTATTGTACGCATTGATGCAATGTCTTCTTGTTTTTTCTCCTTTCTTGTCCCCACCACCACCACCCACCCTCCCACCCTCCCCTTCATTAATTTTGGCTAACTCAATTTGTGCACAGGTCGGTGGCTTCACGAATTAAACCAGTTCAGAGTTCAGATCCCTCCACACGCCCAAAACACACATGACTCCGCTGTTGACCCAATATACACTCTCTCCCGTCACCCCAGTCCCTACCCTGCTCCCCCCATCTCTCTCTCTATCTATCTATCTCTCTCTCTCTCACTTTGATCTCAAAGAAGAAAGAAAAGAATAGGTCTTTCCCCATTCAACTCAAGGGAAATAACCACGCTTCGTGGCCTCGCCCAGAGTTTAAGGTCTGGGGGGAGAGTTTTCGCCCAGAACTGTTTCACGGTGTGTGTGTGTGTGTGTGTGTGTGTGTGTGTGTGTGTGTGTGTGTGTGTGTGTGCGCGCGTGTGTGTGTGTGTGCGTGTGTGTGTGCGTGTGTGTGTGTGCGTGCGTGTGTGTGTGTGTGTGCGTGCGCGCGCGTGTGTGTGAGTGTGTGTTTGTGTGTGTATGTGTGTGTGCGCGCGCGCACATACGTCTGTGTGCATGTGTGGTGTGGCGTGGTGGTGTGGTGTGGTGTGTGTGTGTGTGCGTGCAGTAGCAGCAGTCGTAGTAGTCTTGAAATTAACGTCTATCCACTTTTAGTGTTAGACGAACAAAAAAAAAAAAAAAAAAGGGTTGGGGAGCGGAGTTGGGGAAGGCAGTATTGGGCAATGGGTGAAGAATGGTGTGTGTGTGTGTGTGTGTGTGTGTGTGTGTGTGTGTGTGTGTGTGTGTGTGTGTGTGTGTGTGTGTGTGTGTGTGTGTGTGTGTGTGTGTAAATGAGAAGCAATTGATTGCAGGGTCGCCATCACGTCTAACGAGTTGGTGTATGGTGAAGCAATTAGGTACCGCCTTGTTTCCTGGCTTCCAATGGTAACAGCATTCAATAATGACAACAAAAAACAAAAAACAAAAACAAAAAAAAGTAACCCAAATGTCTGACTCCGCTACCACATCACACAAGGCTTTACTGAAATAATTAAGAGGTCATGAAGAAACTGGGTGTGTGGTGTGAGAGAATAACAGCTGTTCTGTTCGTGAATTAACCCCCGAAAACGGTGTATGGCTGGCTGCTACATGGCGGGGGTAAAAACGGTCATACACGTAAAAGCCCACTCGTGTGCATACGAGTGAACATGGGAGTTGCAGCCTACGAACGCAGAAGAAGAAGAAGAAGAAGGAGAAGAGTTCGTGAATTAGGTCGCGGATTTCTATGCTATGGTATCTCGGGTTTTCGTCTTGCAACATACCCGTGATGAAAGAAATGCCCCCATTGGAGGTCAGCTTTAGCTAAAACAGAGACACAGGATGACACACGACTGATCTTCCTGACTTGAAATATAAAATAAAGAGAACAATAACTCCATAATCTCATCAAGGGAAAATTCATTCCATCGATGTGCGGCAAAACAAACGTTAGCAAAGTAATCAACACAAGAACATTAAATATGACTTAATAATAAACAAAAAAACAATAAATCAGTATCAGTAGCTCAAGGAGGCGTCAGTGCGTTCGGTCAAATCCATATACGCTACACCACATCTGCCAAGCAGATGCCTGGCCAGCAGCGTAACCCAACGCACTTAGTCAGGCCTTGAGGGAAAAAAAAAATAGAATAACAATAAATAAATTAAATAAATAATAAATAAATACATAAAAATACTACTACTGATAATAATGATAATATTTATAAGGCGCAAAATCTTGATGTAGTCAACTCTAAGCGCACAAAAAAGACAATAAAAACAACTAACATATGCCATTCATATAAAAATATTTCATATACTCACTTGATATTTTCCAAGACATCAACGTTAATATTGCATGTATTATAATGCACATAACGTTAATATTGCATGAATTACAATGCACATTAATCCTGCATATTGTCACATTTTCAATTTAATTCTATCAAAATAGTTGTTTTCTTTTTAAATAAGAGAATTATAACAACAAAGTATTATAAGTACATATAATTGCTGCTTTTCCAGCACGACAACTTTCAGGTTCAACAAAACTGGTTTCTGATGGTGGTGAGCAAAAATATGATTTGGATCAATATGTGTGTGTTGTGTGTGTGTTGTTGTGTGTGTGTGTGTGTGTGTGTGTGTGTGTGTGTGTGTGTGTGTGCCGGCATCACCCCCATTTCCATATTCCCACCCCCTTTCCCTTCTCCACCACTGTCGTTTTCAGTTTTGTTGTTGTTGTTGTTGTGCAGCAGGCATCACATGTGAGCGATGAAGGCTTTGCTTCTTGGTTGCTGCTGTTGTTGTTGTTGTTGCTGTTGTTGTTGCTGCAGACGTTTCATAAGGAAGCACTGTTTCTTCACCCTTATAAACAAGGTTTTTTTGGGGTTTTTGGGGTGTTTTTTTGCTTCCTATTTCCCAACATGAATCACAATCAACGCAACGAAATTCAAGACGCTGTAAACATGCTCACTTGCACGCATAACACCTCAATATATATATATATAGTTGTTGTTTTTTTTCCTGTTTCGAAGTACGAAAAAAAAAGAAGGTAGAAATGTACGAAGCTACAAAACCATATTTTACAAGGAAAAGATGGACTACAAATATTGTGTGAGTTATGTTTGGGCGTTTCTACACACTTTTATACCCAACAACATCAAATCGATACTGTGTGAGACGCAATTTGATTGCACAGCAAAAACATAATGCAGCGTGTTATTCAAAAACTTTTTTTTTTTTTTTGAATTCTAAAAAATAAAACAAGAGCCAAAAATGGGTGGAATATCTCGATCAAGCCAAGGCCAACAATGGCGCCTGGCATTCTGAGACAAAAAAAAATCCCATCGTCGGCATTAAGTGATAATTCGGCGAGTAGCCTTGTGGCGTGTGTTTGTAGAGGAAGAAAGGGGGGTGGGTGGGTGGGTGTGTGTGTGTGTGGGGGGTGGGGGGGGCCAGGGACAGAGATAGGGTGGGGGGGGGAGGGAAGGGTTGGAGGCAGAGAAACGGGGGGGGTGGGGGGGGGGTGGGGGAATAAGAGAGAGAGGGAGGGAGGGAGGGAGACACAAGAACGGAGACTGAGAGACAGAGGAGGATGTGTGTGTGTGAGGATCGAGTTCAATGTTGTCTCTCAAGTTCTGTGCAGAAGCGATACAGGGGGTGGGCAGGGGGGTGGCCCGGAGATACGGGGGATGGAGTAAAGAGATGGAGTGGGGGGGAGACAGAGAGAGGGGCAGGGGAGGGGGGCGGCAGACAGACAGAGAGAAAGAGAGAGAGAGAGACAGAGAGACAGATCGAGCCAACAAAAAGTTCAATGTTGTCTCTCAAGTTCTGTGCAGAAGCGATACAGGGGAGGGGGGGGGGGTGGCCCGGAGATACTGGAGGATGGAATAAAGAGATGGAGTGGGGGGGGGACAGAGAGAGAGATGGGGGGAGGGCGGGCAGACAGAGAGACAGAGAGAGACAGAGAGACAGATCGAGCCAACAAAAAGTTCAATGTTGTCTCTCAAGTTCTGTGCAGAAGCGATACAGGGGGTGGGGCAGGGTGGTGGCCTGGAGATACGGGGGATGGAGTAAAGAGATGGAGTGGGGGGGGGGGGACAGAGAGAGGGGCGGGGGAGGGGGGGCAGAAAGAGACAGAGAAAGAGAGAGACAGAGAGACAGATCGAGCCAACAAAAAGTTCTATGTTGTCTCTCAAGTTCTGTGCAGAAGCGATACAGGGGGTGGGGTGGGGGGGGGGTGGCCCGGAGATACTGGAGGATGGAGTACAGAGATGGAGTGGGGGGAGACAGAGAGAGGGGCGGGGGAGGGGGGCAGAAAGAGACAGAGAGAGAAAGAGATAGAGAGACAGATCGAGCCAACAAAAAGTTCTATGTTGTCTCTCAAGTTCTGTGCAGAAGCGATACAGGGGGTGGGCATGGTGGTGGCCCAGAGATACTGGAGGATGGAATAAAGAGATGGAGTGGGGGGGAGACAGAGAGAGGGGCGGGGGGGGGGGGGGCGGGCAGACAGAGAGACAGAGAGAGACAGAGAGACAGAGAGACAGATCGAGCCAACAAAAAGTTCTATGTTGTCTCTCAAAGTTCTGTGCAGAAGCGACACATGGGGTGGGGTGGGTGGCCCGGAGATACGGGGGGATGGGGTAAAACGATGGAGTTGGGGGGAGACAGGGTGGGGGGAGGGCAGACAGAGAGACAGAGAGAGAAAGAGAGACAGAGAGACAGATCGAGCCAACAAAAAGTTCAATGTTGTCTCTCAAAGTTCTGTGCAGAAGCGATACAGGGGGTGGGGGTGGGGGTGGGGGTGGCCCGGAGATACTGGAAGATGGAGGCAAAAAGAAGAAATAGAGTAAAAAAAAAAAGGAGAATAGAAAGAAGGGGTTGGGTGGTGGTCCCAGACAATGCACAGACAGTCAGACAGAGATGGATAAGTAAAAAGGAAACGGGGGAGAGACAGAGACAGACAGACAGAGGAAGAGGGAGTGGGGGAGACACAGAGTGGGGGAG
>NC_134897.1:18811342-18831342 GCF_041734735.1 Babylonia areolata | reverse complement strand
TGTCGCTGATTGTTTATCGCTGATTGTTTGTCTGTCGCTGATTGTTTATCTGTCGCTGTCTGTTTATCTGTCGTTGTTTGTTTCGTTGTCTTCTGTCGTGTTTTATGTTTGTTTGTTTTTTCTTTGAGACGCATTGGTGTTAGCGTTCGTTCACCTTTGTCCTGCATGTCCACCTTGTTTTTCCTTTAGCTTTATTTTGTTTGTTTTAAAACCTATTATCTTGTCTCGAAACCAATTACCTGTCCTTCTTGTTTCTTTGTCGCCTTTCTGGGGAGTTCGCTGTTCGTTGCTGAAGCTGCCGCTGTTGTTGTTTTGTTTTGTGTGTGTGTGTGTGTGTGTGTGTGTGTGTGTGTGAAATGTCTCAGTTTGCTTTCACCTCTGTATTTTTGTTGTTGTTGTTGTTGTTGTTTGTTTGTTTCTGATTTCTATGGCCCTAAAGCTGAGAATGAGAGAACCATTTGTTTTTCTGTCGTAACTCTGTCTGTCTGTCTCTTTCTCTGTCTGTCTCTCTCTCTCTCTCGTCTCTCTGTGTCGTCTGTGTTCCCCAATCTCTCTCTCTCTCTCTCTCTCTCTCTCTTCTCTCTCTCTCTCTTATTCTAGTCTGTCTGTATCGTCTATGTCCCCCCCCCCTCTCTCTCTCTTTCTCTCTCTCTTTCCAGTTAGTATATATTTTACAATTGTTGTCGCTACGCGATCACCACATTGTGTGCTTTTGAACTCTTTCTAGGGACCGGAGGCCTGGAGATTAAAGTTTTTTGTTCTTGTCCTTGTTACTTATTGTTCTTCTCTATCTCTGTAAACAAAATGGTTTACTATGTTCCAACAGGGCAACATAATATATAGGGGGATTAGAATTTGTGTCTTTTGGGGAAAAAAAAGAAGTTTTTACGTGTTTTATGTTTGCACATGCATTTTTTTTTTAAATATACACTGACTTCTGAATATGATGTGCTGCTGCAAGTGCAGATTATTTTGGCAGATTGTGTTATGAAGCTGTCCATGTGTGCACACAATTTTCGCCTGTGAAGGTATGTTGAAAATTATTGGACTCAGTTTTGAAATGACTTTGACTGCTTTTTGTGATAGGATATTGACCGTTGTATATAAATTTGTGCAGTAAAAGCAAGACATTTGAATGGATAATTTATGTAGCGTTTAAATGACAGATGTATTGATATGTTTGTGGTTGATTTGATGATGTTGTAAAGCCCGAATGGATAATCAGTACTTGGTGTTTTTGATGATATACAGTTAGGTTAATAAGAAATAATGATTACTTTATATATGTCTTTAGTTTCGTTAGACTATTGGATGGCTGAAGAAATGGTGACATTTTTGAAACGTTGAACTGTGTAGTAGCAAAGTAGCTACATTTTGGTATTTCCTGATGGGATGAATGGGAGTCGTTTTAAGGTAATTGTATTTGGCATTACTTAGTGTGGTGAATGTTTCTCGTTTCGCAAGCTGATATTCTTCATATTTGCTTTGATGACAATTGGAAATCATGTCAATGGTACTGGATGAAGATTTCCTCTTTAGTGTTTATGTAAAGGTATGTTGTCTATGCTGTCTTGTTTGTCCGCTTAGGTTTCTAAGAACAATATTCAAAACATGGTCTGTAGCGGGACTGGAAATAAGGGGGGGTGGGGGTTGCATCCAGAAAGAGTCAAGGAACTGACATATACTAAAATTGTGCAGGCATCTAGTGGCCGGAGACAGGCCACGGGGTTTTTCTGTGCTGAGGTGCCAGGGACTGGGCACAGACTTCTGTGGAACGTGATGGTGAGACCATCCTGACGGACTATCAGCACTCTGCCGGGTTTCGGGCAGACCACAGAAGGTGAACGTGATGGTGAGACCATCGAGACGTGCTGAAGTGAGGAGCCAGGAGCTGGCAAGACTTCTGTGAAGAACATTCTCGGGCGGTGATGAGTTCTATTTTCTCCCCCACATATATTCCAGTCCAGACCATTAGTAGCAGCTATATGTTTTTTGTTTTTTTTCAATAATAGATAAAAGGGTATGGATTAACAACGGTGTTGATTTTCCTTTTTTTTTGGGTGGGGGGGGGACGGGGGGGGGGGGGGCGAGGGGGAGAGAATACGTTCTGATTTGGAGTGACAAGTGAACAGACAGCAGGCATACACATACAAGCAAACACCCTCATTCTTATTTAGTTATCTCTGTCTATCTGGCACTTCCTTCACATTCTCTCGATACACTCTGCACTCTACAGGAACAGAACCGAGTAACATGGACTTGTAATGTTCGAAATATTTTGCACAAATTATTTGGTTTGGGGATGGTCTGGGAATCACATGAGCAAAGGATATAAAAACTGTTTTCCCCCTCTGAAATTAAATACAGGCTTGTAGTGCGCTGCGAACAAAGCTGGTCCTTTGCTTTGGGTACATGTTATTATGTGGGGGTTTTTGACAATGTACATGCAACATGTAAATCTAACTACCGTCCGCTGTGCACATGCGTTACGTAAAAAGTATTTCTCTTAGAATACACTTGGATACATCTAGAATATGAATGTCCTATATGAATTATATTGAATTTCTTTGCAAATTAGCAGCTGCAATAGAGGTGAATGTTGTTAAATTGTAAACAAAGCTCTGGATTCAAGGAAGCAGAATTTAAGTTTATGAATGTTTCTGCATAAAAGGCCAAGTCCTATATAATCAAACCATCTTCTCTCTCTCTCTCTCTCTCTCTCTCTCTCTCTCTCTCTCTCTCTCTCTCTCTCTCTCTCTCTTGCTCGCTCGCTCGCTCGTTTTTCTCTCTCAATGAAAATCTGCATTTTTTTCTTTGAAGTTTCATTATTTTATATCTATCGATTTATCGATGTGACTTTCAGTTATATCTATATACGTGTGCTTGTGTGTGTACGCTTGTAAACGTGCGCGCGCGTGTGTGTGATGATGTGATTGCACATGCTGGCTCACTGATAAATTAATGTCGACCATGATCAAAGACTGCACAGAGAGAGCAGTTGGATAACAACTATGTGCATGTGCTTGGTGATGGGAACCAATGTGTGTGTGTGTGTGTGTGTGTGTGTGTGTGTGTGTGTGTGTGTGTGTGTGTGTGTGTGTGACAGTGAGAGAGAGAGTGTGTGTGTGACAGTGAGAGAGAGAGAGAGAGAGAGAGTGTGTGTGTGTGTGTGTGTGTGTGTGTGTGTGTGTGTGTGTGTGTCTATGTGTGTGTGTGTGTGTGTGTGTGTGTGTGTGTGTGTGTGTGTGTGTGTGTGTGTGTGTGTGTGTGTGTGTGTGTATCAGTGTGTGTATGTGACAGTGAGAGAGAGAGAGTGTGTGTGTGCGAGTGTGTGTGACTGATAAATTAATGTCGACCATGATCAAAGACTGCACACAGAGAGCAGTTGGATAACAACTATGTACATGTGCTTGGTGATGGGAACCAATGTGTGTGTGTGTGTGTGTGTGTGTGTGTGTGTGTGTGTTTATGTGTGTCTGTGTGTCTGTGTGTGTCTGTGTGTTTCTCTGTGTGTCTGTGTATGTATTTGTGAGTGTGTGTCTGTGTGTATGTGTGTGTGTGTGTGTGTGTGTGTGTGTGTGTTTGTATGTGTGTGTATGTGTGTGTGTGCGCACGCGCGCGCGCGCACTCGAACGCCGTATTTCTGTCTGTGTCCCTATATGGATCTGTGTGTTTATGTGTCTATGCATGTGCGTGCGGTTGTGTATGTGTAAGGGCGTGTGCGTGGATGCGTGTGTGTGTGTGTGTGTGTGTGTGTGTGTGTGTGTGTGTGTGTGTGTGTGTTGGTTTCTGTGGGTTTGTGCGTGCGGACATTTGTGCACGCGCTTGAATATATGTGCGTGAATGAGACTTTTGTGTGTGCGTGTGCGTGCGTATGTGCGCCTGTGTGTATGAGTGTGTGTGTGTGTGTGTGTGTGTGTGTGTGTGTGTGTGTGTGCGTGCGTGCGTGCAGGACTGCGCGTGCAGAAGGAAGTAAATTATGCACCGCGGTGTGTGATTGACCAGACTTTAGGGACGACACAGACCCCTGCAGTTGTCCGCAGGGCCGTCACTGACAATGACACAACGAAACACAGCAGCAAATGCTTTGCATCCATTGTCTTCTCTCTCTCTCTCTCTCTCTCTCTCTCTCTCTCTCTCTCGCACACACACACACACACACACACACACACACACACACACATTATTTTTTTTTACAGGTGGGGTGGGGAGGGGAGTTGGGTATCTGTTTCTCTCTTTCTTTTAATTTTCCTTCTCCCCCCCCCCCCAGCCTCCCCCCCCCCCCCCCTTCTATCTTCCATTCATTTTGACGGTCTACTTACTTTGTTATTCCATTCTGGGGAGTTGTTTGTTTGGTTGCTGTCCTTGTGAGGTTTGTTTTGTTTGTTTTGTTTGTTTGTTTTTGTTTTTTTTATTTCCAGCTGTGTGGTTTTTTGTTCTTGGTGTGTGTGTTTTTTTGTTTTTTTTTTTGTCCTTGTTTATATCCATTTGTTTTGTTTTGTTGACGTCGATTTGCGTGTCGTTCTTGGAGCGTGAGTGTGTGTGTGTGTGGGGGGGAGGGAGGGGGGGGGTGCGTGTGTATGTGTGCGTGTGTGTGTCTGTGTGTGTCAGTGTCTGTGTGTGTCTTTGTGTTTGTGTTTGTGTGTGTGCGCGCGCGCATGTATTCACACACGAAGCGTGTGTGTGTGTGTGTGTGTGTGTGTGTGTGTGTGTGTGTGTGTGTGTGTGTGTGTGTGTGTGTATGTATGTCTGTCTGTCTGTCTGTGTGTGTATGTATGTGTCTGTTTGTCTGTCTGTCTGTCTGTCTGTCTGTGTCTAAGCGTGTGTGTATGTGTGTGTGTGTGTGTGCGCGCGCGCGTGTGTATTCACACACACACAGTATGTGTGTGTGTGTGTGTGTGTGTGTGTGTCTGTGTGTCTGTGTCTGTGTCTGTGTGTTTATCTGTAGCTGTGTGTATGTGTCCTGTAGGCAGGAATGCTACACTTGAATACTTCTCTCACAATGGCGTACAGGACTAGCTCTTGTTTCAATTAACGTTATTGAATGCGTGGAAGAGAATATACGAAAAAAAAAAGAAAGAAAAAAAAAGAAAAAAGAATTAGGAATGCGATCCTACGCAGTTTGTCTTCCTTCTTTGTTTTTGACGTAACTGCTGGCCAACGTTCTCTTTTGCTCAGTCTCAGGCGTACAGTCTAAAAGTGGAATTAGAATAATGATGGAAGCATCAAAGGTAACAAAGGAAAAGCAACACGAGTTAAAAAAAACAAAAACAACATTAACATAAATAAATAAATAAAATAGATTTTATTAAAAGACACTAACCATCGACATGGCGAAGTAGCCAGTCGGATTTTCACAGTGTTAAAGAAGCCAAGACAAGAAGCCACCAAGAGCGAAAGAGAGAGAGAGGGGAGAGAGAGGGGGGAGGGGGAAGAGAAAGTGAGAGAGAGGAGGGAGAGAAAGGGGGGTCAAGAGAAAGACAGAGAGAGAAGGGGGAGAGGAAGACAAAGAGAGAGGGGAGGGAGAGAAGGAGAGAGAGGAGGGAGAGAAAGGGGGTCAAGAGAAAGACAGAGAGAGAAGGGAGAGAGGGAGAAAAAGAGAGAGGGGAGGGAGAGAAGGAGAGAGAGGAGGGAGAGAAAGGGGGGTCAAGAGAAAGACAGAGAGAGGAGAGAGAGAGGGAGAAAAAGAGAGAGGGGAGAGAGAGAAGGAGAGAGAGGAGGGTGAGAAAGGGGGTCAAAAGAAAAACAGAGAGAGAAGGGAGAGAGGGAGAAAAAGAGAGAGGGGAGGGAGAGAAGGAGAGAGAGGAGGGAGAGAAAGGGGGTCAAAGAAAGATAGAGAGAGAAGGGAGAGAGGGAGAAAAAGAGAGAGGGGAGGGAGAGAAGGAGAGAGAGGAGGGAGAGAAAGGGGGGTCAAGAGAAAGACAGAGAGAGAAGGGAGAGAGGGAGAAAAAGAGAGAGGGGAGGGAGAGAAGGAGAGAGAGGAGGGAGAGAAAGGGGGGTCAAGAGAAAGACAGAGAGAGAAGGGAGAGAGGGAGAAAAAGAGAGAGGGGAGGGAGAGAAGGAGAGAGAGGAGGGAGAGAAAGGGGGGTCAAGAGAAAGACAGAGAGAGAAGGGAGAGAGGGAGAAAAAGAGAGAGGGGAGGGAGAGAAGGAGAGAGAGGAGGGAGAGAAAGGGGGTCAAGAGAAAGACAGAGAGAGAAGGGAGAGAGGGAGACAAAGAGAGAGGGGAGGGAGAGAAGGAGAGAGAGGAGGGAGAGAAAGGGGGTCAAGAGAAAGACAGAGAGAGAAGGGAGAGAGGGAGAAAAAGAGAGAGGGGAGGGAGAGAAGGAGAGAGAGGAGGGAGAGAAAGGGGGGTCAAGAGAAAGACAGAGAGAGAGAAGGGAGAGAGGGAGAAAAAGAGAGAGGGGAGGGAGAAAAGAGAGAGAGGAGGGAGAGAAAGGGGGTCAAGAGAAAGACAGAGAGAGAAGGGAGAGAGGGAGACAAAGAGAGAGGGGAGGGAGAGAAGGAGAGAGAGGAGGGAGAGAAAGGGAGTCAAAAGAAAGACAGAGAGAGAAGGGAGAGAGGGAGAAAAAGAGAGAGGGGAGGGAGAGAAGGAGAGAGAGGAGGGAGAGAAGGAGGGTCAAAGAGAAAGACAGAGAGAGAAGGGAGAGAGGGAGAAAAAGAGAGAGGGGAGGGAGAGAAGGAGAGAGAGGAGGGAGAGAAAGGGGGTCAAAAGAAAGAGAGAGAGAGGAGAGAGAGAGGGAGAAAAAGAGAGAGGGGAGGGAGAGGAGGGAGAGAAAGGGGGTCAAGAGAAAGACAGAGAGGGGAAAGAGAAAGACAGAGAGAGAAGGGAGAGAGAGGGGGGGAAGAAAAAGAGAGGGAGGGGGAGAGCGAGGGGGAAAAGAAAAAGAGAGGGGGGAAGAGAAAGAGAGTGGGAGAAAGAGAGAGAAAGAGAAAGAAAGAAAGACAGAGAGAGAGAGAGAGAGAGAGAGAGAGAACGACACACACACACACACACACACACACACACACACACACACACACAAAGGCAGACACAGAGATGAAATACAGACAAGAGGATTCTCTCCAGGGAGGATATGGTTCTCGTTAACCAGTGCCAGAAAAACAAACAGAACCTCACGGTCTTGGCATGCAATGAGAGCTATGAGATCCCCCCCCCCCCCCAGCCTCCCACCCCCACCCCCCCACCCCCCAGCCCCCCGTACCACCCACATCCCCCCCCCCCCAATCGATCATCACACCCCTCTTTCTCTCTTTTACATTTTTTTAGCTGCCACCACAACTTTTCTTTCCCCAACATTGAACTCACAACCCCTGAGTTTAAACTAGCGGAGCTTTGGATTACCGTAATACACGACCCCATATCCCTTCTTTCGAGCGTAGACGTGACCTAGCCCCAAACTTCTCAACCACAGACTCACCAAGCTAGGAACACATACGACAAGAAGAAGAAGATTGATTGATTGATTGATTGAATCTTTAATGGGTAAAGAATTAGGCACAGTAAAGGCCTTTTTACAATTCTGCCCATTTAACGACATAAAAAATAAAGAACGAACGACACAAAACATAAAAATAAAGAAATAAACTGAAATAAAATAAAATAATAAGAACGACGAATAAGAATAGGAACTTGAATAGTCTATTGAAGAAGAAGGAGAAGAAGAAGAACAACAACAACAACAACAACAACGACAACGACAACAACAACAACAACGACAACAACAACAACAACAAAACAGCCACGCAGTTTCCATTCCGTTTTTTGCACGGCCAGCCATTCACACAGTCGTCTTCATTTTACCCTCCTCCTCCTCCGTGGCGTTTTGTGCACGCTTGTTGTGGGGGCCCTTGAAAGATCAGCATTGTGCTGTTGCAGTCGGTTTTGACTTACATCCGACCGTTGAAATGCAGGATGCCAAGCCATACCAACAGTAAGATGTCAAACCAGTAAACAATCATGATACGTGCGCATGGAACTTGGCCCACGCATGGACCTTGGATCGGCACGTTTTCTTTATGCTCAGATCATAGCTCATATCTGCTCCCTTTTTTTTTTCTTTTCGGCAGATATAGTGCAGCGCGTATGGCTCAGTCTGCACGCTTTGTTACTTCCTTTTAAACATCTCTCACTCACAAATACGCATGAGTGATCTACGCACAGGATATGTATGTTTTCCAAAGAATAACTTGATGAATGATAGAAAATGTAGAAACCAGAGATTACCGTTTTGGGAGCGTGCTCACACGCTGCACACACTCTCTCTCTCTCTCTCTCTCTCTCAACAGACTGACAGACAGAGAGACGGGGGAGAGTGGGGACGGGGGGTACAGACACAAAGACAGAGACAGAGAAAAAGAGAAACAGAGATGCCAGACAGGCAAAAGGATCCTCTCTGGGGGGAAACCCAGTTCTTGTCCAGTGCCAGAACTTGATGGCCCGTGACAGACCTGCCACAAGTCTTCCTCCTCAGCATTGATCAAGTACTGAGCTCTTCACCACTGTGACAGACCTGCCATAAGTCTTCCTCCCCAGCATTGATCAAGCGCCGGACTCATCACCACTGTGACAGACCTGCCATAAGTCTTCCTCCCCAACATCGATCAAACACTGAGCTCATCACCACTGTGACAGACCTGCCAGAAGTCTTCCTCCCCACCATCGATCAAACACTGAGCTCATCACCACTGTGACAGACCTGCCAGAAGTCTTCCTCCCCAACATTGATCAAACACTGAGCTCATCACCACTGTGACAGACCTGCCATAAGTCTTCCTCCCCAACATTGATCAAACACTGAGCTCATCACCACTGTGACAGACCTGCCATAAGTCTTCCTTCCCAGCATTGATCAAACACTGAACTCATCACCAATGTGACAGACCTGCCATAAGTCTTCCTCCCCAGCATTGATCAAGCGCCGGACTCTTCACCACTGTGACAGACCTGCCATAAGTCTTCCTCCCCAGCATTGATCAAGCGCCGGACTCAACACCACTGTGACAGACCTGCCAGAAGTCTTCCTCCCCAGCACTAATCAATCACTGAACTCATCACCACTGTGACAGACATGCCATAAGTCTTCCTTCCCAGCATTGATCAAACACTGAACTCATCACCACCGTGACAGACCTGCCATAAGTCTTCCTCCCCAGCATTGATCAAGCGCCGGACTCTTCACCACTGTGACAGACCTGCCAGAAGTCTTCCTCCCCAGCATTGATCAAGCGCTGAGCTCATCACCACTGTGACAGACCTGCCATAAGTCTTCCTCCCCAGCATTGATCAAGCGCTGAGCTCATCACCACTGTGACAGACCTGCCACAAGTCTTCCTTCCCAGCATTGATCAAACACTAAACTCATCAACAATGTGACAGACCTGCCATAAGTCTTCCTTCCCAGCATTGATCAAACACTGAACTCATCACCAATGTGACAGACCTGCCATAAGTCTTCCTCCCCAGCATTGATCAAGCGCCGGACTCTTCACCACTGTGACAGACCTGCCATAAGTCTTCCTCCCCAGCATTGATCAAGCGCCGGACTCTTCACCACTGTGACAGACCTGCCATAAGTCTTCCTCCCCAGCATTGATCAAGCGCCGGACTCAACACCACTGTGACAGACCTGCCAGAAGTCTTCCTCCCCAGCACTAATCAATCACTGAACTCATCACCACTGTGACAGACATGCCATAAGTCTTCCTTCCCAGCATTGATCAAACACTGAACTCATCACCACCGTGACAGACCTGCCATAAGTCTTCCTCCCCAGCATTGATCAAGCGCCGGACTCTTCACCACTGTGACAGACCTGCCAGAAGTCTTCCTCCCCAGCATTGATCAAGCGCTGAGCTCATCACCACTGTGACAGACCTGCCATAAGTCTTCCTCCCCAGCATTGATCAAGCGCTGAGCTCATCACCACTGTGACAGACCTGCCACAAGTCTTCCTTCCCAGCATTGATCAAACACTAAACTCATCAACAATGTGACAGACCTGCCACAAGTCTTCCTTCCCAGCACTGATCAAGCGCCAGAGAGATTCCAGACAGGCAAAGAGATCCTCTCCGGGGGAGGGATCCAATCCGTGTCCAGTGCCAGAACACCATCACCTGACAAACCTCACGGTCTTGGCATGCAATGAGAGCTAGCTGCACCATCCACCCTCCCCACCCTCTACCCCGACCTCCCTTGCCCACAACACACCTACCTCCTCCAGTCGACGATACCGTCTGATTCTCTCAGATGCCACTGCAATTTCTCTTCCCCAAACACTCATCTTCACACCAAACTCACTGCCTCTGTACCACGCAGAGCTTTGGATGACAACTCACTACCCCGCCCCATTTTTTTTTTTCAAAAAATGTCTGTGACCTGCAGGAGCCAGCTACTAACTGTGTGCAGTATGGAACTGACCAATGGCGTAGTGCGGTCAACGTAGGCATTAATTTAGTCACGTGTAACTGTCAAAAAGTTAGAACCAAGCAATGCAACTGGCTGAATCTTTTGTCCATCACACACTGACTACACGTTTAATTGGGGTCAGCTGTGGGGGGGAGGTCAGTTCAGTTCAGTTTAACCCTTTCGCCGCCAAGCTTGCATTTATGCACAGGCGTGGTAGAGGACCCATGTCACTGAAAGGTGACCATTCATTGGACAGTTATCCATGAACCTACTGCTCTTAATGTTTTGGTGGTGGGATAGGCCATATTTTCTATACATCGCAGGGGGAATCGCCCGCTGCTCTTAGCCACTGTCTTTTCTGTGTTTTTTTTCCACAAGGGAATTTTGTACTCTAAATTGACTGGCGGTGAAAGGGTTAAAGGTGTCACAGCATGGGGGACGTATCCATTATACCCTACACCACATCTGATCGAACAAGAAGAAGAAGAAGAAAAAGCGGAAGCCTGACCATATGAACCAGCTGTGTAACTTTTATTTATGTACCCCAGCCTCAAGAAGCAGTACTCTCGCGAAAAAAAATGGCTAAATTGTAACACGTTTTAAAGACATGAACAGACTGCTGTTGTTTACACACACACACACACACACACACACACACACACACACACACACACACACACAGAGAGAGAGAAAGAGAGAGAGAGAGAAACATATATCTATATATTTATATGTGTATGCACATACATACGCACGCACACATACAAAGAAATGTGCACGTGTACACATACGCACGCACGAGCAGAGTAAAAAAAAAAGAAGACAGTGATAAAAAAAAGCAAAAAAAAGCGAAGATAACAGAAAGAAACATTCAGAGAGACGGACAGAGACAGAGAGCGAGACAAACGGAGACAAACAGAGAGAGAGAGAGACAAATAGAGAAAGACACAAAACAGGAAAACAGATCCTCTCTAGGGGGGATCTGGTTATTATCCAGTGCCAGAAAACGATCCGTCTGACAGACCTCACGGTCTTGGCATGCAAAGAGAGCTTTTACACCACCACCCCCCCCCCCTACCACCACCCCAATCTCTCCCCCCACCGCCACATTCACCAATCGATGATACATTTGTTTTGTTTTTTTCTCATTCAGCTTCCACCGCAATTTCTCTTTCCTCAACACTGAACTCAAACAGGCACTGTGCTCACACAACCCCTGTGTCAAACGGAGCTCTGGATTACCATACACTAACTCCCCCCCCCCCCTGGCCCCCCCACCCACCCACCCACCCCCCTCCACACACACACACACACTTTTTGAGTGTGGTCATGAACTGAATGCCTTCCAGGTTTTCGTTTTCACAGTTTGGGACTTGCTTCTCCACCTGAGGGGAAACCTACCTTGAAATTTGCATTTATTTCCTGCTGACCATGCGCTCTGACTTTTTATTCTTATTTTTATTTTCATTTATTTATTTTATTTGGGGGATTTTTTAAAATTTCAATTTTTTTTCTGGAGGCCTGACTAAACGCGTTGGGTTACGTTGGCAGATGTGGTGTAGCGTATATGGATTTGACCGAACGTAGTGACGCCTCCTTAAGCTCCTGATACTGATACTGATTTGGGGGAGGGCAGGGGGATAGTATTATTACTAATTGCAGGTTTTTTTTTCTTAATTACACACTCCTCATTCGTAGCGTTTGCATGTTGCGAGGATGTTATGAGAATAGCATTGCATGTTGGTATGTTGCCTCACTTTTGGTCCTTTAGGCAGGCTGTCAGCTTGTGGATGAGGTAGTCAGCGGAGCGGCTGTCAGCATACTTGGAAGGAAAGCGCGGGGGCTGGAATTTCGTGTCTAAATTAACCCAGTGACGAGATTCTAAAATTTTGAAATTTACTTAAGTGGGAGTGGGAGTAGGAGTGGGAGGTAAAGTTGGGGGTACAGTTTGAAGCTGAATCAAAACCATTATTTAAAAGGCATCTCGAAGTCTTTCCAGCAATTTTTTAAAAAAGAAAGTATTTAAAAGGTGCACGTGAATCACTCAATTGGTCGAATAAGCATGCATTTATTATAATAAAGCAAACAGAAACACACAAACTCATAAAAACCATACCCTTTTTAAAAGAAAATCTGGAATGGCATAGAATTACTCAAATAAACTAAGAGAGATAAGAGTGTGAGTATTGTTTTCAATGCAACTCTGTGTGTGTGTGTGTGTGTGTGTGTGTGTGTGTGTGTGTGTGTGTGTGTGTGTGTGTGTGTAGTGTGAGTGTTGTTTTCAATGCAACTGTGTGTGTGTGTGTGTGTGTGTGTGTGTGTGTGTGTGTGTGTGTGTGTGTGTGTGTGTGCAAAACAATGCAAGACTTCTTGCTCATATCATGTGATTTCATCTTCTGACTCTGTCCCCTCTCTCTCTCTCTCTCTCTCTCTCTCTCTCTCTCTCTCTCTCTCTCTCTCTCTCTCTCAATTTTTAGGAGTTGATATGCGAACACCGAATGATCTAGTCTATGGCGAAACAAATCGCTACCCAATATATGTAAACTCTGCTGTAAATTGTATTCGATATTGGCTTAAACTGTTGCAAATGGGGGATAACAGAATACCGTATAAAGCCTATAAGATATTACATGATTTAGATAGAAAGGGAAAAAATAACTGGGTAACGAAGGTTCGTCTTTGTCTGTTCGAATATGGATTTGGCTTTGTGTGGATGGAACAGGGTGTTGGTAGCGTTAATAGCTTTATATCTGTTTTTCGCCAAAGGCTTATTGATTGTAGATGGCAAACATGGTATAGTCACATTTGTACTAGTGATAGATTTGACATGTATAGAACATTCTGTAATATACCTGATTTAAAACCTTATCTGCTGTTAGATATAGACAGGCATCTGAAACGTGTAACGACAAGATTTAGACTAGGTATATCAGAATTGACAGTGCATCACTTTAGATACAGAAGTTTTTGTGCAAATGATTTAGTCTGTCCTTTATGTCATGAAGCCCAAGAAAACGAGGTGCACTTTGTTCTTTGCTGCCCAGCACTAAAACATGTACGTCAAATATTTATAAAACCTAAGTACTACAAGCATCCCTCTCTGTTCAAGTTGAATTTGTTAATGTCGTCAAGCAATACCAATGACGTACATAATTTTTCGGTATTCTTATATAAGGCATTCAAATTAAGAGAAATTGTTACTTCGTAAAACAGTTATAATGTTTGTTTTTTGTTGTCTATATAGTTACACGGATACAATGCACGGTTTGTTGTCTATATTAATGCTTATTTGCTTATGTGTTTTCGTTGAGTTGTATTATGTTTACGTATACCCCCTTCACTAGGGGCTGTGGCCTGATTGTGAATAAACCATTCCAAATTCCAAATTCTCTCTCTCTCTCTCTCTCTCTCTCTCTCTCTCTCGTCAACTTAGACAAAACAAATGTAATGGTTTTTAGAATGGGTGGGCATCTCTCTAGATATGAAAAATGGTGGTATGGAAATTTTGAAGTAAAGGTGACGAACTGTTATAAATATCTTGGGATGACATTCAGTACAAAGTTTAGTCTAAATGCAGTGTGGGAAGAAATGTGTAGAAAAGGGAAGAAAGGTGTCATTGAAATCCTTAGATCACTAAAAAAAGAAAAAAGAAAAAAAAAGCTAAATTCAAACAAACCATCGGTCTTTTGGAACTTCGATTTCCAGTTAGAACCCATTTTAACATATGCAGCAGAGATATGGGGGGTGTACGATAATAGCCAACTGGAAAAAGTCCAAAAATTTGCCATTAAGCGTTTCTTAAATGTTCCTTTACACTCCTCTAACAGAATGGTCTATGGTGAAACTGGCAGATACCCTTTGAAAAGTATTAAATATTGGTTTAAACTGCTAAAATTACCTGTGACAAGGTTATGTAGACAAGCTTATGAAATGTTATTGCAGCAGCACGAAAATGGGAAGTGTAACTGGGTATCTAATATAAAGAAACTACTTACTGTAAACGGGTTTGGTATTGTTTGGTTAAGTCAGGAAGTAGGGGATTATAACGCATTTATTTCAGAATTCAAGGATCGCCTGATATGTATATTCCAACAAAACTGGCACGGTCATATGGAAGAGAATGAAAAGTATACTTGGTTTCTTTCTTTTAATAGTAATTTACAGCCTGAAAAATATCTATATATCATAACACATAAATGGCACAGAGATATGCTGGCCAGATTTCGTACAAGGACACTTGGGTTGAATGCAAACAGAAAATGCTTCAGTGTCTATTATACCAAGAAAATGGACTGAACAGCTTTTCCGTTTTAATGTGTGTTCAATTCAGATGCAGATCCATGCGCACAACGTTGAGGAAAGTATGGCTTCGGTGGCGTTTTTGAAACGGGTTCTCAAAAGCATCGAGTTATCCGCATTTTGAATCGAGTAAGAATCCAAACCGTTTGGGAATACGGATCGACGCGCGATGCGAGGCCGATCAAAGTGAAAACGAACCTATCACATATACCCCTCTGATTTTCTCAGCGAACCTACACAAGTCTCAGGGTCGACCCCTGGGGCTCTCAGATTTATGATTTCCATAAATTTACGGGAAAATCTCGTCTCTGTTAACCGGTACCACCACCACCACCACCACCACGGCAACGACACACCCACACTGAGCAGCTGGAGCAAATCTTCTGCAAAACTAGATACAGGCAGGCTGGTTTCCTCCCACGTACCATCCGGGATTGGAACACCTTGCCCCAGGGAGCTGTGGAGGCAAGCTCAGTCGACACCTTTGTGTCGATGGTCTCCAGGATATAAATACCAGAATATACTTTTTTTTTCTTTTTTAAGAAACCTATGTGGACCTAAATGTATCTTCCGCAGACCCCCTTTTATTCAGTGATAGAACAGTCAGGTCTTGACTGTGATCACTTTACGGAAGGAAGGAAGGAAGGAAGCAAGTTCTCGGCTTCACTGACTTCCTGTTGCCCGTGAACCAGGAAATACATTGCTTATGGGTTTTCTCTCTAATGGTGTTGACGAGTTCAGCAGATGTTTGGCATTTGTGTGATTAACTTTCGTTTTCTTTTTACCCATCATTTCTTCGTGTGTCTTTTGTGTTCTTTCTTTCTTTCCTTATTACGCTCTCTCTCTCTCTCTCTCTCTCTCTCTCTCTCTCTCTCTCTCTCTCTCTCTCTCTCTCTCTCTCTCTTGCAAACTGTACGTACTGACTGAATAAACGCTACAGGACTTGCACTCATTGACACTTAAAATATTTGTCTTTCACCTATTGAAATATTGAAATGAGCGTGTGAACCCAAATGATATCATGTACCAGATATCATCATGCTTATCTCTGTACATAACAGAATAACCAGAAATGCTATCCAGTTCTAGTAGCTCTACCAACATGCTAATCTTTAAGTAAAGCGGATTTTGTGTAATTAAAGCATGATGCTGAAAGAAGAAGACGATTCAGTTACTATCCCGTCACCTCTATAACTTTGAGCTTTCAACAAAAGATTGTCAGCACATTTATTGGTCTGTCAATGCCGTTCAGTACATTTGTTAGTTCATCAATAAACGGCTACCGTTCAATCAAGAAAATCTTTTTTAAAATCGTTTCCAACGCGCACAGGAAATGACCGCTTCCTAAAGCTGTCAATCTCTGCGTCAGTTCAAAATTTCCGCCACCAGTTATTTCTTGATCAATACAGAGACCAATTTCCCCCCCAAGTTGGCGTCCAAACCCGAGAGGTATTAGAACTGATGAACATGCCATATCTGAACGGTTAAGATGTGTAGACCGACGGATGAGTAGGCAGGCAGGCTTATCTGTCGGTGTGTGTCCTCATATGGGAGAAGAGGCCGATTCTGAATGCATAGCACTTCCCACGGGTGTTGCAAGGGAAAACGTCTCCAGAAGTTGAGCCCTGCTTCCTTCGCTCACGCTTCTCCTTAATGGCTAGCGTTCTCTTGTTTTCAAACGTCTTTATGCCACTAGAGCACAGCATCCTCCAGCGAGAGCGGTCAAGGGCATCAGTTTCCCAGGAAGCGATGTCTATGTCACAGGCTTTGAGGTTTGTCTTCAAGGTATCCTTGAAGCGCTTGCAGGGTCTTCCAAGTTCGCGGTGGCCTTCCATCAGCTGGCCATACAAGAGCATCTTCGGGATCCTGCTGTCTGTCATGCGGACAACGTGTCCTGTAGACGTGCATCGCAGTCAGTTGCAGACAGAGAAGACAAACTGAACGGCTTCATCCACATCATTTTTCCCCCCCTCCATCCACTGTGTGAGGATGGCGGAGTACACGTCCACTCCTTGTTGTGTACACTACTCATTCCGTCTCGAGGAAGGAAACTGTGGATTACGGAGGGTATGCGGACCAACTTTGTCGAAGTTTTCGTCGGGACTCCCCAGTTATTCTTAGCGAGAACCGTGTGTGCAAGCGCGTCTCTATTCCCTTTTGTTCCAGGTCACCTAAAGGCTAAAATTTCGTCGTGGAAAATCGCTGTTTTGTCGAAAAAGATTTTGAACATTTTCGGTAAACTATTTTTTGCAAGTTTACAGGGTATATTTTGGTTGTACAATCACACCCATCATTTGCTTTAGTTTTCTACATTTACCTTGAGCGTGTTCCATGTCACATTATCAGCCATTACGTATTCGAAATGATCCACTTATAAAATGTGCCGAAAAGTTGTCCGAACAAAAGCAGTGCAAACTCAGAGAAGCCAGTGACGGTGGTGGGGCTGCCCATGTCGTCATATCACCAACCTCTCGCACTGCGAGCGACGAAAAGTCCGCCACGAAAGCGGGCTGCACACCCTCCCAAATATCAACCGAACACTACATCCGCCCTCTAAGGGAACGTACCTGATTAGCTCAGAATATTGACTCCCCATTAAGGACACTGAGCTGACGACGGATCCTGGCGACAAACTCGTTAATTAACACACAATCGCAGAAGTTAACAGAATGAACTTTTGCTCGGTAATTGGCTTGACCTCTCATGGAGCCCATTGTGTCTGTCTGCCTTTTTGTTATGAGTGGAGAGTGAGTGTGTGTTGTAGGAACTTTTCGCTGAATGGGTGTGATGCTTTTGAGTCGCGCTGAGACATTTCCTACCGGGAAACACTGAAGCTTTGGCAAACTCTCCAACTAATCGCACGCCTCGTTCGGGAAAGGGGGAATGGGTTAATCTGTACTCAGTGCGATCCTATAGCTGTGTCTGTCTGTCTGTTAGTGTTAGTGTGTCTCTTTTCCCCCAAGTGTGTCGATCACATTGTAGATTAGGAACACAATAGTCTCCTTTTCCCTTCTGTCTTTCTAACTACCCTACCCCTTCTCCCTCTTTGTCTGTCTGTCTCTCTCTCTCTGACTCTCTGCCCCCCCCCCCCCACCCCACCCCACCACTCTCTCTTACTTTGTGTTTTCTTAAGAACTGATAAATGGTCGTTTCGTTTCTGTTTTAGATCAAATGTGTATATACATCGTCGACATTTTTTGCAATTTCGGAAACTTGTGTCATGTCGCTGACATTGCCGTTGTCATCGGCATCACGCGCGCGTGCCTTTGCCGCCCCTTTCTTATATCCTTACACACACACACACACACACACACACACACACTCACGCGCGTGCGCACACACACACACACGCACGCACGCACTCACTCACGTACGCACGCTCGTAAGCACCCATACACGTACCTAAGCACACACACACGCACACACACACACACCTACACACACACACACGCGCGCGCGCGCGCGCGCGCGCACGCACGCACGCACGCACGCACACACACACACACGCACAAATGGAGAGGGAGAGAGAAGAATGTTACACGAACAGACTGGCAACGTTCGATTATGAAAGAAAGAAAGAAAACAACTCGACTGTCTGAAAGCGAGAGGAAATTGAATAACAGAGTGGATATTCCGTTTCTTTTTTCTTTTCTTTTCTTTTTTTCTTTCCTTCTTTCTTTTCCTCGTTCTATGTTGTTGTTGTTTTTTTTTCTTTCTCTATTCTTCTGGAGAAATCCGGTGAATTTCTTGCGTTGCGTTCGATATTGAAATTAGCATACAGGCAAATTGAAAAAAAAAAAAAATTTTTTTTTACATTTCATACGGTGGGTCTTCTATAAGGGATAATATATGGGGATTCTCCTCTCTGAAAGGACTTTTATCTGGTCCCCCGCGCGAAAAACATACTTTAACTCTCTCTATACGAACGGCGAAAGAGACGACGCTAACAGCGTTTCACCCCAATTACCATCATCAAAATATTGCAAGCGGAAGGCTCTTATACGGAAGAGGTGAATGTTGACAAAGAATACCACAATTCTGACGACGGAAGCTAAAGGTTGAGTCATTCAGACACCCACTGGACATCCGAGGGGTCTGTGTAGAGGAGAAGAGAGGACTGGCCGTACTGAGTGAAAAGGCAGTCAAAGTAAACTGGAATTAAGAGGCATTCAAACCGAAATATACTCCCCCTTGTATACGCCTTAAGTCACGCTGATGTATTTCTCTAGTTTCAACAAAAAATATTATGATCAAGTCACACTGATGTATTTCTCCAGTTTCAACAAAAAAATATTATGATCGAGTCACGCTGATGTATTTCTCCAGTTTCAACAAAAACATTATGATCGAGTCACGCTGATGGATTTCTCCGTTTCAACAAAAATAATATGATGATGTCACACTGATCTATTTCTCCAGTTTCAATAAAAAATATTATGATCAAGTCACACTGATGTATTTCTCCAGTTTCAACAAAAAAATATTATGATCAAGTCACACTGATGTATTTCTCTAGTTTCTACAAAAATATTATGATCCAGTCACGCTGATGTATTTCTCCAATTTCAACAAAAAATATTATGATCAAGTCACATTGATGTATTTCTCTAGTTTCCACAAAAATATTATGATCAAGTCACGCTGATGTATTTCTCCCGTTTCAACAAAAAATATTATGATGAAGTCACGGTGATGTTTTTCTCTAGTTTCAACAAAAAATATTATGATCAAGTCACAGTGATGTATTTCTCTAGTTTAAATTAAAAAAATATTATGATCAAGTCACGCTGATGTATTTCTCCAGTTTCAACAAAAACATTATGATCAAGTCACACATACATTTTTTCAGTTTCCACAAAAATATTATGATCAAGTCACACTGATGTATTTCTCCAGTTTCAACAAAAAATATTATGATCAAATCACACTGATATATTTCTCCAGTTTCAACAAAAAATATTATGACGAAGTCACAGTGATGTATTTCTCTAGTTTCAATGAAGAAAAAAAATATTATGATCAAGTCACGCTGATGTATTTCTCCAATTTCAACAAAAAATATTGTGATGAAGTCACACTGATGTATTTCTCTAGTTTCCACAAAAAAATATTATGATCAAGTCACGCTGATGTATTTCTCTAGTTTCCACACACACAAAAATTATGATCAAGTCACGCTGATGTATTTCTCCCGTTTCAACAAAAAATATTGTGATGAAGTCACACTGATGTATTTCTCTAGTTTCCACAAAAATATTATGATCAAGTCACGCTGATGTATTTCTCCCGTTTCAACA
>NC_134897.1:18798842-18801342 GCF_041734735.1 Babylonia areolata | reverse complement strand
AGAGAGAACACCGTTTTATTGACGCTGCGACAGAGAACACCGCTGTATTGACGCTGCGACAGAGAACACCGCTGTATTGACGCTGCGACAGAGAACACCGCTGTATTGACGCTGCAAGAGAGAACACCGTTTTATTGACGCTGCGACAGAGAACACCGCTGTATTGACGCTGCGACAGAGAACACCGCTGTATTGACGCTGCGACAGAGAACACTACTCTATTGACGATGCGACAGACGCTGCGACAGAGAACACCGCTTTATTGGCGCTGCGACAGAGAACACCACTCTACTGACGCTTCGACAAACCCTGTGACAGAGAACACCGCTGTATTGACGCTGCGACAGAGAACACCGCTTTATTCACGCTGCGACAGACATTACGACAGAGAACACCGCTTTATTAACGCTGCGACAGAGAACACCGCTTTATTCACGCTGCGACAGACATTACGACAGAGAACACCGCTTTATTGGCGCTGCGACAGAGAACACCACTCTACTGACGCTTCGACAGACCCTGCGACAGAGAACACCGCTGTATTGACGCTGCGACAGAGAACACCGCTTTATTGACGCTGCGACAGAGAACACCGCTTTATTGACGCTGCGACAGAGAACACCGCTTTATTGACGCTGCGACAGAGAACACCGCTTTATTGACGCTGCGACAGAGAACACCGCTGTATTGACGCTGCGACAGAGAACACCACTTTATTGACGCTGCGACAGAGAACACCGCTTTATTGACGCTGCAAGAGAGAACACCGTTTTATTGACGCTGCGACAGAGAACACCGCTTTATTGACGCTGCGACAGAGAACACCGCTGTATTGACGCTGCGACAGAGAACACTTTATTGACGCTGCGACAGAGAACACCGCTGTATTGACGCTGCGACAGAGAGAACACCGCTGTATTGACGTTGCGACAGAGAACACCGCTGTATTGACGCTGCAAGAGAGAACACCGCTGTATTGAAGGTGCGACAGAGAACACCACTTTATTGACGCTGTGACAGAGAACACCGCTTTATTGACGGTGCGACAGACGCTACGACAGAGAACACCGCTTTATTGACGCTGTGACAGACGCTGCGACAGAGAACACTACTTTATTGACGCTGCGACAGAGAAACCACTCTATTGACGCTTCGACAGATGCTGCAACAGAGAACACTGCTTTATTGACGATGCGACAGACGCTGCGACAGAGAACACCGCTTTATTGACGCTGTGACAGAGAACACTACTCTACTGACGACAGAGAACACGCTTTATTGACAATGCGACAGAGAACACCGCTTTATTGACGCTGCAACAGAGAATACCGCTTTATTGACGCTGTGACAGAGAACACTACTCTACTGACGACAGAGAACACTGCTTTATTGACGATGCGACAGACGCTGCGACAGAGAACACCGCTTTATTGACGCTGCAAGAGAGAACACCGTTTTATTGACGCTGCAAGAGAGAACACCGCTTTATTGACGCTGCGACAGAGAACACCGCTTTATTGACGCTGCGATAGAGAACATCGCTTTACTGACGTTCCGACAGAGAACACCGCTTTACTGACGCTCCGACAGACGCTGCGACAGAGAACACCGCTTTATTGACGCTGCGACAGACGCTGCGACAGAGAACACCGCTTTATTGACGCTGCGACAGACGCTGCGACAGAGAACACCGCTTTATTCACGCTGCAGGAGAGAACACCGAAAACAAGTCTTTGGTTTCCCAGTGTCTCCGCTGCTAGAGAGGAAACCGGAAGCAACGACCGACCGTTCATGGACAACGGACAGGGTCTTCTATGAACACGAACAGCGGCTAACGATAGGAGACACGCATCCTTTCCCGTTCTGCAGCAATGGAGACTGGGGTACCCGTTTATTCAATTTTTTTTTTTTTTTCAGCTCACGTGTGTAATTCTGAAACTTTGACAGATCCGTGTTGTGATCGTTAAACTCTGCAACACTGATCGATGTGAGCTGCTTCAGCTAGACGGGAATTTTAGGATCCCAGCACACAGTTTTTGAGTCGGACAAGAACACTAGTTTTTGGCGTTAGCAACAAAAAAAAAAAAAAAAAAAAGAGAGAGAGAGATTAGAATCGATAGGCGTTTACATATATAATGTGAGTACTTGTAGACCCTTTCATCCTCTCAAGGCCTGACTAAGCGCGTTTCGGCAACGCTGCTGATCAGGCATCTGCTTAGCAGATGTGGTGTAGCGCATATGGATATGGAATATATGTGTGTGTGTGTGTGTGTGTGTGTGTGTGTGTGTGTAACTACTGGTGTGCACGCCAACCCCACCCCTCCCAATCACCCGCGTTTTCGGTCTCTTTCTTGGTGTTTTTTTTTTTTTCTTCTTCTTCTTCTTCTTTTTTCTTTTTTTTTTTTAAATTCATCAACAGGAATCACACGTGAGCCATATACAGCTTCTCATGTTTCATATCTACCTCACACGGATGACACATGAAGACACTGTGTGTGTG
>NC_134897.1:18778842-18791342 GCF_041734735.1 Babylonia areolata | reverse complement strand
TCTAAAATGTTAATGTAAAACTGAAATGCTTATCATCTGATTCCCTTTTCGGTTCACTAGTTTTATGTATTACACCAGAACAATTAGGTCATGAATTGCCTACATCAGGTCACTTTAAAAACAAAAAAAAATATATATATATATATAAAACAGACATGACAACATAAACAGGTACCATTAAAGGGAATAATTAAATGCTCATGATTAGAAAACATACAGAAATGTTAACTGTACAATTATGGGCGATAAACACACACACACACACACACACACACACACACACACACACACACACACACACACACACACACACACACACACCAATGAAGAAGTCATGTGTTCCACTGAATAAGACCAAAACAGATGGATCGACTGACACACAGACAGACAGTAACAGAGAGAGGGAGAAAAAGAAGAAGAAGAAAAAACAGTAGAGAAAGACCGTTTGAGACACGGGAAAGATTATGAAGACTGGGAGAGGCAGACAGAGAGATATAATGGGAGAGAATGAGAGAGATGGAACAGAGAGACAGAGAGAGAAGGAGAGAGAGAGAGAGAAGAAGACAGATAAAACAAAGCGATATGTACAGAGACAGACAGACAGAAAGAATGAGTGAATGAATGAATCTTTGAATGAATGAATCTTCATTTTCCAAATGGTGGAGATATTCACACATTGGCCGACTCACATGTCTGCCGTTGTTCAAAGAGATGCTTACACAGACAGACAAACAGACAGACAGACAGAGAGACAAACATATGACAGAGATGAGTGAAGATTCAGGGGAAAAAAAAACACAAAAAACATAGCATAGTGAACGTGGTGAAAGGGTTGGAACATGAACACAGTGCGTACATTTCAAACCAGGTGATCCAGTTTTCCAGATGGTTTTACGCTTAACCGCAATCATACGTACTTAAACAAAACCGCCAAAAACGAACAAACAAGCAAAACACACACACACACACACACACACACACACACACACACACACACACACACAACACACACACAAAAAAAAAAAAAAAAAAAAAAAAAAAACACCGTCAGCGTCAGTTTTGATTTCAGTGAAAACAACAATACACAATTTGACAGCAGTATTATACCGACGATCCTCTCCGTGTGGGTGTTCTTGACAAAACCATTCAAAACAAACAAATCAATAGATCAGTAAATTAAAAAAAAAAAAACACCATTTATCGTCTTTGTTGCTGTTCTTTCTTTCTTTGCTTGCTTGCTTTTTTTTTTAGTTTGTTTTGTTTCAGCCTGTTCTCCACAAAGAACCTTAAACAAATACGAGAAGATATATAAGAAAAAAAACAAAAACAACAACATGAATTGATATAAGAAGGATATATGCACAGAAATGACACAAGATCCTGTTTCTATTTATAAAGTCGAACAAACCGTCGACGAACAAAAATAAAGACAAGATAAACGGGGAGACAATAAGAAGATTAGAAGGATGAAAAAAAACACCAAAATAGAAAGGAAGACGAGAATTTCAAGAAGTAAAGACGCGGAACAAAGCACCGAAATAAACACAGGACAGACAGACAGACAGACAGACTAGACAGAAGGACATACCAAAAATGTGGCACGCACCGATATTGATTGCACACCAGCAATACCCAAGCAACAACACAATCAAATTGGCTGGAAATTAAACAGGCTGATGAACAGGCAGACAAAAAATAAATTGATGGAATCGACAATATGATTAAAAACAAAACAAAACAAAAAAAAACGTAAGGCAGTGGGCGCAACCTTTCCTACAAAACAATAACGTAAAAAAAAAATAAAAAAAAAAAATTAGTAGCAAACGGCGTAAAATAATTACGGAATATTAAGTATATAGATATAGATACATGTGCGATCGTGCAAGTGTGTCGCCAACATTTCAGATATTGAAACCCATATTAGAATATGACGGAATCAGGAAAGAGAGGAGAGGAGAAAAAAATGCCAAGAAGAAAGAAAGGAAGGCAGACAGACAGACAGACAGGCAGACAGACAGACAGACAAACTGACTAGAAGATATGCGGAGAAAGGACAGTACAGAATAAAGAAAGTTAAACACACTGGATAGGCAGACAGACTGAAACACAAAAAGACGAGCAGATAGACAGACTGGACTCACACAGAACAACGAACAGACAGTCTGAAACACAACAAGGCGAGCAGATAGACAGACTGGACTCACACAGAACAACGAACAGACAGTCTGAAACACAAAAAAGGCGAGCAGATAGACAGACTGGACTCACACAGAACAACGAACAGACAGTCTGAAACACAAAAAAGGCGAGCAGATAGACAGACTGGACTTTCACAGAACAACGAACAGACAGACTGAAACACAAAAAAGGCGAGCAGATAGACAGACTGGACTCACACAGAACAACGAACAGACAGACTGAAACACAAAAAAGGCGAGCAGATAGACAGACTGGACTCTCACAGAACAACGAACAGACAGACTGAAACACAACAAGGCGAGCAGATAGACAGACTGGACTGACACAGAACAACGAACAGACAGACTGAAACACAAAAAGGCGAGCAGATAGACAGACTGGATTCTCACAGAACAACGAACAGACAGACTGAAACACACAACAGGCGAGCAGATAGACAGACTGAACTCACACAGAACAACGAACAGACAGTCTGAAACACAAAAAGGCGAGCAGATAGACAGACTGGACTCACACAGAACAACGAACAGACAGACTGAAACACAAAAAAGGCGAGCAGATAGACAGACTGGACTGACACAGTACAACAAATAGACAGACTGAAACACAAAAAGGCGAGCAGATAGACAGACTGGACTCACACAGAACAACGAACAGACTGGCAGACATTAACCAGCGGACAGAAAGACAGACAGATGAATAGATAAACAGACAGAAGACAGATAGGCAGAAGAACAGATAGATGGACCGATAGATTAGATAGATAGATAGACACTACAGTCCATACCAGTATGACGTCAAAGTAAAAACATTAGAAAAAAAAATACTGAAAAGGGGAGAGGAGGGGGGGGGGGGGGGGGGGGTAAATCAATGACAGCTGCTTTCATATTTCACATCAGAATACGCAACAACAACAAAAAAGACACTAGAAAGAATAAAGGATTGTAGGACGACCCCACCCCCCTAGCCCCACCCCCCACCCACCCCCCCCCACTCCCCCAACCACTACCACCACCACCCCCACCACCACCCCCCCCCCCCCCAAAAAAAAAAAGAGAAAAAAAGAAATAGGGAGACAAAGAGAAGAACCTATACCATAAAACAAAGAACAAAACAAAGACGAGCACAAACATCCATTCACACACACACACATACACACGAACACACACACACACACACACACAATGTCACATACCTTTCACGTTCATCACAGTCGCCATCCTTGGAAGTCTAGCAGACAGACGGACAGACACACCGACAGACAGTCGTACGACGGACGATCAGACCGACGTAAATCCTTCCTTGTCCATACCACGAGTGCTAAACTGTTGCTTTGTCGCAGTCCGTCGCCTGCAGTCATCCGTTGAGCGTTAGCAACCCTTGGTTCTCTCTCTCTCTCTCTCTCACTATCTCTATCTCTCTGCACTCCACCTCCCTCCAACGAAATCAATTTCTACTTCTCACTCCAGCGAAATCAGTTTCTTCACACAAATCACTGACCAAAAAGTTCCGGCAGGAAATTCAGTACAGCTTCAAAGTATCTGTCTCTCAAAGATATTGACCAGCTACACAGGCTTCAGCTTTGTCAAGGCGAAACTGAACAGGTTTTGTCAGGCTTGTCAATCACAACAGGAACAAGGAGGCTTCATGTTGTCAATCAGAAATTGACCATGGCTTCTGAACTTGCCAGTCAGACGCTGTCGACACGGCTTCAACTTTTCTAAACCCCCCCAACACAAGCAAAAAGGTTTCAATTTTGTCAGCTCTTCCCTCCCCCCCAAAAAAACTGCAGGCTGTGTTCCCTTCTGTGTGTGTGTGTGTGTGTGTGTGTCTTTCTGGCTCAGCGACAGCACTTGTTTTTCAGGTTTTCATCAGGCTGTTTTCTTCGTACATCCACCTGTCAATCAATTTCACCGTCCCGTCGTTTTCGTGTGTCACGTGCACAACGTATCGGGTGTCTAAAAAACAAAATAAAAACAAAAAACACGAAAAAAAAAAAAAAAAAGTAAAAAAAATAATAATAATAAAATAAAATAAAATAAAAACCCCGTCGCTGTCACTTTCGTCGCGTGGCGGAAATAATTAAACTGTGTTGACGATCAAGGGATCAACCATTGAGACCGTTTGTTGTTGTTGTGGTTTGGGTTATTGGGTGGTTTTCTTTCTGTTTTCTTCAATTAGTTTCTTTCTTTCTTTCTTTCTTTCTTGTTGTTGTTGTTGTTCTTCTTCTTCTTCTTCTTTCTTTAAAAAAAAAATTCACCTGTGATAGATTCGGTTCCAGAAAACTTTTCCCTCCGTGCGATTCAGTTGGTTTGTTGCTGTTGTTGTTGTTTTTAATAGGTCAACAAGGCGACAGGTATAAACACCGATCAGTCCAGGTACGTTTCCAGGTTAATTTGAGTCACCACCACACCCCGCCAGTGCCCAGAGAGCTATGGGATTTTCTCCCTCTCTCTCTCTCTCTCTCTCTCTGTCACTCTCTATCTGTCTCTCTCCCCACTACCCTTTCCTGCGGTGCCAGAAAAACTGACGTATCGCCGCCTGCCGTGTCACTGTTTGTCCTGTCCGACAAGGGAAGGGGGATGGATGGATGGGGGCGTGGGGGGGGGGGGGGTTGTTGGGGGGGGGGGGGGGGGGGCGGTGGTTGGGAGTTGGTGAGTGTGTGTGGATGGATGTAGGAGGGGTGGGTCTGGGCTGGGTGGTGGTGGGTGCTTAGCTTTGGCGTCGTGTCAACACCGAAGTTATGGTCGGGTCTCTCTTTGTCAGTCTCTCGCTGCTGCTACATGGCCAGTGGTGGTGGTGGTGGTGGGTGGTGGCTAGGCGTGGTGACACAAACAGTTGTTGTTGCTGTATCGGCTCACAACAACCTGTAGCAGTTTGTAGTAGTAGCAGTAGCAGCAGCAAGTAGTCAGTCGTAGCCGGCTGCGCGAGCTGCCAGTGCGCGTGCCAAATCGGTGTACTCTCCCCCTCCCCCTCCCCCCTTTTCTGAAATTTGTTCCTTTTGTTGTTGTTGTTGTTTTGTTTTGTTTTGTTTTGTTTGTTTTTTGTTCCTATCTTTTTCCCCCGTCGACCTCGGCTGGAAACTTGAGTACGTCCAGGACAACGGTTAGACGTCAGCAAGTGGAGGAAGGGGGAGGGGGAAGGGGGGAGGGAGAGGTTTTGAAACGGAGGAGGAGGTGGGTATGTGGGATGTGGGTGTGGGGTGGGACGTCGGGGTTTTGGAGGGAGGGGGGGGGGGGGGGCACGGGAGGGGTCGAGTGGTGTTCTTGTTTCAGGGGTCTCTTGTGTTGGCGATGAGAGGCTGGCTTTTGTGTGTGTGTGTGTGTGTGTGTGTGTGTGTGTGTGTGTGTGTTGTTCTGTATGCAGCAGCGTTACATCGGGTGTTTTTGCATACAGAGTGTCCTCCTTCTTGTCTCTTGGAATCCTGGCAGCAGCTGCTGGCAGACGCTGTATCATCATCTTCATTTGCGGAGCCGCCTTCATGAATATTTTGCGCATGGAGCAGAATCTCCTGCTGGTTCCTCCTTCCTTCTGACGCAATCTGTATGAGGGATGTGGGGGTGGGGTGCTGGGGGCGAGGGGGGAGGAGGGGAAAGAGGGCGGGGGGGGGGGGGCTTCTTTTTTTTTTCCTGGGAAAAGAAAACGCCAGATTTGTGATGCAAATGTTCATACACGTGCTGACAGGTGCACATGCATTCAAACATAAGCAATCGAACACACACACACGTACACACACGTGCGCTTCTCTCTCTCTCTCTCTCTCTCTCTCTCTCTCAACTGAAGTCACAGGGACAGTCTTTTCAGTTGCTTACTTTTTGCAATGTTGAAGCCATATAGAGGACTGACGTCACAACTACCGCGATAATAACCTTTTGAACATATCCCAATGGTATCGACAATATATGCAATAGGCCTGGTAAAGGCTATGAATAATCCATTCGTTATCTTCTACGATAATAATTTCACAGTAGTCAATTCGGGGAAAACAGTCAACTATCCGGATCAAGACACCGCAACAACAATGGATGAATAATAATTGATTGTGGTTATAATAATAATAATAAGAAGAAGAAGAAGAAGAAGAAGAAGAAGAAGAACAACAACAACAACAACAACAACAACAACAACAACAACAACAACAACAACAACAACAACAACAACAGCAGCAGCAGCAGCAGCAACAACAACAACAACAACAACAACAACAACAACAACAACAACAACAACAACAACAATAATAATAGCACGTGACAGTTCTCACTATCGACGGTGGCGTCACCCTTTTTGAAAGCTGCCTCCATTCTCTACTGTTTTTCATTCATTCTGTTGGAAACTGACTGGGGTAGATTATAATATGTAGTATCAATCGCAAACGTCCTTAATTCCTACTTCAGTTTCAAGGAGACGTCAAAACGTGCGGACTGATCCATACATACACGCTCTACCTCATCATCTTCTTCTTCTTCTAAGAAAGAAAGGAAGGAAGGAAGGGAGGAAGGGAGGGAGGGAGGGAGGGAGAAATGATAATGATGAATTTTGTTGAATTTCCCCTCACACATATTTTGTGGTGGTTGGCAATTTGTTGGAGTATCGATTTTTGCACTTGAGTGCTATCATTTAGGAGTGGTGAGGGAGATGGGGATGAATGGTGAGTTGAGGGAAAAACCGGGTAGAAAGAAAGAAGAAGGAAAGAAAGAAAGAAGAAGAAAAGAAAGAAAGAAAGAAAAAAGAAGAAGAAAAGGAAGAAAGAAGGAAAGAAAGACAGAAAGAAGAGGACAAGAAAGAAGGAAGGAAAGAAAAAGAAGAAGAAAAGAAAGAAATAAGAAGAAAAGGAAGAAAGAAGGAAAGAAAGACAGAAAGAAGAAGAAAAGAAAGAAAGAAAGAAAGAAGAAACGAAAGAAAGAAGAAGGAAAGAAAGACAGCAAGAAAGAAGGAAAGAAAGAAAGACAGAAGAAAAGAAGGAAAGAAAGAAGAAGAAAAGAAAGAAAGAATGAAGAAGAAAAGAAAGAAAGAAGGAAAGAAAGAAAGAAAGAAGAAGAACATAAAGAAAGAAAGAAGGAAAGAAAGAAAGACAGAAGAAAAGAAGGAAAGAAAGAAGAAGAAAAGAAAGAAAGAAAGAAGAAGAAAAGAAGGAAAGAAAGAAGAAGAAAAGAAAGAAAGAAGAAGAAGGAAGAAGAAGAAGAAGAAGAAGAAGAAAAGAAAGAAAGAAATAAGAAAAGAAAGAAAGAAAAAAAGAAGATGAAAAGAAAGAAAGAAGAAGGAAAGAAAGAAATAAGAAGAAAAGAAAGAAAGAAAGAAAGACGAAGAAAGAAAGAAAGAAAGAAAGAAGGAAATAAAGAAGAAGAAAAGAAAGAAAGAAATAAGAAAAGAAAGAAAAAAAAAGAAGATGAAAAGAAAGAAAGAAGAAGGAAAGAAAGAAAGAAGAAGGAAAGAAAGAAAGAAAGAAGAAGAAAAGAAAGAAAGAAAGGAAAGAAAGAAAGACGAAGAAAAGAAAGAAAGAAAGAAAGAACAAGAACAAAAACTTTAATCTCCAGGCCTCCGGCCCCTAGAAAGAGGTCAAAAGTACACAATATGGTGATCACGCAGCGACAACAAAATGTAAAATACATACTAACTTAAACCTGCCGAACAAAAGTGCTTCTTGTGCATAGTAAACTAATTTTAACTGTCATCATTGTTGTCACAGAATTCATGTCGTATCTTCAGGGCATTAGATATATGAACGCAGAGTTCACGAATACTGTAAACAGAACCATTCTTCAGCAAGAGAACATACAATTGACCTTCAAGAAAGAAAGATAAGAGAAAAGGAAGCAGATGCCTGAACGACTCTACAGTTTCAGTTTCAGTTTCAGTAGCTCAAGGAGGCGTCACTGCGTTCGGACAAATCCATATACGCTACACCACATCTGCCAAGCAGATGCCTGACCAGCAGCGTAACCCAACGCGCTTTGTCAGGCCTTGAGGGGAAAAAAAGTCATGTATAAGCGTACATAAAATAAATAAATAAATAGATAATAATTATAATATAAAAAAAGTAGTAGTAATAATAATGCTAATAATGCTAATAATAATAATAATAATAATAATAAATAAATAAAATAAAAAAGACAACAATGATGATAAATAAGCAAATAAATGTAAAAAAACATGGAGAGACACATTCACACATACACCCACATATGCATAACAGATAAGCACCACCAAACATGCAGTTTCACAGGTAGCCTATGATGATGATGGAAGTCTCTACAAAGACCACAAGGCACTGGACAGGACTTGAAGGCCTACCATCTGCTGGGAGGACTGAAAGAGATTATGGTGGCAGTGGGAGAGGAGGGGTGGACAGGTACGGGTTAGGGGTTAGGGGTTAGGGGCTGGTGTGATGGTGGGGGTGGGGTGGGGGTGGGGGTGGGGAGAAATTTGAGGGTTTCGTTTGGGTTTCTCGTTTCCCGTTTCCTCTGCTCTGTCAGCCTCTCTCTCTCTCTCTCTCTCTTCTCTCTCTCTTCATCTTGTTTCTGTCAGTCTGTCTTTCTGTCTGTTGCCTCTCTCTTCTCTCTCTCTCTTCTCTATCTCTCTCTATCTATCTATCTATCTATTATTCTTTCTCTAGGGGAGAAGTTGAGGGTTTTGTTTGGGTTTTCTCGTTTCCGGATTATCTCGTCTGTCTGTCTGTCTGTCAGCCTTCTCTCTTCATCTCTGTTTCCTATATCTGTCTCTGGTCTGTCTGTTGCTGCTGCCTGCCTCTCTCTCTCTCTCTCTCTCTCTCTCTCTCTCTCTCTCTCTCTCTCTATCTATCTATCTATCTATCTATCTTTCTCTAGGGGTCGGGGCTGGTGTGATGGTGGGGGGTGGGGGTGGGGAGAAAGTTGAGGGTTTTGTTTGGGTTTTTCGTTTCCCGTTTATCTGTCTGTCTGTCTGTCTGTCTCTCATCTCTGTTTCTGTCTCTGTCTGTCTGTCTGTCTGCCTGCCTGCCTCTCTCTCTCTCTCTCTCTCTCTCTCTCTCTCTCTATCTATCTATCTATCTTTCTCTAGGGGTCGGGGCTGGTGTGATGGTGGGGGGTGGGGGTGGGGAGAAAGTTGAGGGTTTTGTTTGGGTTTCTCGTTTCCCGTTTCTCTGTCTGTCTGTCTGTCTGTCAGCCTCTCTCTCTCTCTCTCTCTCTCTCTCTCTCTCTCTCTCATCTCTGTTTCTATCTCTGTCTGTCTGTCTGTCTGCCTGCCTCTCTCTCTCTCTCTCTCTCTCTGTATGTGTGTATGTATGCATGTGTGTGCGTGGGTGTGTGGGGTATGGGGTGGGGGCCGGGGGAGGGGTTGTTTTCTTCTTTAAGTATGTCCTTCTGCATGAATACCCTTTCCCCTTCATTTATGTGTGTGCTGTTTGTAACAGATTAGCAAGGACAAGATTGGAAGAATAGTCTATGCCTAAAATCTTAATCCTTGAATAAAAACATTCTGAGTTCTGAGCTCTCTCTCTCTCTCTCTCTCTCTCTCTCTCTCTCTCTCTCGCTCTCTCTCTCTCTCTCTCTCTCTCTCTCTCTCGCTCTCTCTCTCTCTCTTGTATCTTTGTTTCTGTTTGTCTTTCCGTCTGTCTGTCTCTGTCCGTCTGTCTCGCTCTCTCTCTCTCTCTCTCTCTCTCTCTCTCTCACTCTCTTTCGTATCTCTGTCTGTCTGTCTGTCTGTCTCTCTCTCAAAGGTTAAATTCAGTGTTATCAAATGTCAGTGTTTGTGGAGTCCGTTTACCCAGAGGCAGTCAAAGAAATCGTTGGCCTGAGTGTGTGTGTGTGTGTGTGTGTGTGTGTGTGTGTGTGTGTGTGTGTGAATGTTAAGGTCAAACGCAAAATTGTTTTTCGTTGTGGTAAATTGAATAAGCAAACCGTTGTTTGTTTGGGTTGTTTTTTCGCTTTTTTTTCTTTTCTTTTCTTCTTTTTTTTCCTTTTTTGTTTCGTTTTTTGTTTGCATTAAGCCATTTATGGGGGGTTGGGGGGGGGGAGAAAGGAAGCAGCGAATCAAACAAACAAAAGAAAAATGCAAATGTATACAAGAATAATGTGGTAATTAAATACGCAGCTGCATTTCTGTTTCACGCGAACACACACACAAACACATATGGTCGAGCACGAATGCATCACGCCAACAACCCCCTCCCTCTACAAACGCATATATTCCCTCATGCAGTACAAACTCACTGCTAACACAAGCATAGACGAAACAGCTCACAGTTAACAAAAGAAGTATCAGAAAGCTGGTTTTGTACAGGTTATTTCTTGGTCTAGGTATGCATAACCTGTGTTTTGTTTCTGCGGTCATAAGTTTTTAGAAGTGTCTGTTTTTATTTGTTTGTTTGTTTTCTCGCATTTCCATCTATAACATAATTATATGCATGCAAACAGCTTTGTTGGAAAACAACCTGTTGTGAACGGATAATCTAGTTGTTTATTGTCCGTAGGGGTTTCAACAATGCTTTTTTTCAATGCTATTTTATTTTACATAAACGGTGAATGAATTTCATATTTGTGTTGCTAAAGTTGTCCCATAAAGTTGACGCATAATCGATTACTTGCAGAATATCTGCACAGAAAAAAAAAAGTTTTCATGAATGGACATAAAGCAATGTTTTTTGTTTTTGTTTTTTTTTTTTCTTTTGCCAACTGAAGTATTTTGTTGAAGAGAAAGTATTTTGTTGTTGTTGTTGTTGTTGTTGTTGTTGTTGTTGTTGTTGTGTGTGTGTGTGTGTGTGTGTGTGTGTGTGCACGCGCGCGTAGTACTTTAACTAGGTACAATTTTTTATTGGTGCATATCGTGTTTTTGCTGTCAATGTATATAATGTGTGTATCACTGGGAGTGGTTTTTCGTGAAAATCAATAATTTCACTAAAATGTTAAATGGATCATAGCTGAACAAATACAAAAATACCCCGAGGCAATTACTAGAATATAAAAAAAAATACATGAAATGGAATAACTATGGCATAGCAACATCTCCATTTTCATGAAGGAAAACTGCAGCCTATCTGACTTATTCTGTCCTATCACGTACTCAAATACGGAATGAGGTGGACATCCTTTCTTTACTCCACAATCTTAATTCATACAACATCTTAGTCCTTTAAGATTGGTAGAATGGTTAAGGCCAAATTCATTTATTTTGTTGACGACCTGTGTTATTCATATCATTCATGCCTCTCGGGGTTTTTTTTCTCTTGTATACAATGTTATTGGGTCACATGTGCTGCACACTATATTAGTCTGTGTAATAACATGGGGTTTCGAGAGAGAGAGAGAGAGAGAGTGAGTGAGTGAGTGAGTGAGTGAGTGAGTGAGTGAGTGTGTGTGTGTGTGTGTGTGTGTGTGTGTGTGTGTGTGTGTGTGTGTGTGCGTGCGTGCGCGCGTGCGCGCGCGCGCGCGTGTGTGTCCGTGGTAAACTTTAACAGATTCATGGTATCCGTCAATGCGATAGGTTTTGAGTCTCCCGGATTAACCCGTATTTTCGGATCACGAACGTTCGGTTATTTCGTGCAACCAGCCTCCGGACGCGCAATATTTCATGGGGTTATTCCCAGTTCGTAGCAGGAATGTTTGTTTTGGGGTTAAAAACAGCATAACCTTTTATTTCTTGTCCACGGTTATAAGAAACGAATAACACATTATGGATAGAACACACAGAACGACGCTAGCTGCATCGTTGACGTGTTTACATGATACGAATATATTAAAGAGGATACTGAATTAACTGGAATGGACATATGATTATTTCCAGTCGAAGGCAGGTTTCTTTGCCTGAGAAGTCTTGTCACTGTTGGAGTCGTTCACTCAATCGATAATTAGCGATGACGTATCATTGAACGAAGGAGAAGAAGGTCGCTGAATCTTTTACAGTTAATGTATAGGCCTCATCACTTACTGCTTAATGATCCCGAACTACTATCAAAGTCAACAAATGTGAATTACAGGTTAATGTTAAACATGTCTCAAGTTGCTCAACGCATGCACGTATCAATGTGTTGTTTTCTTTCAAGTATACTGACAGCGGTGAACTTCCGCCATTACTTTGGAAAGAAAAAAAGAAAAAAGAAAAAAAAACTCGTGATGAATAAAGGGACTGTTTGAAACATTGATAGATCTATATTGTGATTGTAAAACATTAAAATGCGGATCTGTGTGGTCTGCTAAAGACAGCATTGCTCCGTTTCCAGAACACAACGTTTGGTTCAAGAAACACTCATTTCTGATAGGGAGCAAAAAATAAGATTAGGATCGTGATGTACTGGTATATACACCATCCCAATCTCCCCCACCCCCACC
>NC_134897.1:18741342-18768842 GCF_041734735.1 Babylonia areolata | reverse complement strand
TGTACTTCCTCTTCAAAAAGAATAATACACTAACGAATGAATGAAATACTACTACTACTACTATTACTAATGATATCCGGAACAATTTAATGGATACTTACGAAACACACAATATCATACGCAGCATATTACAACAATGTTCGATGTACACATTATAATGTACCTAGCAAACTGCACACACATATAAACACAATACGCGCGGCACACACACACACACACACACACACACACACACACACACACACACACACACACACACACACACACACACACACACACACACACACACACACACACACACGTGGAGTGATGGCCTAGACGTAACGCGTCCGCCTGGGAAGCGAAAGTATCTGAGCGCACTGGTTCGAATCCAGGCTCAGTCGCCAGTATTTTCTCTCCCTCCACTAGACCTTGAGTGGTGGTCTGGACGCTAGTCATTCGGATGAGACGATAAACCGAGGTCCAGTGTGCAGCATGCACTTAGCGCACGTAAAAGAACCCACGGCAACAAAAGGGTTGTCCCTGGCAAAATTATGTAGAGAAATCCACTTCGACAGGAAAACAAATAAAAGAAAAAACTGCACGCAGGAAAGAATACATAAGAAAAAAGAAAAACAAAAGTGGCGCTCTCAGTGTAGGACGCACTCTCCCTAGGGAGAGCAGCCTAAATTTCACACAGAGAAATATGTCGTGACAAAAATGAGTAATATAACACACACACACACACACACACACACACACACACACACACACACACACACACACACACACACATTCTCACGTACATTCATGATGTTTACACATATAACTGTGCATACACACAGGCAAGCATACCACAGGTACAGAAGTACTTCCTGTTTTGATGGAAATGCCACAACAAAACTTGTTGCTCGGAAAAGAGATGAGTTTTGAGACCACATAGTTTTAAAAGAGGCGAGGGAGTCAGAATGTCGGAGGTTGTCAGGAAGTCGTCTTAGTTCTGACCTGAGGTGTCCTGAGAAATCAAGTATCAGAAGAAGAGCGGAGCTGGCGAGACGGAGTATAGATATGGAGGAGTTCAGAAGGTTACTCTGGTCCAGACACGCTGACTGCAGAAAAGTCAGGAAGGACAACTTTAAGTTTGTTCGATCGAAAGAAAAGGGCAACTTGTGAAGAGATTGAAGCAAAGGAGAAACGTGGTCAGATTTAGAAGCTCTGTAAATGAGTCTGGCAGCGTGATTCTATATCGGTTGAAGTCTACCAGATATTTGGGAAGGCCGACCGAAAGAGAATTTCAACAATCCATGTTTTGGGAGAGCAAAAGCGCACACAAGTGTTTTGGTTGCATCAGTTGAGAGACAGTGACAGACAGACGTAATCCTATGCAATCCTCAACTTTACAAAGTTTGGAATGTGCTGTTGGGAATAAAAAAAACAAACAAATAAACAGATAAAGAAAGAAAGAAAGAAATGAAAGGCAATGTTGACAACTAAATAATACTACAGAAGTGGCAATTGGTAATCCTTGTATGCGATTTAGTCTCCAGATCTACGAGTCGGAGCCAGCATCTCAAAATTTTTTAATGATTATACAGGGAGACTTGTTTAAAAAACAAATAAAAAGAAAAGAAAAGAAAATTAAAACGTCTGCCTACAAGGGTCAGGGAAAGGATATTCTAAACAGAAGACAATAACAACAACAACAACAACAAAACAAAAGATTTCTTTTTAAAACCAGAAGAACTGTAAGTCTGCTCACCATCAGACAAACTCTTCGCTTCAGAAACTCTTAAATGGCATTCGGAAGAAGAAGAAGATGATGATGATGATGATGATGATGAACAAGATGAACAAGAAGAACATGAACAAACAAGACGAAGGGAAGAAGAAGAAGAACGTTCGTTCATTTATTTATAGTCTGTTCATCTAAGATGATGATATTAGACTGGAGAAGAAAAACAACAACGACAAGAAGAAGAAAATATCGATCGTGCAGTTATTGTTGGTCACTGTCTATTTATTGTCGATCACCGTTCGTTGGGTTACACAGCTGGTCAGGCATCATCTTAGCAGATGTGAAGCAGCGTACATGGATTTGTCCAAACGCAGTGACGTCTCCTCAAGATAATGAACTGAACTGAACATCGTCCAGCTGCACCTTCCCAGTCCCTTTCAGAGCTGACTTAATATGCGATACTGCTTCAAAGACAACGCGGTATCTGCGACATTTCTGTCACTTTTCTCTCTCCTGGCTTACTCATTGCTAGCCAAAGTTATCAATGCAGACATCAAGAAAAGGAGTGGGTGCCATTCAGCTTGTTCTAGTAGTTTCCACAGTATAAGTTTCGCTTGATTTTTAAAGAAAGAAACGAAAAGAAAGAAAAAAAAACTTAGTTTTCTTTTTAATCGGCCTAATTCTACAAGTAAAATTACATTAGCATTTCAACTGATTATTTATTCAAGTGAGAGAAAGAAAACTAGGCTTTCAGCTGTTCAGATCAACAAGTATTTTTGTGCTTGAAATGTGTTTGTATCATTTCTGACAAAACCGTTGACATACTATTTGTGGCAGAAATGCAATTTTCTTTTGTGTTCTTTCTTAATTGTTTGGTTTTTCGCTGGTGGGTTTTTGTTGTCGCAGGTTTTGTTGTTGTAGTTTTCCGTAACTGATTTAACTTAATATTCATGACATGTCGCTTTAGCATTGCCGTTGACAATATTTTGAGGCAGAAATATACTTTTCGTTTGATTGTTCTTTGTTTGTTTGATATTATTTATTATGTAATATTATCATTAGTAGTAGTAGTATTTTTATGTATTTATCTATTATTTATTTATTTATTTTATTTATCTTTTTTTTTCTCAAGGCCTGACTAAGCGCGTTTGGTTACGCTGCTAGTCAGGCATCTGCATGGCAGATGTGGTGTAGCGTATATGGATTTGACCGAACGCAGTGACTCCTCCTTGAGCTACTGATACTGATACTGATACTGTTTGATTTTTTGTTGTTGCTGCTGATTTGATTCAGTATTCAAAATAGTGCGGGGTGCCGGAGAAAGTGGTGAACTGTTGAGAAAGCACCGAATGCAGAGCCGGCACCAACCCTTCAACCACCCATACAGCCTCCCGGTGTTGCAGCCAATTCTTACCCCCGTTAGTTCTTACCCCGTAGTTCATATACACTAGACTGGAATGATCCCGTGGTAAACTTCAATCAGTCAGGATTGACCCCCTTCCGACGGGCGCAATAGCCAAGTGGTTAAAGCGTTCGACTTTCAATCTGATGGTCCCGGGTTCGAATCTCGGTAACGGCGCCTGGTGGGTAAAAGGGTGGAGATTTTTCCGATCTCCCAGGTCACCATATGTGCAGACCTGCTAGTGCCGGAATCCCCTTCGTGTGTATACGCAAGCAGAAGATCAAATACGCACGTTAAAGATCCTGTAATCCATGTCAGCGTTCAGTGAGTTATGGAAACAAGAACATAACCAGCATGCACACCCCCGTAAACGGAGTATGGCTGCCTACTCGGCGGGGTAAAAACGGTCATACACATAAAAGCCCACTCGAGTACATACGAGTGAACGTGGGTGTTGCAGCCTACGAACGAAGAAAAAGAAGACGAAAACCCTCTTCCTAGTTTGTTTGCATTTGTATTTATTTTTTTATCACAACAGATTTCTCTGTGTGAAATTCGGGCTGCCCTCCCCAGGGAGAGCGCGTCGCTACACTACACTTCCTAGGCAGACGCGTTACCTCTAGGCCATTTTAACTCCAGGCCCACCCTCCACTAGTAATGGATATGATGGTCATACTAGGCTAGCTTGAAATGGTCCCTGCCGGGGGTAAATTTGGTACAGTTAATATCAGTAATGGCCATTAAAAAGGATAACTCCCTGGCGTTTACTTCCGTTAAGTTGTAAAGGAGAGAAGGTGGGGGATGGAGGGATGTCAGTAAAAGGCTAGGCCAAAGTGAACCTTTTCCTTTTTCAACAGGTTGATAGAACCTGTAGAAAGGGGCGATATTTCCAACTACGGGCGGGTCAGTCCATCTTCACCAGACATAAAATGGCTCCGCGCGTCTTCCAGGCCAGACCAGAATACTTCGCTTCCTTTTTCAATAGCTTCATAGAACCTGTAGAAAAGGGAAATATTTCCAACTAAAAGTAAGTCCTTTTCGACTACACACAAACACACAAATGACGCCGTGTGGGGGGTGGGAAGTAGGGGTGGGTGGGGGTTAGGGGCTAGCTCAGAATGACCCCAGGGTAAACTGAGCTCTGAAGCAATATGGGACTTTTCCTTTTCCAGGGGATGGTGACGGAACTTGTGGTTTGTCTTAAGGTCAGAAGTGATGAATGTGCTGGAAGGTCCACAACCCTTCTTCCCCTCGAGACCCCCCCCCCGTCCCCACCCCACCCCCCTCCCTCCCCTATCCTGCCTACCCTGTCCAAACCACGGCATGTCTTCTTAGGTGCCGACGAATGAAGAATAGGCCTATGATTTTCTTATTCAGGTTTCGAAGGAGACGTGTTGCAAAACAACAACGAAAAAAAAAAAAATCGTGACAGATGGCGAAACCAGGAAGTGATACATCATTTCAGTGTTTTTGAGGTCAAGAACTGGAACCAGGCTAATTTGTTTGGCCATGCTTCCCGTGATGTTGTTCTCTTCCAATATCCGCAGTTAATCAATTTTTTACAGTCTGTTTGTCACATCCTTTATTTTCAAATCTGAAAACATTATTTTCAGTTTCTTACGTGATTCAGGCACTCCATTCCATACTCTGTCTGAATACACACTTATCATCCCATGTGCTGAGTCCATCTGTGTGTGTGTGTGTGTGTGTGTGGTGTGTGTGCTGACAACAATAACACGATCACTGCTTTTATCGAAATAAAAGAGAATCACGTGCTCAGTCCATTTTTTTTCACTCATGTGTGTGTGTGTGAGTGTGTGTGTGTGTGTGTGTGTGAGTGACTGAGTGTGTGTGTGTGTGTGTGATTGGCGTTTTGGACTTCCGTCTTCCGATCAGTAGCTTCCTTTCGGCTTTCACCACCACTGTCATTCATTCATTCCGAGTAGAACCTATATCTTCCGTTGGCACAGGAGGCCCTTCACACACTTCAGTGGTGGTTTTCTTCTGTTGTTGTTTCCGTAACAAAGATCTTTTTCCTTTAAAAAAAAATTTTTTAAGGGGACCGGGTTGTTAGCCTTGGGGACCAACCTGGGGATTGCACTTTGTCAGGCCTCCACCTGGCTTGGTTCCCACCTGCATTGCCTTATGGATCGTTAAGGCACACAAGCCCATCACCTCCCCAACACCCTCACCCACACCAAACAACCCCATCACGACAAGGTGCCAATCCTTCAGGCACCTGTTTACTGATGGTCATAGATGGCGCGCGCGCGCGTGTGTGTGTGTGTGTGCTGACAACAACGCAATGACCCCTGGTCAAATCGTAAAAAAAAAAAACGAGAACCACGTGCTGAGTTCACCGCTCTCTTTTCTTTCAGTGTGTGTGTGTGTGTGTGTGTGTGTGTGAACTCACTCCCCAAAACGATCAACTCTGATTTCTACATTAGTTATTATCATTGCTTTATTTGTTCAGTTGTTCTTTTGAAAATCACATACCCTCGTGCGAAGATCACTCATGAGTAGTATACAGACAGGTGGTGCTCTCATGCGTGTATCATTGAGTGAAAACTGAGCTCGTGTTTACATGTCCCCCCCCCCCCTCCCCAAAACTGGGACGCACAAGAGTTACAGCCAAAATCAGGATCAGAATATCTTCGTCGCAGAGGCCAGTATGGCTATCGTCGCAACGGAACTGGGGAGAGCGCATGCAAAAAAACAACAAAACAAAACAAAAAAACCCCACTGTTATTGATGGGAAACAGTAGCTTGCATGGGGTCTTTTGATGGCCGCCTTGACTGCTGCGGTCTTCCCTGCTCTCACAACTACCTCCAGCTGATTCCATTCCGCTATTGTTCTTTAGACCGTCCTGCAGAATGAAATGACAAAGCCCTTGCTGTTATTGAAATTTCTCCTTTCTACTACATTGTCTATAATCATGGTCTTTATAAGATGTAGGCTTGGATCTTCTGCTGGTCATGCTTGCAGGCCTGGTGGTAAGGCTGGTATTTGATTGTCAATGATCCTGAACCTTATAGTAAGTCGTATGGTTCTGTGACGATCCTCAAAAGGTGGTAAATCTTGACTTTGTAGCATTTGTGTCAGGCAGCCTGGATTCCTTGATCCGTAGTCCCTAGTAATGAATCTGGCGTTGGACTCTCTCAAGCCTTTCGATGTCCTTTTTGGGTCCCAGACTGAAGCTCCGTACTCTAGCGTCGAACGGACAAGTGAGATATTAAATGCCATTCGACGGCTTTCTGGGGGGGATTTCCTCAGGTTACGTCTGAGAAAGCTGAGTGAGCAGCAGGCTCTTTTGCAAATGTTTGTAATGTGGCCAGTCCATTAATTTTCAGGTCGTTTGAGATCAGTACTCCCAGATATGGGTTTTGTTGAACTTGTTTTAGTACGACTACATTTAATCTATAAAAGTCGGGAGATTTTCCTTTGCTGGATAGAATGTAGCATTTCTGTGCATCGAATCGCATTCCCCAGTCTTTCGCCCATACTTCCAGACTATCCAGGTATTTCTGTAGGGTGATATGGTCTTGGAAGGAGTGGATTTCTCAGAACAGGAGGCAGTCATCTGCGAAAAGGCGTACTGTTGATTTGTGGATTGTGGCAAGGATGTTTATATAGCACAGGAAGAGTAAAGGACCCAGTACTGTACCTCGTGGAACACCTGTTATCACTTCTGTTTCCTCCGATTGCTCTCCCTCCAGGATCACTCTCATTTTATGTCGGGTCAGGACGTTCTTGATCCATGTATGGATGGGTCTTCTGATCCCGTAGTGATTCAGCTAGTGTAGCAGTCCGTTGTGTGGTACAGTGTCGAAAGCCTTACTGAAATCCAGGATTACCATGTTTGTCTGGATGTTTGCATCATGCGATTTGAAAAGATCAAGCACGGTGGTGAGCAACTTTGGCACAAGGGTACCCTCTGAAGCCTTGGTCAACGAACATAACACAAGCTCAACTTCAAACCCTGAAAAATCACATTTATTTAAAAGAAACCAGCACATATATGTGTTTTTTTAATAAGGTGTTTTCTGCTTGAATGAATAGCCAGAAATTAAACATCATCATTCATTTTATCATATATAAAGCCTGTATCGGCCTACAATAACATCTTTCACGGAGTGATTTAAAATAGTCCAGTTCCATCATTTTATTGCTTCAGTATCACTTTGGTGATATGTTCTTTCTGCAAGACAAAGTCCAAATTTCACAGTAAATGTTCATAGCAAACATATGGTGTAAATATCTTTCCATGGAACAATGTAGTTTCATTTTTGATGTACACATTTTGAAGTTATTCCAAAAAATGATAAATAAATAACCAGAACAAAAATCAACACAATTTGAAAATGAATGGAATGAACATCAGTGAGACTTAACAATTTGTTTACAGTACAACAACAACAACAAAAGTTTGAAAATTATTTCCATCCAGTGTGTTCAGCATTAAAAGTTTTGGCTTACAACATATCAACCCCACGCCTAGTAAAAGAGATTCTTGATAACTGATTGGCTCAACAGTAATGTCTGCTATTATGCAAAGTTACAGATTCATATTTCAATCAATGTGAATTATCAAGGCATGGCATACACACAAACACACTGGACACCGCCCTACAAATCTTAAGAGCTCATTGGATAATACACAATATGCTATTACAGAGTGAATTATAAAATCCAAGCCCAGATGTTTTTGTTTTCCAAATAAAAGTGGAAAGGCCAAACAGTCTTGATTTTAATCTTAATCTTGAAATCTGATTTGCGCTTTGGATAGGGGTGGGGCCTTAGGGGGGGTTGGAGTGGGGTTGTGAGTTTAAAGATCTCTCATTAATGCTCATGTTAGCCAGTTGTTTCCCCAAGTGGGAGGTTCATATACACAGCAAGTGATAGATGTTTAGTGTGGACTGTGCAATGCTCATTGGGTATACTGCCTGCTCCTGACTTTGCTTTTATGTTTTTGATGTGTCCATAGCACAGAGCTGAGATATTTAAAAAATGCACAAGCACATAGATGTCATTGTCGGTCTTGCGATTTATACTATCTCCCTCACATTCATTCAATCTGTAGTCCATTTACACCCCCCACCCCTTCCACTTGAGTTACTTGTACATGCATTCAATGACAATATAATCATAATTTGAACAAGAGAAAACAAACAGAAAACACACACACACACACACACACACACACACACACACAGAGGCAAATGCCCAAGTTGCAAATGAAAGAAAAACAATAGATTATTTGTCGCTTTGAATAATCTGGTTACAGTGGTGGTCAACAATTGCTTCTATCGGTAGGGTCTTCCCAGATTTTATCTGCTGCGATAATGAATGCCTGCTCCTGACTGCTGACCAGAGAGAAACACTCCCGAGGAAAGAGATACTCCCTACGGCAGATTGGCAGAGACCTCTTTGTTAAAAATACCTCTTTCAAAAGCCAACATGAGCAGAAAACTATAGAGCAAAACAAGAAGTTTAGATGAAATAACTTTTGATGCTTCTTCCACTTCTTAATGGAAAATTAAGACATCTAGGTCTGGGTTTATCATTCAATGTATAAATATATATATATCTTGAATACACACACACACACGTGTATATATATTTATATTACATCCAGGGAAGGGCCTGGGGGTTAGCAGTTTTGTACATGTTTAAATACATGTTCTTTAAAGTATTACTATGACAATAACAATACCTCAAAAAAAGACCTTTGTATCTGTGCTGTGCTGCACTGAGCTGTGTGTGTGTGTGTGTGTGTGTGTGTGTGTGTGTGTGTGTGCGTGTGTGTGTGTGCAGGAAGTCAATGCATATTATTTTGAGATTATCATTTCAAGAAGAAAACATGCCTTTCACAACATTCTTGTGCAAATTTAACAAACAGGCAGAGCAGTAAAAATATCCATCAGTATCAGTGTCTATTTCCCCCCATAAAATGTGAAAATGCATTCACATATTTCATGACAAAATCATCTTGGAAGTGAACAGGAAATGGGAAACAACCCCCTGTTTTCTCCGGAAAAAATGGAGGTAGTTTCCACACACAAGGCTTCACGTGAAACATATTTTAATAAGTATTTTTGATATGTGTGATATTTCATCAACATGTCAGCAAAAGCAGTCACCGTCTCTTTCAATAGAGAAAGAATACTGAACAAAGTGTGCTATGTATTATTACAATAAAGACACCAAAAATAGTCTCTGACTGTCAAAAAGGCAGCATGTGAAAACGTCACAAACATTACCAGTCAAAAGTAAAATTACTGCAATTTGCACTGCAGATATGACACGCTTTTTAATTCATTGTTTGTTCTACAGGTTTTTGCAAACACAAACACTCTCTTCCTCTGTTACATTCAAACACATGCACATGCCTTTCAAGTTCACACTAGTATATGCTTCACGCTAGTAAATGCTTACATTTTCATGTGCATGTGCTTTTGCACAAACATTGCAATTTTCTCCTGGCCAGGAAATGGAAGGGCGGATGAGAGTGGGATGAGGGTGTGTGAGAACATGGGAGTAGGGGTGGTTGGACAAATGGATAGAAGGGTTTGGGAAACATATCGCTCAGTTAGTCTGGCTCAGTGACCGAGCAGTTATTGTCCCCACTGTGGCTTGTACAGTGATAATTAATTAGCCGTATCTTAAGTACAAAAGAACATCTGATGTGAATCAGAAAAAGTGGGCTGATTTATGACCTAACACTGATACAGTGACAGCTTCTATAATCATATTGTATCAAACTGGACTGTATGTATCACTTTTTGTGACAACATATTTCTGTGTGTGAAACTCGGTTTGCTCTCCCCATGGAGAATGCATCGCAGCTGTACATCACCACCTTTTCTGACTTTTATCTGTATACAAGCATATTTGTTTTACTGTCAAAGTGGATTTCTTTTCCCACAAAATTTTATCCTGAACATCCCTTTTGTTGCCATGGGTTCTTTTTCATGTGCTAAATGTATGCTTCAAATGAGTCCTCAGTTTATCTTCTCACCAGAAAGATTAGCACCAAGACAACCACTCGAAGGAGAAGTAACAATCCAGGTCCATACATTGGACTTAAACCTGTGCACACTCGCTTCCTAGTTGGATGCATTACCACTGGCCCACCACTCTTAACTGGCAGTGCAGGGAACATGACAAAATGAATTTGGGTAGGGTTGTTTATGGTGTGTGTGTGTGTGTGTGTGTGTGTGTGTGTATGCATGCAGGGAACATAACAGAATGAATTTGGGTAGGGTTGTTTACAGTGTGTGTGTGTGTGTGTGTGTGTGTGTGTGTGTGTGTGTGTGTGTGTGTGTGTGTACATGCATGCTTGCATGGAACATAACAGAACGAATCTGGGTTTGGATGGTTGTGGTGTGTGTGTGGAGGGTGGTGGGATATGGTGACAGGACATAGAAGATGGGGTAGCTTTTTTTTTCTTTTTTTTTTCCTCCAAACTTGTAACAAGAAAACAACAGTGGACCACAAGGGTTTTCTTCTCTCTCACAACAATTACATGTGATCAACATACTATATTACCATGTCACTGGTGAACTTTTTCCAGCCTGACTCTTCCACACAGATCAACAAACCTACAGAAGCCATTCTCCCAGAGGCATGCATCAAGGCATTCCAAAATCACCCGCACAAGAAAGTGAAGGCAGGCATCACAGTGTGTTCACTGCATGAAAAATCAGCGGTGGGCAGAAGAGGAGAGGAAACAAAATTCAAACTTCAAATCCAACAAATTTAAAACAGCAGATTTCTGATTATGATGCTCACAGACTTCATGGTCACATGCTGCAGCTCAAGCAATCTCTCACCATGTCTCAGTGTAGCAGTATAATTTGTCATGTAACAACAGCCGTCTTTTTTTTGTTTTTCTTCTTCTTTCAGTTTGCTGATGCTGGCTTGGCTTCCTCATAAAATGCGTTAATTGTCTTGTGGTATTTCTTAACGATGATTGGCCGTCTCATCTTCATTGTAGGACCTGCAAAGAGACAGAGAGAGGAAAAAAAAAGCGTTTTTAAACTACAACAAATACAAACAGCAAGATTAATTTTACAGGACAAACAAAAGGGACATACTTACACTGCGATGCCTACACAGAGCAAAACACAGATCACCCTCACTCCCCCATTCCCCAGACGAACTTGATGCGTGATTGGGTATGGGGTGATTCTGTAGGGTGACATGTCAAAGACCCTTTATACAACATAAACACAGAGCATATAAATGAACACATGGAAACAAGAGATAGTTGTTCCTGGGAAAATCGAAAAGAAACATTTTGCATCGATATGGCAGAACCACCAAAGCAGAAAAAAGACAAGTACAATGCAGTGATCAGTCTTTTTTCCCCCCCTCCTTTGCTAGTGGAATAACGGTGAAAAACATTCTTTACTGATACGGTATTTTATCATTTCAAACACACACACACACACACGCACACGCACACACACAAACCCACAACCCAACCAACCCTCTTCTTCTTCTTCGTCGTTCACGGGCTACAACATAGGTACATGAGTGGGCTTTTACGTGTATGACCGTTTTTACCCCACCATGTGGGCAGTTAACTCCGTTTTCAGGGGTGTGCATGCTGGGTATGTTAGTGTTTCCATAACCCACTGAACGCTGACATGGATTACAGGATTTTTAACGTGCGTATTTGATCGTCTGCTTGCCACTACAACCCCTCAAGCACAAACACAACACAACACACACAAAAAAAGAAAACCCCAATACACAACATACCCAGCTCTCCCCCAGGAATGGAGAAGTCATTGGGCAGAATGGACCACTTCTGGATCTTCTGGGCATTGGAGGTGGCGCGGCTGTTGACGCTGTTGATGCCTTTCTGGATGGCGTTAAGCGCTTCTTGGTCCCCAGGTTCCAGCACCTCCCCCACTGTCCTCGCACCCGAACCCACAGACCTCATCCAGTCCAGGGCCGCTGGGCTCAGGCGGTCGCTGGGCTCCTGTGTGTCTGGGTTCACTTCCACCTGTTCACATCAAATGTGCATGTGGTGGTTATTTACTTTTTTTTATGCTTGACTGTTTGTTACAACAGCGGAACTGAGGGCATGAGAAATATACATGCGTTGGTGACGTATTAATTGTCAGCTGCACCTTTCTCAGGGGTCAGGGACCTTGTGTTTAAATCCTGTGGGCAAGGACCCTGTGCATTTTGAAGAATTCAATCCAATGAAGCTGTGTGTGGTTAAATTTTATATAACAACTATTTTTGTAAGAATTTAAACATAATGAAAAATATACCGTAAAGTTCGGTCTATTGAGCACACTGGTATATAAACAGAACCCACTAAATTTTTGAAAAAATTGAACTTCATACATACATAAGCCGCACTGGCTTATAAGCCGCACTTATTTCCGGTACCGGAACACATACCGATACTACAGAAAAGCTGTCAATACTGTATGTTATGAAATAAACACAAGTGGGAACAACACAAAGAAAAGCAAGTGAAAATACTGCTTGTGCCACAAAAATAAAAATAAAAATAAACACAACGAAAATAAGATCCATAATTTAGGGATAGTCACATTTATTCAACGTCATCCTGCTCACTGAATCCACCGAAATCTTCGTCTTCAGTGTCCGAGTTGAAGAGAACCAGCACAGCTTCCTCTGCCACCTTGTCACTGACTTCAGCCTCGCTTTCGCTTCATGACCATGAACGCAAAGTGGAGGTCACTGCTGGTTCGCCGCTTGCACTGTCGTCTTTAATTTGAAGGCTGCATCATAGGCATTTCGTCGCGTTTTCGGCATGATGAGGGTGTATGCTTGAGCAGAGCAGAACTGAATGCTGATCTGAAGGCTTTAATGTGTGGGAATTTGATTTATAAAATGTGAACAGATAACACACTATCCTGAAGCTTATCCAAAAATTCATGGACAGAAATCATGATTTTGGTGAGTTGAAGGGCAGCTAAGAATAGACGAGAATGTGACACTCCCGGGATCATTAAAATCCTCAAATAAGCCGCATCATTGTATAAGCCGCAGAGGTTGAAGCTGGGGTAAAAAGTTACGGCTTATAGACCAAACTTTACGGTAATTAATGGCTAGCATAGCGAGATGGTACTGCAGTGAGAGAGTCTCCAAGAGGATAAGCATGATAAAAAGCATAATACGGTCTTGAAAATATGAAACATAATTAATAACAAATCTATATCAACAACAAAATAAGCTGTCAGTATCTGAGTTATGAATGCGAGACACAGTTTTATGCCAGTGTGTATCAGAGATTAAAGAGTAGATTAAGGAAGAGTAGATCTACAAAGTATGCAGATGATGAACTACACAAACACAAAACCTCTCAAATATCTTTTAAAAAAGAAATCCCATGATGTACATTCTAAGAGACATATCATAAAATATCTGTCACTACAGTTTCAGTCTGTCAAGGAGGTGTCACTGTGTTTGGACAAATCCATATACACTACACCACATCTGCAAGGCAGATGGCTGACCAGCAGCATAACCCAATGCACTTAGGCCTTGAGTGCATGCATGTATATTTCTGAAATTATCAAAGCAGATTTTTTCCAACAGAATTTTGCTAAAGGACAACACTTATGTTGCATGGGTTCTTTTTCAGAATACGAAGTCCATGCTGTACACAGGAACTCAGTTTATCAAATCATCCGAATGACTGAATGTTCAGTTTGATTTTCCAGTCAAACTTGGGCGAATGGACAAGGCTAGGATTTGAACCTAGACACTCACGGACACTGTATTGGCAGACATACATCTTAAGCATTCTGCCACTTCCTTTCCTTTCTCACAACCAAACTTTTGTATTAGACTTTCTGTTATCCTGCCCTGTTTTTCTCGTGACATGCTTAAACCAAAAGTCAACAGAAAGCTAATTAAATTATCCAAACTGACCGCCAAAATGCACACTTTTTAAACATCACTAATACAGTTGACTGTATCCGGTCTCTGAACATTGAATCAGAAACGGACCTTTACTGCTTTTATTCTCTGTCTCACACACACATACAAACACATATGTATAAACACTTACACATATGGGATTGAACTTTATTTATTCATTTACTTATTTATTTATTTGTTTTTTCATTTGTTTGTTTATCAGAAGTGGAACACATGGGCCTACCTTGAGTGTTAGCAACATGGACAGGAATTTCTTCTTGTCACCGATGAGCATACACTGGCTGATGACAGGCAGAGCCTCCTTCACAGCGTCTTCTATGGCCACCGGGGGGATGTTCTCTCCCCCTGCCTGTGATGATCAACTCTGAAACACACAATGTCCAGTCCAGTTGATATTTAAAGTTAAAGGACCCACAGCCTTTACAGCATTAATGGTAGTGAATTCATATCCACTGTCTGGGGCTCGGCATAGGAGCGTGGGGCCCAGTCCTTTCCTTCCGTTATTTTCACTTCCACAACTGAAGTCAGGTACCCCCAGTCACAGCTGAATGGAGTGGGGAAAATAGGTGTAAATTATCTTTCCCAAGGACACAACAGCAGATCAAAACATGGTCTTCAACGCTTATCACTGATCAATCACAAGTCCAACGCTTAACCGACACTTCCACAGCATCCCAAATACAGGACTCAAATGCTAATCCTTTTCCTCTCAAGCAAATCCACTTGCATTAAATCCTCTTACCCAAGTAAACCAGACTGTCACTGCAAAACCTGGAATCTTTTTCCAGCATTCAGTGTTAGTGTACCAATCTGAACATATTTACCTTCACCAGAAGGTTAAGGTTTTGGAAAGTGAATTCATTTTCAGTCAATAGAGAAACCAAAAGTAGACACATGGACAAACAGATCAACAACAAAAGACACAGAGACAGAAGGAAATAGGATGGACAGGCTGGAAGAGGCAGACGGAAAGACAAAAGAGGGATAAGAAATAAAAGAGCAAGAAAAACAAAACAAAACCAGAACCCAACCAACCTTTGATTCGCCCCGTTATGAACAGGAAGTCGTCTTTGTCCTTCCTGCCAACGTCACCAGAGTGAAGTCCCCCTTCATCGTCAAAGACCTCTTGTGTTTTCTCCTCCTCGTTGATGTATCCCATGAACACATGACGCCCATGCATCACAATCTGCACACAGCGTTGGTGGAACAGTTCACTAAATAGTTCGTTTTGTCATCGTTGTCAAGATATACTAAATAAGGTTAGGGAAAAGTTGAAATGTATTACTTTTAATTATTTCATAATTTTACATGGAATAAATCCATACATGGTCATATAAAGAGAAAACACAAACACAGTGTTTCTCTTGTTCCAGAATGTACATAATTCCTTCTACATATCCTTTGAAAGCTATTTCCATCTACCCTACTGTTTATTTTCAAACATGTTATGGAAACAAGAACATACCCAGCATGCATGCCCCCCAAAACGGAGTATGGCTGCCTAAATGGCGGGGTAAAAAACCAGTCATATATGTAGAATCCCACTTGTGTACACATGAGAATATGGGAACTGCAGCCCACAAACGAAGAAGAAGAGAAGAAGAAAGTATTTGACCAAAGAGAATGAAAGAGAAACATGAAGATTTTTTTTTCTTCTTTTACATTCATGGGCTGCAATTCCCACATTCACTTCTATGTATGATGGGATCTTACATGTATGAATGGTTTTACCCCCACTATGTAGGCAGCAATACTCCTTTTTCATGGGTGTGCATGCTGGGTGTGTCCTTGCTTCTGTAACCCACCAAACACTGATATAGATACTATAAGGTGCTGACAGAGACAAATGAAGGATGAGTTAGTGTTAGTGTTAGTGTTAGTGTGTATGTGTGGTTTTTTTGTTTTTGTTTTGTTTTGTTTTTTTGCTGCCCCATCATCTGCACTGTTTCAGTGGCATTTCTCCCATGCCTCATTTTGAGTCCCCCATACACAGCCACGCCCAGGTTCGTCCGTCATAGTTCCAGCATTGGCAGTCTGCAGGGAACCATCGATGTTAGGTCACCAGGAGGCCACACACCAGAGGAGACCCTTCATTGCTGCTGAGTCACTTTGGTGGTGCTTAGTGGTCCCTGTTCTGATTTAACGTACTTAAGACACCACCTACTAAGACCCTACTAACGACAATAATGGCTTAGTCATGGAGCCAGACTGAGTGAGTGCCCCTCCCAGAGTGGAGTGTGTGTGTGTTAGTGTGTGTGTTAGTGTGCGTGTGTTAATGTGTATGTGTGTGTGTGTATTTGTATGTACGTATGTGTGTGTTAGTGTTAGTGTGTGTGTGTGTGTTTGTGTGTGTGTGTACTCATTGTCCTGACCTCTCCGTTGCCATCAGCGTCAGTGTTGGCCAGAGTGGTGGTGTTACCAGGCAGCTCTCTGCCCACGCTGCCCACCTTGTTCATCAAGGGGAACCCTGCGCTGTGAGGACCTGCACACAGTTCACCCTCACACAGTCATACATGTGTGACAGTGTGTGTACATGCAGGCACGCGCACCATATTTATGTGCACACACACACACACACACACATAACATACATTCTCACATACATAACACTGATGCATACACGCACACACTTTAAAAATTCATTTGATTATTTATTTATTTATTTATTTATCAGCTGACAGGTTGACTGATTATCATTTGAGTGTAATTTCACAAACTTATCAGTCACAGTGTCAACCTGCCCATGTGTCAACCTACTCAAGACTTGTAAGCATGATATTCAAAGACTGATTAGACAAACCACTTATATCTGTTGAAATAAAGAAGATAAAAATTAAAATGAAATAAAATAAAATCAAGCATAATACTAGTCAATTTTGCTTTGTGATTCAAACATATTACATTCACCAAAAACATGTCTGCTGTTTTAGAAAACCTGCTCTTGCTGTTTTTTTGTTTGTTTTTTTTTGTGTTTTTTTTTGTTTTTTGGGGGGTGGAGGGGGGGGGTTCTTAAATGGTTGAGACTCACAGCTTCACCCATAAGCTGAAGAAGCAAGGAGACATTCATTTATTGATTTTTTTCTTCCTTTCTGACCGGTTAAGAGAGGAGAGAGAATATACAATCTGCCCTCTCTTTCAGTGATTTTTAGGAGTGGAGTTGCTGATGATTTAATATCCAGTGCGCATGTCAAATTCTTCTGTTTGAAGCCAATAAAGAGTCTTGAACCTACATTGCTTGTCTGACCTCTTTCCACTTCCACACACATCATCAACATTCAACTGTGTATACACAATTGCCATAAACTTCTAACAACATCAACACTTGCCTGTGCATTCACCCATGCCATAAACTTCTAACAACATCAACACTCACCAGTGCATTCACCCATGCCATAAACTTCACACAACATCAACACTCACCAGTGCATTCACTCATGCCATAAACTTCACACAACATCAACACTCACCAGTGCATTCACTCATGCCATAAACTTCACACAACATCAACACTCACCAGTGCATTCACTCATGCCATAAACTTCACACAACATCAACACTCACCTGTGCATTCACTCATGCCATAAACTTCGCACAGGGGCAGGTTGAAGCTGAGGAAATAGTCCAGAGTGTCTTTCGTGATGGGTGCTGCCCCAGACAGCCGAATCTGGCAGCGATCCAGCCCCAGTGCAGCTCGCACTTTTTTGAAGACCAGCTTGTCTGCCAGGCCAAATCCCATCGGTGGATCTCCCCTGCACAACAGAAAATACAATACAAGACAATACATATTTACCCATCTGACGGGAAATCATTTGTGCATCCACAGTCTCTGTCACTCACACCACACAATGTTTTAGCTCACAGTCAAGTCCAACACACATAAAAAACAAAGGTTGGACTAGAAGTGCAAAAAGTAAAACATAGTAAGCTGAATACACTAGCAAGTAATAAAACACAGTGGCTTAATTTATCATGCAAAAAAGACCACAACATTTTAAAAAACATGTATTTGAAGAAATACAACTTCAGAATAAGAAACACAACCATAAATTAATCCTTATAAATTCTTAAATGACAGGTTCAGTACTAAAAACATTGCATTCTAGCATGCAGTAAAAGAGATCTTTTATGAATTTTTAAAAAACTCATATGTTAGAAACATTATATGTTAAGAAACATTATTCTGAAATAAGATACCCTTTCATTATGATTTTGCATGTACAACGCATAAAACGTTACAGTGAAAAAATATGTAAGCATGCACTTTAGTAAACTTTAAAAACATGTCAAAGATGATGGTAAACATATTCAAACCATGATGCTTATAGCCCATCCAACTGCAAAGGTGGCCATTTCAGGGCTGCATAACCATCAGTTCTTAAAACCAGTCACACAAAAAACCAAAGTAATGTTAAAAAGTCAACAAGGTTAATGTTATCAAGACCAAATCAACCAGTGCCTTTTTCAGTTCATGTAAAATTTAGACTGAATTAAAAAAATATTCTTGTACCTGGAATATAATTTGTGCATGTCTTTATGTTGTATATAATCATATATTTCTATGTTGTTTTTCTTCCTTTTTTTATCAAAGGGCTGGGTGTTAAAAAAAAGAGGAAGTAATAATGCTTATTCCACTACCCTCTTGAAATAAAATTTTGTTTCGTTTTATCTAGTTTGTCTCCCTCTCTCTGTGTCTCTCCCTCCCTCCCTCTCTCTCTCTCTGGAAATGCCACAATGCATGCAGTCTTCATAGACACCTACCCATTCATCAGAGCGTAGTTGGCTTTGTAGCCAACCCCTTTGGCCCACTTTCCCATTTTCCGCTTGAAGCCCGATGCCCGGCGACTGGCATTCTGCATGGTCTCCTGCATCTTCTCCCACACACGTGGCACGCCCAGAATGACATGGGGACGCACCTCTCTCAGAGTGGTTGCTAACGATCCCTGCAATCCACACATTCAACTTCAATCAGAAGAAGATTAAATGTCCGCTTCATAGCCATTGGGACAGTGTATTCACGCTTCTCGGGTTAGGCACAGGAACATTGGGCTCAGCCCTCTCATTTTACTGTTTTAAACTTTCCCAACTGAAGTCAGGTACTAGTTAAAACCTGGGTGGAGTGAGGTAAATTGGAGTAAAGTGTCTTTACCAAGGAGACCACACCATGTAGAAATGAGACCTCAAACCCTGATCACTGGTGAGTACTAGATTAGTAGTCTAATGCCTAACCGATTCTGGCACCGCACCTCAATCATCTTCATTACAATGCATTAAAGCTTTGGTATAAACATATTTTTTCTTCTATGATTGGAAAATGTCATAGGACTGTTCAAACACTGTTGCTTTTTTTTCCATGTGAATTGCTGTCATATTCTAGGGACTATTTTGGAGCATACAGATTCAAGGACCCATTTGTGAAAAAAGTTCTCTCTCATAAAATCACAAACCCATGCCCACAGACAAACACACACACTCACAAAAACACTGTTATGCAAAAAATTCTCCATGTTAATTGTGGATTGAACACACGCACATGCACTTGAGATTCCACCCGCCACCCACACACATAGAGCATATATACATTTATTCTCACAAACAATATAAATCCACACACACACTAACACACACAAAGAGAAAATCTCACAACAGTACACACACACACACATAAAAAAACACCCACTCACATGTAAAGCAATTAACTGTAGTACCCACTCCTGTCCCCTACACCCACCTTCAAAGTGTCAGGTTTGGCAAAGTAGGTGGTGCCTCCAAAAGGCAAACACACACACACACACACACACACACACAGCCTTACAACAGCACAAACATACACACACACACACACACGCACAAACATTGCCCTCCTCTACCACCCACCTTCAGAGCATCAGGCTGGGCAAAGTAGGCAGTGCCTCCAAAGGCAATCAGCACGTAGATGTCCAGCATCTGGGCCGCAATGTGACTCAGGGGCAGGTAACTCACCATGGCCAGCTCTCCAAATGCCAGGGACAAGTAGCGGGCGCATGCTGTTTTGGTCGCATGGGCCGTGTAGGTTATCTGTAACATGCACGCACACACACAAACATGTACATACATACGCACGCACACACACACATACACACGCACACACACCAGTTTTCTGTCACAAAGGCTGTTTTTTTCAGTCTGTCACATTCCCTCACTGACATCTTTTACTGCTATTTTGAAAAAAATAAAAAATAAAAATAAAAATAATCTTTCTTTTCAAGCAATCTCTTGACAATTTTCAAGCAGTCTCTACATAATTACTTGTGACACTTCACCCCATTTTCTGCATTGTACACATCTCATCTGTTTCTTTCATTTCATGGCTGTGTGCGTGCATGTGTGTGTGTGTGTGTGAGAGAGAGAGAGAGAGAGAGAGAGAGAGAGAGAGAGAGAGAGAGAGAGAGATTTTATCATACCTATGCCCAATGTTTAAAATACAGAGTGAGAAGAACAGCAATAGCACATTCGCATTAAACTTCTTGTGGGAACAATTTCTCATTTTCAGAAAGAAAATACTTTTCATGGTGGAAAATAAACAGTGGAAATTGCACAGGGAAACAGAACTAGAACCATACTTTTCATCTACTCAAATTTGCTCACAGTTGCACAAGATCATAATCCCAAAACAAATGTTTGCTTACAAATACCAAGCTGTTTTTTTTTCAAAAGCAATTAAAAAAAAAAGTCTTTTGTGAAAAGCTCCTATATATGTATCATGCTGAACTATTATTAATCAAATATTGATCATACTCACATTATCATGGCTCAGCATAACACCTTTTGGAGTCCCGGTTGTGCCAGACTGAAAAATATGAATGTACGGACAGATAGACAGACACAGACAGACAGATAGATAGATTGGCAGACAGACTGACAGATAGATAGAGAGATAGATCTTATCCCAAAAGGACTTGTGAATGGATTTACATGAAAATGCTATATGATTATGCTGAAGTGATACATCATCTGGTAAGATTTCACAGTTACTCAGTCATTATAACCACAGAAAACTGATGATGACAAACAGACCTGTGCAAAGATCAAAACAATAAACACAAAAAACACCTACATGGAAGATAATTACGAGAATGAATTAGAACTTTGAAACATAAAACGAAAAAACAACTACACACACACATGCACAAACACACATACTATAGAGCTGCAAGAAGTATCATTTGTTTCGAGCCATGAAATGAATTAAAAAAAAACACAATACATGTACACTGTGATACACACACACGCACACGCACAAACACAAACACACACTACTCACAGTATAGATCAAGAGGCAACATTTGTTTGGAGCCAATGCTTTCATACGCTCCTCCAGGACCTGATCCGGTACGTCTCTGCCTTTCTCCATGAATTCTGCCCACTGTCACACACAGCACACACACACGCACCATAGATATACACTCAGTGCGTCACTTTGAGCAGAAGCAGAGGCAGCAGTAACAGTAACAGTAGCACTGTTGGTCATGCTAGTGGCTCAGACAGATGTGTTGTTGCTGAATCTGTACATTAACTCACTCAGTACGGCCAGTCCTCTCTTCTCCTCTACACAGACCCCTCGGATGTCCAGTGGGTGTCTGAATGACCCAACCTTTAGCTTCTGTCGTCAGAATTGTGGTATTCTTTGTCAACATTCACCTCTTCAGTACAAGAGCCTTCCGCTTGCAATATTTTGATGGTGGTAATTGGGGTGAAACGCTGTTAACGACGTCTCTTTCGCCGTTCGTATGGAGAGAGTTAAATGCTAGTTAAAGATGCAGTATCAAAGAGTAAATCGACATAAAGTAATAAGTTAGCAGCTAGTTAAAATTTTTCGAATCATTTTACGTACCTAATGCGGAAGCGCCTTGGCAGATTCAGCCAAACCTTGGACTTCTGATCGAGTATTTAACAATCATCAGAGTCTCAAGAAGCTACATTTCTGCATGGTGTTGTATCCTTAGCAAAGGCACTTTACTCTGATTTTCCTCATTTCAGCCAGAATGAATGGGTTCATGACTTTGGCTGGGGAAGTTTTAAACAGCAGAAAGGCATCGCCATCATGTGTTGAGCCCTGACTGATGTGTTGTTGTACAGGACTTTGAAAGAATTGAAAGCGCTATCAAATATACAACATAATAATAATAATGAAAATAATAATTATTATTATCATTTTTATCAATACATTATTATCATTATTATTATTATAGTTATCCCAAACTTACAGAATAGACACTATTGTCTCTTATGGCAGGCCACACTTACAGAGTAGATATTGTCATTTTTCATGGACACACTTACAAAATTTATCATGTATTGTCATTTGGAACAGTCACACCAACAGAATACATATTTTCATCTCTAAATGCCACATTAATAGAACAGGAATTGTCGTCTTTCAAAGCCACACTTACAGAATAGATATTTTCGTCTCTCACTGCCACGTCGCCGGTGTACTGGACGATGGCCTTGAGGTGTGGGAGCTGACCCCTGACCTTCAAGATCTTCTGCAGCTGCTGGTTGTTCTCCACTACGATCACATTGGCCTGGCAACTGTCAGCCACGTACTGACACGCTTCGGGGGAATTGGTCGTGTAGATGCCTGTGGCCAGTCCTCTGGAATGATTAAAACAGAATAGAATAGAATAGAACAGAACAAAATAGAACAGAACAGCCAATTCAGAATAGATCAGAAAACAACAGAATATAAATTGAGTAGAACAGAATAGGATATGTCTACATTAACAAGAGTACCAGGGTCACAAGTAATATTAGGTGGTGTGCATAAAAACTACAAACATGAATTGGAAATCTATTTGAACATAAACATTTTTATGCAATAGGAGTTCAGAAATATATATACATATATGCATATACATATAAGAGCTTGTGCATGTGCACACTCAACCTCACACACATGCACACCCACATACAGCATATGCCCAACAAACGTATGTAGAGTGAAATGTTGCAGCAAAACATGTTACAGGAAAGACATTCTGGAATTTCTTTCTCTAAATCTGAGACTTCTTCTTTATCAAATGTCCATACATATCACGAAAAAAAAAACATACGTCATTCTGAGTGATTGTGCCTTCTGTGCAAGGAATCCAGAGAAGGTGAAGTTCACTTCGGTTTGAAATATTCTGTTCTTCAAGTCCAATTTATTCAAAAGACACAGATTATCCTGTGTTTATTTTGACTCTGTTTACTGATAACATTGAATGATGACACAATATATAGTTTTGGTGTGAAGTTCACATTGTTTTGTAAAGCCTTGTTCTGTTAGACCATCAAGTCCAACTTATCAGGAGGGTGAGTGTGTGTGTGTGGGGGGGGGGGAGGACGAGAGAAAAAACAGAAGTGCATCCAGTGTTTGTTTTGACTGTTTACTAATGACATCAAATGCTGACACTGTATATAGTTTGGTTTGTGTCTTTATCTTTATGGAGCATTTCAACGAAGAGACACTTGTGACCCAGTTTTGGTTTGTAGTTTGTCTTGGAAGAAGCTATGCTGTCCTTATCATCAATCACAATGACACGTGTAAATTGTTATTTGCCCCCTTTTCATATGGGGGGCTATGGCTGTACTGAACAAATCATTTGAGTCTGCCTCCTTCTTTCCTTTAGTTTTCACCACAGATTAATCTCTTGAAGAGTTTGTCTGATGCAAATGTAACGAATCAACCCATAGATTATTCTCCATTATATTTCTGTTATGTTTTTGGCACTCACAGAAACTGCAGAGCCCCCACAAATTATGAGTGATCATAACTTACGTGATCTGACGTTGATCAGATGTACTTGAAACAGGAACACTTGCCAAGAAATGATTACTTTGTATGTAATTATCAGTGGGCAAAGCTTTAGCAGTGAACAGTTTTTTTTTGTGTGTGCTTTTTAAATGTCAAATTTCTCATCTAAAAACCATCAACCTATAGCCCTCAGTTTTGTGCACCATGTTGAACAGTGAGATGGCCATTGCAGAAAGATCTCATTCATATCTATTGTTCTGCTTAATCTGATGTTGCTACCAAAAGCATGTCTGATTGCTGAGCCAACATTAAAGTTTACCAAAGACACACACTCCTGAAGAGAGAGAGTGAGAGGAATGACTATGTGAAAGAAATTGAAATGAATCATTACCCAGCAAAAATACAGCCCAGATCTGCCAAAAACCATTCAGGTGAGTTGAATCCAACAATTCCCACACCTTTGTACGGCTCCAGACCCAGCTGAAACAGTGAAAAACTGACATATGACATTCATTTTATATGTGTGTGGGCCCATGCGTGCGTGCGTGCCCATGTGAGTATTTGTGTGTGTTCTTGTGTGCTTTATGTCTTACTGACATGTTATTGTGAAGCACTTTAAGAGGTTTGAAAGCAGATATAAATGCACTATTATTATGATAATCATCATTATTATTGTTATAATTGTAATAAGTGAGCATAGAGAGTTATCTTACTCTTTCGAATGTATATATGTGTATATGCGGAGTGGCATAATGAGCTCGATTATGATGTGGGTGTCCATGGGTTTAAGTCCCAAACATGGACATCTGCTCCTTTTTCATTTATTTTAATTATCTATTAATTATCTATCTTTTACAGCAGATGTGGTGTAGCATGTAAGGATCAGTGTGCCTTTGACACCTCAAAACTGAAACTGAGGTTTCTGTACCTTGATGAAAGATTTTGCAGCTTTCCTGATGTCGGCCATGTACTGTGAGTAAGTCCACTTCACCCACTGGCCTTCTCGCTTCACAGCTGAAACATACACCATTTCAGTCACTGACATGCGCATGTTTGTTTGTGCTTTTTGTTTCAACTACAATGTAACTGAACAGAATAAGAAATACAAGAAGAAAGTGAAGTTGACACATAGCAGCTGTGCAGTGCTGCACACTTGCTTATTTGCATACTTAGTATACACTTATACACATACTAAGTATACACACTTACTTATTTTGCACAAGTTGTTGATTTTTTGTGAGGCAATATAGTTCTAGATGAAATACAAATAGGCTGTGTGTGTGTTGAATGGGAGGGGGTGTTCATGGGGTTGGAAGTGTGTGCTTATATATGTGGTCATGCATATATTGATGTTCAAGCAGTAAATTTCTTGCAAAACAATCATAGGGGCAATGTTCCATATTGGTGGAAATAAATATATTGTTTCTTACCCTGCATTAAGATGAATTCTAATTAAAGAATCCAAATGTTTACTTCAGTATTGGTCACGTATGTGTAATATTTTATTAAGCTGATAGTTCAATGGCAATTCCTGTGAAACCTTTCGACGAAGTGGGCGCTGGTCAAATTTCTTAGCTGTTTTGCAAGGGCTATGCAAAACAACTTCTTAAAGGAAACTACTTCAACAGACAGGAACCATCACACACACACACACACACACACACACACACACTAATCCAAGATGTTTGGAAAATCATGATCATTATGGAAACTACTAATTTACTAAACATCATTTTCATTATCAAAACCATTAATTTACAAAAATGTGTGTAAATTATTACCATTATGATCATCAAAACTTTTAATTTACAAAAAAGTGTGTGCATATGGTAAGTGCACTTCTGTGAATGCAATATGTATTTGTGTGTATATGCACATGTGCACTTGTGTACATTCAAGTACCAAAAAGTAGAAGTACTTGCAGTGACATTGTCAGTTGTGATAATAGTATTGTCAAAACTATCCATTCACAATCATGATCAAAAGTTATATTCAACCATAACACTAACAACAAATGTCCAACAATAATGCTGAAAAATAAGAACAATTATTACTATCTCAAGCAAAATAATATCAACAACTTGTGCAACCTGTAACAACAACTGCCGAATAATGATGCTGAAAATGATGACATTTTAACTATTTAAAGCAAAATGATATCAACAGTGCTATCTAACTGTGACAACTACCCAATAATGACACTGATAACGACAATTATAACTATTGAAAGCAAAATATCAACAGTACTTTTCAACTGTAACTGTAACAACAACTGCAAAATAATGATGCTGATAATTATGAAAATTATTACTTATTTCAAGCAAAACAATAATGCCAACAGTGACTTCTTTGCTGACTGCGAACCACTCACCCATAGCGATGCCATTAGGAAGTCGACTGACAGTGTTTTTGACCAGTGTGACAACAGTGATGGGCTTCTCAGCACTGACGCCATTACCGGATGTGCGCAGCTTGACTGCTCCGTCTCTCTTTGTGGTCCACATGACATCGGACGGCACTGGATCGTCTATGTCTGGAGGCGTGACAATCAAAGAATTGGAAGGTAAATCAGGTGTGCAACAAGCGGCACCAAATCCGATATCAAAATATATAATAGAAATAAAGATAATGATAATGGGTTATTATGATGCGCCCTACCTTCTTCACACAGGAGCCTAGAATGCTAACAATTAACCAGTTAATATCAATATGGGGAGGATTACAGGTGGGATGGTTATGAAAGTTAGTAACACTGGGCAGTATTAAATCAAGACTTACAAGCAAGACAAATGTTGTGTCAATGACAATGCACACACGCATGTACGCACGCAAACACACATACATGCATACACACACATTACATGTTGACACCCGGACATCCATAAAAGATTTGTACAGATGTATTTGAGGGCAATGATAATGGTTGTAGAGAAGTCTATAATACTGAATCACTGTTTGAGAATAATAGTGGTAATAATCATCACCGTTGTCCAAAACTTCACAATGACAAAAGCATTTTCTGTAACAATATACCCGAAGATGATTACAATGTTGATAAACTTGTTTTCCAAATGAATGCTCCATCTACTCGGTTGCTAATTTGCTTTGGACACTTTGTGTGTTTGCTTGAAATGCTTTTGCTGAGTGCAGTATGTGACACATGATCAGCAACTACACACACACGTGTGCATGCGCACACACATACACAATGTAAGTTATTTAGAAAGTGAAAGAACAAATCTTTAAAACAATGTTCCCTTCAACATATTTCCTTTTCCCATTCAAGCACACAGCACACTTACGTCGTCTGTTCAAAGCGGCCTCTTCAGCTTGACTCCTGGTGTCAGTGCCACTGGTCTGCTGCGAGGTCTGTGTCACTGGTGCTGCACTTCTATGCATCACTGCTGTTTCCACAGGGGTCGCTGTCTTTGTCTCATTTGAACTGTACATAAAGCACAAACATGCACATACATACACACACACACACAGAGACACACACACAAATGCACAGAGGTGCCCACACACAACACACATTGACGCGCATGCACACACACACACAAACATATGAACGCGTATGCAAACACACACACGTGCATGCACACCCACATGCAAGCACACATACACACAAACACAAACATGCTCACAATCACTCTGTTGCTTTCGTTGGTTTGCTGAT
>NC_134897.1:18711342-18736342 GCF_041734735.1 Babylonia areolata | reverse complement strand
TTCTGATGTTTTCAAGTAAATAATCAATGATGTAAACACAAAACACTCTTCAATACCAAAATAAAATGCTATAGGTAACTGCCATAAAGTAATAAACTCCAAATTATCAAATACCAAGCAACATATTTTAATGTAGCGAAGAAATGTTTTCAAGCATTTTATACCAAGCAACATATTTTAATGTAAAGAAGAAATGTTTTCAAACATTTCTATGCACAAAGCACAAATCATACTGAAAAACTAAATATGCATTACTCCCTGTTTGTACGAAAAACACTCAATTCTAAACTATCAAAATATCAAGCAAATAGTTCAGTTTTTGTCTGAACATTATTTGACAGTTACATCAAAAGAAAAAAAAAGTATGCACATTCATCTCAGTCTTGTTTCTACTGACCAGCAAAGTAAGACTCCAAATTCTGCAAAAAACTGATTTCACACAAACACACATCCACACACATTGTCACAAAGAATTACTTTTCATGAACATGCAAGCAGGTTAATCTTATTCTCAAAGTCAACTGAGAAAAAACAAAAACAAAAACAAAAAAAACTTACCTTTAACTTTGGTTTGCCTTTCTGCAGAATCAGGGACTCCTGATTATCCAATGCACAAGTATTCAGAGACCTGAAATCAAATCAGTTCTTTTTCAAAAGCACGCCATCACTTTCACAGCAGAACTATCAACACAGATTTTTTTTTTTTTTTAAACCACCTAATGCATATTCTTTCAAACAGAAAGAAACAGAAACACACAGGACTGACACAGAATCTGTGACCTGAACAGCAAGGAGTGGGGAATCAGAAATCACAACCACTGACACCCTTGTCTGATTTATCCAGACCTGTTTGCCCCGAGACAGCAAGTGGTTTTATCTTATATGTGTGAATCATTGGGAGCTTACGTACACCTGCACACGTATCTACCCACCCAAAGGAGGAGCTGTAACTTGTTCCAAAGTCCATGCCCAACCCTAGGCAGTCATGGAGAACACATATTTAGGTTGCTAACACAGTGAAGAGAGGCTTGAAGAGAAAGCTATGACAGTGTTATCCACATTCCTGTGCAGCAATTTGTGTGTACACACTGGAAGATGGTTGATATCTTGTGCGTGGGTTAGTTACCCAAGTGGGTGTTGCAGCTGAAGAATTTTTTCGAATTAGTTTTCCTAGGAGTTAGAGTTTGACACAACTGGTACTTGATCATTACCTGTACTATGATAAATAGTTCTGTATTTCCGTGCACATTTAGCTGACACTATTATTAGTATTAAGCCTGAACAGTTTTCATTGTCATAACTGTGTGTGTGTGTGTGTGTGTGTGTGTGTGTGTGTTTGTGTGTGTATGTTTGTGTGTGTGTGCATGTGTGTGTGTGTGTATACAATTACTACAAATAATGAATAAATAAATATATATATATAAATAAAAATTAAATTAATTTTTTACAGGCCAGGGAATGTGTGTGTGTGTGTGTGTGTGTGTGTGTGTGTGTGTGTGTGTTGTGTAAGTGCGTGTGTGTGTGTGTGTGTGTGTGTGTGTGTGTGTGTGTGTTTACTTGCTCCTCTCTTTAATTCCTGTAACATTTTGTAGGACTTGAAGGCCTGACCAGTGCCTCAGTCTGTGCATGGGTCAGGCATTTGCCCCCTACGCTTTTTTTTCTTCATCCTTTTTTTTTTTTTTAAACTAATGTGGCACATAATGATAATGACATTCCATATGTGGATTAGTCCGCAGGATTTGATACCTTCTTGCAACTGACACTGTGTGTATGCATGTATATGTGTATGGTGTGATTTGTTTATGTGTGTGTGAATACAGGTTTGTGTACAGCTGTGCAAGTTTAAATTAGTACAAACCAGTATGAGTGTGTGTGTGTGTGTGTGTGTGTGTGTGTGTGTCTGTGTGTGTGTGTGTGTGTCTGTGTGTGAGTTGTGTAAAATGTGTATGTGTGTAGGGGTTTGTTTGTCAGGTGTTGTGTGGCATTTCTGTGTGTGCATGTTACTTTAGTATGTGTTTGCATGATGTGTTTTGCACTTTGTGTTTCAATATGTCATGCTTGACATTGTGTGTATGTGCATTTACGTGTGCATGTACATGTGCATGTGCATGCTTGTGTGTTGACTGAAACCTGAAATTTGCAGTTCTTTGTGAGAAATACTATCTGTTCATACAGAAACTATCAACTGCTCCAAGAACTGACTGACAATGTATCCTTGGTATCACTGGTATGAATCGTACTGGGCATTTCCTTATCTTAATTATTGCTTTCTCAGTTTCTGCATGTAAGGCATTCCACCAGACTGCAGTTTGCAATATGTATCACTGGTGTCAATATTGCTTATAAGAACTACATTACACATACATACATACATACAGCTCTTTCTCTCAAGATATATATATATATATATATATATATATATATATATATATATATATATTAGGTGTTTCATTGTATGGCTATTCATAAAAATAAAAAATAAAATAAATAAAGAGAATCAAGACTTAAGACTTTTTACTGGCTTCAAACAGAAGAATGTAGATAAATGGTGTGTGTGTGCATCTGTGCGTGTGTGTGTGTGTGTGTGTGTGTGTTAATAGATGATGTATTAAAATCTCAAGACCAATGTTTCATGTGTTACACACTTCCTGGGTCAAATAATAATCATATCACATCTACAAAAGATTTTGAATATTTGTTACTGAAGAGACGGAAATAAATCTGTTTGAAGTTGAAGAGCTTAAAATTAATGGACTTTATAAGCTTATTTGGCAAGTTGTTTGATTGTCTGGTTGGTTAACTGGTTGGCTGTGTAACTGTAAGTCAAATAAAAAATTCAACATTGTAAAAGAAATAAAAATGAAAATAACAAGATAAATAAATAAATAAATAAAAACCTTTGAATTCATAGTTAGATTGTCTGGTTAGTTGACTGGTTGGCTGTGTAACTGTAAATCAGGCAAAAAAAATTTCAATATTGTAAAAGAAATAAAAATGAAAATAATAAGATAAAATAAATAACTAAAACCCTTTGAATTTATAGTTGCTACTGTATAGTTATTAGTATTACTGTAGGTAAACAAAACACATACTTTGTAGCAAACTTGATTAAGAGGCAAAAATATTCTCATTCAGCAGCTATAGTTCTGTATATTCTGCAGTAGTTCTGACATATTTCTTGGTCTTGAGATAAAAAAATTTGTTTATTGTGTTATTAAGCAAGCTCATGCAGTGATATATGTATATATGCGACATGCTTCTTTTGTCTGAAACCCATAGCAGTTTCGTCTGACATAACACAGTGCTTCTGATGATGTTGTTGTTTTTGTTTGTTTTTATCAACTATATATTGCGGCCATGAATTTCAGAAAAGCAAAACCAATTTTCCACATATTGGGCTTATAACTGCTGAGTCTGTAAAGTCTGGAACCAACTAAGACACACAATGCTCCAGAAGATTGACCATGATCAAGTCCAGGTGAAATACAAGCTGCAGCCTGCAAGAAACAGGTGCCAAAGAGGACATGGCAAGCAGTTCAGTCTGATCCAGTGTAGGACAGACAACCAGCACTTTTCTTCTTCTTCTGCTTCCTGCAATGTCCATTAGCCATTGGTTCGGCTATTACTGACATGTGGGAGGTGTGCAGCGTGGAGAAGGAATGAGAAAAGCAGATGAAAATAGAAAAAAAGGGAAAAGAAATTTGGCCCTGGCCTAATGATTAAGGCGCAGCTGAAAAGAAAAGAGAAGGATTTTGGCCCTAATGGTTTGGGTGCAACTGCATGTGAAGCTGCACTCAGGCCTTCAGGCCCAAAGCCCTGCAGCAAACTAAGTGAAGCTGCAGGCCTGCAAATCGCCACACCGCCGAAAAAAAGAAAAAAAAAAATGGCAGAGGGGAAACAGTGTTTACTGAGATCTGGACACCTTTGGGATGAAGATGTCCAAGGAGGGGGACTGGACAGTCTCAGCAGGAAGGGCATTCCAGTCAAGGATGGTTCAGGGGGGAAAAGGAGTAGCTTCTGTAATCTGTGCGGCATGTGATCCACTGGTACTGATTTGTGTGGTATGTTCTTCTGTTGCTTGCAGTCAGGGGTTTAAGGCTGTCACACCTTATGCATGCCAGGCCGCTCTGTATTTTTTCCTTCTTCCCATGCACCATCATGGAATAGACCACCCTCAACATGGCTAAAGCAACCTCCATCAGCACCACTCTTGACAGCATCCTGCAGTCGGGATTGGCGTAGAGATTAGTTACCAGTAGACCACCCTCTCCCCACCTCCCATCTGGCCCTAGCTCCCAGTCCCTCTCAGTACATATAACCCCACCCCAGTCCTCCATGCATGATCCCCTCTGCCCCCTTCCTCAACACTGAGTACCCATTCACACCAATCATAGTATCCAAAGGTTTCTGTTTTTGTTTTGTGTTTGTTTTTTGAGTGGCAGTTTGTGGACATGACACAGCTTTGGGCTGGACACACAGCTGGACGACACCAAGCAACCGTTTGTAGCTTGCTGGCAGCTCCATATACAACTATACTCCCATAACAGCTTTGGGGAAATCTAGTGTTAGGTTAGGCTTTTTTCCTCACCACCCTCAGAAAATACAACACATCACCTAGGGAAAATTGCTAACAAACAAACCAAAAACAACAACAACAAACAAACAACAAAAAAACAAACAAAAACAAACAAATGAAAGGTGACTGTATTACTCAACTTGGACAATGTCCATTCATCATTTCATGGTTCATTTATTTACTGATATTGTGATAATGAAAACAGGCAGGGAAGACTCCATGCTTGAAAAGCAGAATATTCATTGTTCAGTGAAGATTGATCAACTGACCATGGATCTGACTTGGAGAGCCATTGTAACATAGTCTACTTTAAAACTTTCAATCAACTGGTTGTTGTTTTTTTTAACGTATGCGCAACTGCGATTCCTTTGAAAAGTTTGATTCTTGTGTGTGTGTGTGTGTGTGTGTGTGAAATGGATGCATTCTTCCAAATTACATGGCTTGTGTATTCATTTTTACCCCTATGGAATTATCGTGCAGATTTGATGCGTTCTCACATAGAAATATCTAGTAACCCAATGACACTCACCTCCAAGTCAAATTAGCAGCATACGTGTTCACAGTCTGCAGGAACCGTAATGTTGACCAGCTTTTCTCGGTTCACGTGGCAGACTGACAAGAAATTGTCGTCTGCGTAGAACCCCCGCCAGGCATGCGCATCGTAAACTTTCTCCCTGATTGGCTCGCATCCTTAAATTCAACCAATCAGCGCTTCCATTTGCTTGGCGTTACCATGGCGTGATGATCAGTGCGTGGCCCACGCCAAGCTTTCATCATTCCGTTCCTGACGTTGATACTTATTTTAGAATTTTAACTAACCAGCGTCATAGGGAAGAACGCGTACACACAGAGTTGCTGACAGACTGGGGCTGGGTTGAGCACGGAGAAACGAATGCCATAATGCGGAAATTCTCCACATTTATCTCTCGCAGTGTTTTTAACCATTATCCTTGTTCGCCTGTGTGAACCACTGTCAAAATGGCATGTGATATCGATGTTGAACAGCAGCTCTTTAAGGGATGAGGCAAGAAAACAGATTAATTCAGTCCTTGTGTTAAATAAATGTTGTAATTCGGCCTTTACCCGACCAACCATGCCAGATGTATCGATCACACAGACTGAACTGAGACAGATGTTGCGTGATTGCTGTCATGCTCTCCACGTGTTTCAAGGGGGAACACTCGCAAATGAGCGTCAAATGAAAGGAATATACGGATAGCGCCCCCTTGCGTAGCTTTCCCGATGGCAGATTGTGTTGGATTGGGTTGAAATCGCTTCGTATTATATTTATCATATTGTTGTCAGAACCGATTTCTCAGAGTGAGATTTGGACTGGTGTGCCTGAGGAAAGATTGTATGTCCATCCCTCTTTCCAGCTCAGTCAGGAACCTCAGTCGGCGTTGTCCTTGACAACACACTGTCCATGCTGACATGTCAATCCTGCTACTGTCAATTGCGACCCATCAGATCCATTCGAAAATATCTGTCCACCGACGCAACATCTAGACTTGTCGTTTCTCTCATTCTCTCTCGCCTTGACTACTGTAACTCTATTGTCTTGTTTGCCTGCTTCATCCATTCAATCTCTTCAGCACCGACAGTCTGCCGCGCTGCCCGACTCGTCCTCAGAAAGAAAAGATCTGTGCACATCACTCCTCTTTCCAACATCTCCATTGGCTCCCTGTCTCACACAGAATAAAGTATAAGATCGGCTCTCTATGTTATAAATGTATTCACAAATCTGCCCTTCCTATCTTTGCCGTGGCTGCCTCAGTTCACCTCTACACTCCATCTCCGTCAGTCGCTCTCTATGTGACGATCGGCTTCGGATCCACTCTGTTTACGCACACCCAGATTCAAACACTCCACTGTTGGACGCCGTTCTTTCTCTGTCTCTGGACCTTGTATTTGGAATGAACTTCCTCTTTCGCGGCCGCTTCGTCAGGTCTCTGCACTCAGCTCTTTCAATTAAGTCTGGCCTTAAAAAAGATAACCTCCGTCCCCTACCTCTTACTTATCTTCAGTTTCTTCAGTTTTAGAGTTATGCATGTGTGTGACTTCAGTTTTAGAGTTATGCATGCGTGTGAATGACTGGTGCGAAAGCGCTTAGATTTTTCTCTGCACCGACAAGATTCAGCGCTATATAAATACTATCATCATATTATCTATATTATAACAGTGCACAGACGAGCAGCTTTCCTTTTCCCCCGGCCCTTTATCCACTGGACACTTTGAAATGTCTTCAGCCCTAGCTGTCCGGCGTACTAGTATGTCACTGTGTGTGTGTGTGTGTGTGTGTGAGAGAGAGAGAGAGAGAGAGAGAGAGAGTACTTAGTCAGATGCATGTGTGTTTTAGATTCAACTGTATCCGGTCTGTGTTTGTCAGTTAACTTTGTGTATGATTACTTGACGATTTGATTTATGTTTATACCATTTTTATGTATGTACTATTTCCCCCCCAATATTTCTTGTGATTTCAGCCCAGATCTACCGTCTCTTTTCCAGTCTTTTCTCTCTGTCTCTGTGTGTCTCTGTGTCTCTCTCTCCCCCCTCCCACACACACACCTCTCCCTCACCCTCCGCCCCCACCCCCCACCCCCCATCAGTTCTGGTCTGTGGTGTGGTGTGTTTTGTGTGTGTTTGTTTCTATCATTTTCTTCCTCTTCCTTTTTTTTTTTTTTTTTTTCCTATTCATTTTTACTAACACCATGCTTGTGCCTGCATGTGTGTTTGTGTGTGCATGTGTGTGTGTGTGTGTGTGTGTGTGTGTGTGTGTGTGTGTGTGTGTAGTTTAATTTTTTCACTCTCCTATGTATTTGTATTAACTTCATGCTTTAATTTTTTTTTTCGCATTGTGTAATGTAGACTCTATTCGGTACCGGGACTGGATGTACAAAACTGAAAATAAAGCACACCAGTGTTTATCTATTATCCTCAAAATAAAGAATTTTGTCTTGTCTTGTCTTGTCTGTCGCTCTCTCTCTCTCTCTCTCTCTCTCTCTCTCTCTCTGTCTCTTTGTCTCTCTCTCTCTATGCATTGATTGATCTCGTTGATTCATTCATTATTTGTTCGCGGTGATATATATATATATATATATATATATATATATATATATATATATATATATATATATGTGTGTGTGTGTGTGTGTGTGTGTGTGTGTGTGTGTGTGTCTTTATATATCATATCATATCATATCCCTTTTCTGTTAAAATATTTATGACAACTTAATGTAAACTCAAATATATTCTGTTGATTTAGTAAGACTACAAAATCACTGACCACAAACAAACTATAAACGAATTAACATAATCAATCAATGCACAGAGAGAGAGACGGGGACACTGACACAGGGACAGAGAGACAGAGACAGACAGACAGACAGACAGACAGAGACAGAAGAGGGCGAAAGAGAGCTGCTTACCTTTCTATATCTCAAGTTCGCGGCCTGCCTGTGCAAACTTGAACCGAAGCACTGAGAAGAAGAAGCAGAGGAAGAACAAGAACAACAAGAAGAAGAAAGAATCATTATTAACAGATGTGGCGTAGCGTATATGGATTTGTCCCAATACAGTGACGCCTCCTTGAGTTACTGATACTGATACTTTACCATCAGCAGCACCAGAAGCAGCAGTAATAGCAGCTGTCACCGTCGTCGTCGTAGTAGTGAGTAGTAGTAGTAGGAGCAGTAGTAACAGCAGCAGCAGCAGTAGCAGCAGCAACAGCATCATTTATAATAATAGTAGACAACAGCAGCAGTGCCGGACAGCAACATCAATGGACAAATGAATTAAAGAACTCACTGTCAGGGCTTGACCACCTATTTTGACCCCACCCAGTCAAACCGGCCGTCGCCTCACCGTCTGTCCGCCCACACACTCTGTGTGTGTGTGTGTGTGTGTGTGTGTGTGTTCGTGGCCGGCAGCACACGCAAACAGTCTCTCTCTCTCTTCTGTACCGGGTTTCACGTGCAGTGCCGCTGGTGCAGTGCAGTGTCACAAACGCTCCTCTATTCAGGCGACAAAAGTAAAGAAAAAAATCACACTCAGACAGCAAGCGACAGCAGACAGACTGAGAAAGAAGAAGAAAAAAAGAAAGAAAAAAAAAAGAAAGAAGAAAGACAGGAAGATGGCTATAACCATCACCACCACCACCACCACCACCACCATGGACAGCAGAAACGCCAGTAGTCCCTCGCCTTTGAAGCCAGAGTACCCCGAAGATGACGAACACGGAATGGTCTGGGACGACGCCACATGGATTCTCACCTCGTCCTTTATCATCTTCACCATGCAGTCTGGTCAGTGATGGGTAGGGGGGTGGGGTGGGGGTGGGGAGGGGTGGGGGGGGGGGGTGGGGGATGGGGAGCGGCTGTAGCCACGTTACTTTTCCCTCTTAACTTCTCCTCTGTGTGTGACTGGCATGAGCGAACAACGTCCGCACCTTGTTTGTCAACACTGCTCGTTCCTTCTTTGAGGGGTTTGTGGGGAGGGGGGGGGGGGTCGGGGGGGAAGGAGTTGTGGATGTTGCCGATGATGGTTCTTGTCTTGTGTGTGTTGTGTGTGTGTGTGTGTGTGTGTGTGTTCGCTAATATTGTTTTCCCCCAAGTTTTTTGTTTTTTGTTTTTTTGCTGCTTCTTCTTCTGTTTTTACTTAGCTTATTCGCTTTTGTTGTTGTTGTTGTTGTTGTTGTAGTTGTTTTCTTGTTATCTATGTATTATTTTGTTGTTCTTCTTTTTACTATCAGTCCTACATCCTGTTTTTCAACATTTTGATTTTCTTTTTTTCTTTTTTTTTCCCCATTCTTCCGTTGAATGCAAACCACAACAAGAACAAAAACTAATAATAATAATAATAAGCATACAAAACAAAACAAAACAAAACAAAACAAAACCAAAAAACAAGTAAAAGATAGATAAGAACAGCTACGCAATTGCGTGTTGTGAAATAACTCTGTTCCAAAGTAGTAATATTCTCGCACTGCCGTGGATCAACAACGTACCTTTCAACTCGGGCCTTGCAGAAAACAGTGTTGAGGGGTGTTTAACGTTTGTAAACTGGTTGACATATCGCCCAGATGGTACAAGCCCTTGGATTTCAAGAGAAAGTGGTTCTCATGGACCATTTCAGTTCACGAAATGCACAGTGGTCACAGAATGTGACAACCAACAGTGAATACTATAGTTGGTGCTGATAGAGGTGACACTGAATAATGTTTTTCGGGTGTCCCCCCAAAAAAGTGAACCGCTTTTTTACAAGTATTTTCTCAGTGATAGAGAAACCGAATTCACTGAAAATTTTTTGTACACAGTAACCTTAGGGTATCATCAACAAGTCTGCAAAATATCTAAACGTTCGGACGCGAGTATTGTCAGATTCAAAACAGCATGTCAAAAAAACCCAATATCAGAGCTGTGGAATGTGACCTTCATCATGTTCATGCCAGCTTGCCAGGTGTTGGCATCTGTCAATCAGTGTCAGTCTAAAAATAGCCTGTCTGGGTGTCAAGTCTATTGATTTTTTTTTTTAATTGTCGTCTGTATCCAGATATAGTTCATGCTGATCTAGGTGAATGCTATAGTTCATGTTGATCTAGGTGAATGTTATAGTTCATGCTCCTCTAGGTGAATGTTATAGTTCATGCTGATCTGGGTGAATGTTCATACTGAACTTAGTGAATATTATAGTTCATGCTGATCTGAGTGAATGTTCATACTGAACTGAGTGAATATTATAGTTCATGCTGATCTGAGTGAATGGTCATACTGAACTTAGTGAATATTATAGTTTATGCTGATCTAAGTGAATGTTCATACTGATCTGAGTGAATATTATAGTTCATGCTGATCTGAGTGAATGTTCATACTCATCTGAGTGAATACTATGGTTCGTGAAGATCTTGGTGAACTAATATTTATGGTTCATACTTATCTAAGTGAATGTCATTGTTCATACTGATCTAAGTTATATGAAGTTCGTATTGAACTGAGTGAATATTGTAGTTCATGAAGATCCAAGTGAACATTATATAGTTCATGTTTATTTTAGTGAGTGCTATACTTCATGCTTATCTGGATGAATGGTATGGTTCATTCTGACATTAAAAAAAAATTTGCGACAGTTCATGCTGATACAAATGAATGCTTTAGTTCGACGGGCGCGAAAGCCGAATGGTTAAGGCGTTAGACTTTCAATCTGAGGGTCCCGGGTTCGAATCACGGTGACGGCGCCTGGTGGGCAAAGGGGTGGAGATTTTTACGATCTCCCAGGTCAACATAATGTGCAGACCTGCTAGTGCCTGAATCCCCTTCTTGTGTATACGCAAGCAGAAGATCAAATACGCACGTTAAAGATCCTGTAATCCATGTCAGCATTCGGTGGGTTATGGAGACAAGATCATACCCAGCATGCACACCCCCGAAAGCGGAATATGGTTGCCTACATGGCGGGTTAAAAACGGTCATACACGTAAAAGCCGACTCGCGTATATACGAGTGAACGTGGGAGTTGCAGCCCACGAACGCAGGAGAAGAAGAAGAGTGCTTTAGTTCATGCTTATCTAAATGAATGGTTCATGCTGATCTCAGTGAATGCTATAGTTCATGCTGATCTCAGGGAATGCTGCAGTTCATGCTGATCTAAATGAATACTATGGTTCATGCTGGTCGTAAAATTTGACATGTTTGTCTGAGTGTGTATGTGTGCGTGCCTGAAATCTGGTTGAATGACACAGGAAACGTATGATGAGCACCCAGTGGCAGCCGTCAGTCGGCTCTACCCAGGTCTGTTGTGCAAATGACCCCGTGTTTGTAAAGCGCTTAGAGCTTGGTCTCCGACCGAGGATAGGCGCTATATAAGTATCCACATCAATCGATCAATCAATCAGTTCATGCTGATCTCAGTGAGTGCTATGATTCATGCTGATCTCAATGAATGCCATAGTTCATGCGTATCTTAATGTATGCTATGGTTCATTTGATTTTTTTTTTAAAGGATATAGTTCATGCTGATACAAATGAAAGCTATACTTCATGCTTATCTAAATAAATGCTATAGTCCAAGCTGATCTCAGTAAATGTCATAGTTAACCTTGATCTCAGTGACCGCTACAGTTCTTGGTGATCTAAAAATATGCTATGGTTCATGCAGATCAAATCAGTATTATAGTTCATTCTGATCTAGGTGAATACTACATAGTTCAAACCACATCGTGTGAATGTCCAGTGCTGTGAATCGCAACATGAACTGGTGAACAAGTTGTTCAAAAGATGTGCACTGGTCGATAATATAGGTGTGATTTCCCCCAAACATAAACACCCTGTGTACATAACGGATCCATCAGGTGCCATTAAGTATGACCATTTATGAACGCCAGTCGATATTCTCGGTGTTTTCCACCTCACACTTTCTCACATCCACTCTGTAGACGATACGTCCATCGCATACCATTGGGTATAATCATGTTTCCATCCAGATTCAGATGTTAGTCGATACTTCAAATGGACCTACCATACACAGCGGGGGTGAGAGCGAACGTACCTTCAATATTTTGATTTCCCCCGGGTTTTGTTGTTGTTGTTGTTGTTGTTGTTGTTGTTTGTTTATTTTTTTCTGAAGATTGCTCCTTTTTCATTTCTTTTATATAGCGTTAACTCACTCAGTACGGCCAGTCCTCTCTTCTCCTCTACACAGACCCCTCGGATGTCGAGTGGGTGTCTGAATGACCCAACCTTTAGCTTCCGTCGTCAGAATTGTGGTATTCTTTGTCAACATTCACGTCTTCAGTATAAGAGCCTTCCGCTTGCAATATTTTGTTGGTGGTAATTGGGGTGAAACGCTGTTAACGTCGTCTCTTTCGCCGTTCGTATGGAGAGAGTTAATCAAGGGGGTGAAACAGATATGGAATTCAAGACTTGTTCGTTAATGTGAAATAGCTGACTGAACACACACACACACACACACACACACACACACACACACACACACACACACACACAATTAATGTGAAATAGCTGACTGTGCCATTTCCAAGACTGAATACTTGCACACACACACACACACACACACACACACACACACACACACACACACACACACACACACACACACACACACACACACACACACAATTAATGTGAAATATCTGACTGTGCCATTTCCAAGACTGAATACTTGCACACACACACACACACACACACACACACACACACACACACACACACACACACACACAATTAATGTGAAATAGCTGACTGTGCCATTTCAAAGACTGAACACACACACACACACACAGTAAGAGAGAGAGAGTATATCGCATTATTGTATGATACAGCATATGTACATTGCAGTTTCGTGTAATAACGTATATAAGTTTCTCGTAGTATTGTAATGTACAGTATAACGAACACTGCTGTAACGTATAGAGTGTAAGGTAATACTGTACAATACAACACACACGTACACTGCAGTATTAAATGATAAACGCATAAAGTATTCGACAATACTGTATAGTGATATAGCATAATATATCAAGTATTTCGCAGTGCATCATCTGTGGAACTGGTACGTGTGTCTAGCATAATATATCAAGTATTTCGCCGTACATCATCTCGTGTGGAACTGGGCGTGTCTAGCATAATATATCAAGTATTTCGCTGTACATCATCTGTGGAACTGGTACGTGTGTCTCAGTAGAAATTCCATCCGTCACTTTTTAGTTCTTTCACTGTCCTTGCCCCATACCTCTTCGCTGCTGTTTGGACTTATTTGTTTATCGATTATGATTATTGTCTTTTTTAATTTATCTGTACTTTTAACATCATTATTACTCTTTTTTTTTAAAATCTGTTTATTCAGTTATTTTTTTCCCGCATTTTTATTTCATCTCATTATCTCTCACCTTACTTTTATTTCCGTATTTGTTTAATTAATTTGACGATGCATCCATGTATTTGTTTAGGCTCCGACCCCCCCCCCCCCCCTCCCCCACCTCCCCCTAACCCCCCAACCCCACCTTCAAGGCCTGACTAAGCACGGTACTAGGTTACGCTGCTGGTCAGGCATCTGCTTTTGCAGATGTGGTTTAGCGTATATGGATTTGTCCGAACGCAGTGACGCCTCCTTGTAGCAGTAACTGAACGGAACAATTTGGACTTTTTCCTCTTAGGTGCGATTGCATTACTTTTGATCCGAAAAAGAAGAAGAAGAAAAAAAAGTAAAAAGTTTCAGTACCGATAAGCAGGCAGACCAGAAAGCAGTAATTTCCCTTGAAACTCATGCCTCGCTGGTTCTCATTAAATCACCGAGATTCACGCTGACAAGGGTGTTAAAAATAAACACGCTGCTATTTTTGTCACTGGCTCTGTGTCTCCTTGGAGACACCACCTTCAACCAGCTTTGTGTCACCGTCCATGCGTTCCACTCACTCACTCCCCGCTGAACCATGACTCTCTTTACCCACTCCCCGTTTAATTTACCGTCACTGTCCTTCCCACTCCCCGTTTAATTTACCGTCACTGTGCTTCCCACTCCCCGTTTAATTTACCGTCACTGTCCTTCCCACTCCCCGTTTAATTTACCGTCACTGTCCTTCCCACTCCCCGTTTCATTTACCGTCACTGTGCTTCCCACTCCCTGTTAATTAACCGCCACTGTGCTTCCCACTTTAATTTACCGTCACTGTCCTTCCCTATCCCCGTTTAATTTACCGTCACTGTGCTTCCCACTCCCCGTTTAATTTACCGTCTCTGTCCTTACCCACTCCCCGTTTAATTTACCGTCACTGTGCTTCCCACTCCCTGTTAATTAACCGCCACTGTCCTTCCCACTTTAATTTACCGTGACTGTCCTTCCCTATCCCCGTTTAATTTACCGTCACTGTGCTTCCCACTCCCCGTTTAATTTACCGTCACTGTCCTTCCCACTCCCCGTTTAATTTACCGTCACTGTCCTTCCCACTCCCCGTTTAATTTACCGTCACTGTGCTTCCCACTCCCCGTTTAATTTACCGTCACTGTCCTTCCCACTCCCCGTTCCATTTACCGTCACTGTGCTTCCCACTCCCTGTTGATTAACCGCCACTGTCCTTCCCACTTTAATTTACCGTCACTGTCCTTCCCTATCCCCGTTTAATTTACCGTCACTGTACTTCCCACTCCCCGTTTAATTTACCGCCACTGTGCTTCCCACTCCCCGTTTAATTTACCGCCACTGTGCTTCCCACTCCCCGTTTAATTTACCGTCACTGTCCTTCCCACTCCCCGTTTAATTTACCGTCCCTGTCCTTACCCACTCCCCGTTTAATTTACCGTCACTGTCCTTCCCACTCACTGTTTAATTTACCGCCACTGTGCTTCCCACTCCCCGTTTAATTTACCGTCACTGTCCTTCCCACTCCCCGTTTAATTTACCGCCACTGTGCTTCCCACTCCCCGTTTAATTTACCGTCACTGTGCTTCCCACTCCCTGTTAATTAACCGCCACTGTCCTTCCCACTTTAATTTACCGTCACTGTCCTTCCCTATCCCCGTTTAATTTACCGCCACTGTGCTTCCCACTCCCCGTTTAATTTACCGTCACTGTGCTTCCCACTCCCTGTTAATTAACCGCCACTGTCCTTCCCACTTTAATTTACCGTCACTGTGCTTCCCACTCCCCGTTTAATTTACCGCCACTGTGCTTCCCACTCCCCGTTTAATTTACCGTCACTGTCCTTCCCACTCCCCGTTTAATTTACCGTCACTGTCCTTCCCACTCCCCGTTTAATTTACCGTCACTGTCCTTACCCACTCCCCGTTTAATTTACCGTCTCTGTCCTTACCCACTCCCCTGTCCTTACCCACTCCCCGTTTAATTTACCGTCTCTGTCCTTACCCACTCCCCGTTTAATTTACCGTCTCTGTCCTTACCCACTCCCCGTTTAATTTACCGTCTCTGTCCTTACCCACTCCCCGTTTAATTTACCACCACTGTCCTTACCCACTCCCCGTTTAATTTACCGTCTCTGTCCTTACCCACTCCCCGTTTAATTTACCGCCACTGTCCTTACCCACTCCCCGTTTAATTTACCGTCTCTGTCCTTACCCACTCCCCGTTTAATTTACCGTGTCTGTCCTTACCCACTCCCCGTTTAATTTACCGTCTCTGTCCTTACCCTCTCCCCGTTTAATTTACCGTCTCTGTCCTTACCCACTCCCCGTTTAATTTACCGTCTCTGTCCTTACCCTCTCCGCTCTCCTTACCCACTCTCCGTTTAACCTTTTTTTTTTCTTTTTTTTTTTTTTTTTTTTTGGCTAAACCAAGGTGAAACAGGATTACTGGGAGCATCAGACTAAAGTAGGTATATAACTTTTATGCATACTTCTAAGAGACATGATTGACTTTCGCTGAAAACAAAAACAAAAACAAAAACAAAAAAAACAAAAAACCAGTGATGCAGCCCCTATAGATAATGTGTAAATGGGCACTGATGAATGACATCCTGTCCTTGTAACAAGCTTTTTTATTTTCTCTCTCTCTTTAAAAAAAAATAAAAAAAATAATCACAGTCAGACGACAGCCTCACTGATCACCATACCTGTCAGCAGAAGTCAAGCGGTTACACGGCTCTCTGACGACAAAGAGAATCATTACGCGGTTATTGTTTGGCGTCGATGGTTTTCGCGCAGTTTCTTCATACCCTGATAATGACCCCCCCCCCCAAAATCCATGATCGTGAGTATGGAAACTGTTTCCTGCTGTCGCTGGGAGGTTTCAGGTTTACCACGAGTACTTTGTTGGCCTAGTAAGTGGGTTCGTTACGGGCGAATAGATAAAGAGTTAATGCTGACGAATAAGGCAAATTCAACAAGATCGAAGCCGCTGCGTTTTGTGAATCGGGTTGGTTTGTTTTTCAGCTTGCTGAGCACGAGGAGCTGACACGAAAATCACACAGAGAGCTGGTGATCCTTTGTTGGTTTTAGACAGCTTCACTAAAAAGCTTGCCATTAACAGAATGGATTGGACTGACGTTGCAAAAAGCGCCCTCTTTGTGTGTGTGTGTGTGTGTGTGTGTGTGTGTGTGTGTGTGTGTGTGTGTATCTGTTGCTGTGTGTGTCTGTGCCTATGTGTTTGTTCGTGTTTCTCTTCTCTCTCTCTCTCTCTCTCTCTCTCTCTCTCTCTCTCTCTCTCTCTCTCTCTCTCTCTGTGTATGTGTGTGTGTGTGAATTTATATTTTTCGCTAGAATAAATGTATGTATGTTGTTTGTGTGTACGCATGTGAGTGAATGTGTGTGTGTGTGTGTGTGTGTGTGTGTGTGTGTGTGTCTGTGTCTGTGTGTCTGTCCGTGTTTCTCTTCTATGTGTGTGTGTGTGTGTGTGAATTATATTTTTCGTTAGAATAAATGTATGTATGTTGTTTGTGTGTATGCATGTGAGTGAATGAGTGTGTGTGTGTGTGTGTGTGTGTGTGTTTCTGTGTTTCTGTGTGTGTGTGAATTTATATTTTTCGTTAGAATAAATGTATGTATGTTTGTGTGTATGCATGTGAGTGAATGAGTGTGTGTGTGTGTGTGTGTGTGTGTGTGTGTGTGTGTGTGTGTGTGTGTGTGTATTTGTGTGTATGTGTTTCTGTGTGTGTGTGAATTTATATTTTTCGTTAGAATAAATGTATGTATTTTGTTTGTGTGTATGCATGTGAGTGAATGAGCGCGCGCGCGCGTGTGTGTGTGTGTGCGTGTGTGTGTTGTGATAATACTAGAAATAATAATAATGATGATAATTACAGTAATGGTGGATACTACTGCTGCCTACCCACTTAACAACACGGCTTCTTCTTCTGTTTCTTTAAATTGCCTATAGTGATAAGCACACACTGCCTTTGGTATTATTTGCTTTGGGATGAGGAATCCCTCACTCCGGACACTGTCCATGTGTTCTGTGTGGCTTGTTCAGGATTACATGAGGCTATGCCAGTCTTGAATAAAAGCTTGTTTGTGTTTGCACATTTCTTCTGTCTTTGCTGCTGCGTGCACAAGCCCGGCGCTTCCTTTTTTTTTTTTTTTTTTTTTAGGAAGTGTCTGGGTTTGTTCCAATGTACCTTTTATTTACCTGTGTGCTGGCTGAATCGGTAGCGTAAGCAGCACTGACTTGAAGTTGTGTACCTTGTGAATGGGGAGAGAGAGTTACCACTCTTTACTATTTTGTTAATCTGCCCCTCACTTCTTTGACTGCTTTAGTAAAAAATCAACAAACAAAAGCGAGCACGCTTGCTCTCTCTCTCTCTCTCTCTCTCTCTCTCTCTCTCTCTCTCTCTAACGCACACACAAACACACACACACACACACACACACACACACACACACACACACACACAAATGCACACGCACGCACGCGTGCACGCTCGAACACACACACACACACACACACACACACACACACACACACACAACACGCGCGGAGTTGAGCTGAATAGATGGATTGACGCAAGAGCAGACTGAAATCAGTAAACATGTTGTTGTTTGTCACGGCGCGGAACAAAGTCGAGCCACCAGTGTTCTTCATCGATCAAGTGTCATCGCTACACTGGCACAGGCGTGAAAACAGACGATACCTTGTGATTCTGTTTGTCCGTTTGTTTGTCTGTCTGTCTGATTGTTTTGCCTGTCTGCTCTACTAAACCTACCCTACTCTATCACACACTGCTCGTTCTTCTCTTCTCCCTCTCTCTCTCTATCCCCCCACCCCACTCTCTCTCTCTCTATCCCCCACCCACTGTCTCTCTCTATCTATCCCCACCCCACTCTCTCTCTCTCTCTCTATCTATCCCCACACCCACCCCACTGTCTATCTATCCCCACCCCCTCCCCACTCTCTCTCTATCTATCCCCCCCACCCCACTCTCTCTCTCTATCTCCCCCCCCACCCCACTCTCTCTCTCTCTATCTATCCCCACCCCCACCCCTCTCTATCTATCCCCACCCCCACCCCACTCTCTCTCTCTATCTATCCCCACCCCCACCCCACTGTCTCTCTCCATATCCCCACCCCCACCCCACTCTCTCTCTCTATCTATCCCCACCCCCACCCCACTCTCTCTCTCTCTATCCCCACCCCCACCCCACTGTCTCTCTCCATATCCCCACCCCCACCCCACTCTCTCTATCTATCCGCACCCCCACCCCACTCACTATCTATCCCCACCCCACCCCACTCTCTCTGTCTATCTATCCCCACCCCACCCCACTCTCTCTCTCTCTCTCTCTCTATCCCCACCCCCACCCCACTCTATCTATCCCCACCCCCACCCCACTCTCTCTCTCTATTTATCCCCATCCCTACTCCACTGTCTCTCTCTGTCTGTCTGTCTCCGTCTTTCGGTCTGTACTTCTGTCTCTCTGTTGCTGTTGTGTGTCTGTCTGTCTTGTCTGTCTGTCTGCCTGTCTGTCTCTCTCTCTAATGCAATCATTTTCTCTGCTTCTGTTTATATGCATTGTGCCTCTTGTGCATTGTGTCTCTTGTCTCTAAAATCTCTGTCTCTCTGTCTCACCCCCATTCCCCACCCCTCTCGCTCTCCCTCTCTCTCTCTCTCTCTCTGTCTGTCTCCGTCTCTCAGTCTGTGCTTCTGTCTCCCTGTTGCTGTTTCTGTCTGTCTGTCTGTCTCTGTCTCTGACTGTCCCTGTGTTTCTCTGTCAGAAGACTGGATGTGCGGGGAAAAATACGCACGTACATAATGTGTTTGTCCTACAACAACAATCATGTCATATAATCCGGACTTGTTAATTCGTTTGTTCTCTGTTAATACATTTTGTTTAATGTGCCTATTTACAGGTAATACCCCCTACCACCCTCTCTCTCTCTCTCCCCCCCTCTCTCTCTCTCTCGCTCGCTCACTTACTTGCTTGCAAGCTGGCTAAACAGATGTTTGCATTGTATTTCTATTTGTATTTCTCTCTCTCTCTCTCTCTCTCTCTTTTTTTTTTTTTTTTTTTTTTTCACAGAAAATTCGGGCTGCTCTCCCCAGGGAGAGTGCATCGCTACACTCAGTGACAGTGCCACCCATTTTTTGTTTTTTTTGTTTTTTTCTGTCAGCAATTCTATTTGTTTTCCTCTCTCTCTCTCTCTCTCTCTCTCTCTCTCTCTCTGTGTACGCACGTGCGCTTGCTCGTGGGTGCGCGTTATAGGGAGAGGTGGCACGTATCTTGCATGTTTACTTGTTTGCTGTGTGTGTGTGTGTTACTAAAGCAGTGGCAGTTCATGGCGTCCACCCCTGTTATCTTTCCGACAAACAACCCAGCAAAGCCACCTTGACACCAGGCTGCACACTGCACACTGTCCATGTGTGGTAAATTACGAGGTCGGCGTGGATTATAAACCACAATGCTGCACTGAGCACAGTTCGCGCGCGCGCGCGCGTGTGTGTGTGTGTGTGTGTGCGCGCGCGCGTGTGTGTGTGCGAGCGAGTGAGTGTGAGTTTCTGAGTGAGTGAGCTTGAGTGATTGTGTGTGTGTGTGTTGTTGCGCGCGCGCGTGCGTGTGTGTGTGAGTGTGTGTGTGTGTGAGAGAGGGGGGGGAGGTGGGGAGAGGGCACGCGCGCGCGCGCGCACGGTGCCGCGCCACGGAAAACTCTCGGCGAACTGAAGCAGTGTTTGTTGCCACTGTGTTTAAACACACACACACACACACACACACACACCCTTGATCAGGTGATGAGGAATCCCCGTGTCAGGGAACAGATACTCAGGATCAAGTCAAGTCAGGCAACTAAACGGGTGGAACTGAACACGCCCTGTCCCAGATGTTGTACCGCCAGATGAGGATTTGATTTGAACACTAATAATTATAAATAGTCCTTCCCTCTTACTTTCCCACTAGCCACCACCGGCTGTGCCCGTCCGCGTCCACATGAATTTCTTCCCCTGGCCTCCACTCTTCAGTCTTTCGTGTGACTGACGGAGTTGTGTGAACACTGCTCGTTCCGCCGTCTTGAAGGGGATATATATATATATAATGTATATTTTGCTCGCTCGGTCGCCCCCCTCCCGTTCCCCACTCTGTTCTCTGCCTCAAGTCATCTGACCCCATCTCTCATCTCCACCACACCCCTGTTTCTTCTCTGCTGACTCCTTTCCTCTTCCTCTTTCGAGAACCCATTCGCCGAGCGACTGTACTGTACTGTATTGCATTGTACTGTACTGTACTGTATTGTACTGTACTGTACTGCACTGTATTGTATTGTACTGTACTGTACTGTATTGCATTGTATTGTATTGCACTGCATTGTATTGTATTTTACTGAACTGTATTGTATTGTACTGAGCTGTATTGCATTGTATTGTACTGTATTGTGCTGTATTGTACTGTATTGTACTGCATTGCATTGTATTGTACTGTATTGTGCTGCATTGTACTGTAATGTACTGTACTGTATTGCATTGTATTCTACTGTATTGTATTGTATTTTACTGTATTGTATTGTATTTTACTGAACTGTATTGTATTGTACTGCACTGTATTGTGCTGTATTGTATTGTACTGTACTGTATTGCATTGTATTGTATTGTATTGTATTGCATTGTATTTTACTGCGCTGTATTGCATTGTATTGTACTGTATTGTGCTGTATTGTACTGTACTGTTCTGCACTGTATTGTACTGTACTGTATTGTGCTGTATTGTATTGCACTGTATTGCATTGTACTGTACTGTATTGCATTGTATTGTATTGTACTGTATTGTATTATATTTTACTGAACTGTATTGTATTGTGTTTTACTGTATTACATTTTACTGTATTGTGTTGTTCTGCACTGTGATGTATTTTATTGTATTGTACTGTACTGTATTGTATTGTACTGTATTGTATTGTACTGTACTGTATTGTATTGTATTGTACTGTACTGTACTGTACTGTATTGTATTGTACTGTATTGTATTGTACTGTATTGTATTGTATTGTATTGTACTGTATTGTATTGTATTTTACTGTACTGTATTGTATCCTACTGTACTATATTGTATTTTATTGCATTGCATTGTATTGTTGTGTACTGTACTGTATTGTATTGTATTGCATTGTATTGTATTTTACTGTATCGTATTGTATTTTTTACTGTACTGTACTGCACTGCACTGCATTGCATTGTACTGTACTGTACTGTACTGTACTGTACTGTACTGTACGACGGGTGCAACAGCCTAGTGGATAAAGCGTCGGACCTTCAGTCTAAGGGTCCCTTGTTCGAGTCCCTGTCACGGCGCGTGGTGGGTAGTGTAGAGGGTAGTGAAATTTTACGGTCTCCCAGGTCAACATATATGCAGACCAGCTAGTGCCTAAGCCCCCTTTGCAGTGTGTATACGCACATAGAAGATTAAATACGCACGTTAAAGATCCCGTAATCCATGTCAGCGTTCGGTGGGTCGTGGAAACAAGAGTATACCAGCCCCACCTCCTACCGAAAACGGAGATTGGGTGTAAATATGTCATACACGTAAAAGCCTACTCGTGTAGTTAACGTGGGGAGTCGCAGTACACGAACGAAGAAGAAGAAATACTGTACTGTCCTGTCCTTTCTTATCCTGTACTGCACTGTATTGTAATTTTGCAACATCTCCACTGGCTCCCTGTCTCACACCGAATAAAGTACAAGATCAGCATTCTATGTTATAGATGTATTCACAAAACTGCCCCTTCCTATCTCTGCGGCTGCCTTCACCTCTACATTCCATCTCGCTCACTACGATCGGCTTCGGATCCACTCTGTTTACGCATACCCAGATTCAAACACTCGACTGTTGGCCGCCGTTCTTTCTCTGTCTCTGGACATTGCAATTGGAATGAACTTCATCTTTCGCTTCGTCAAGCCTCCACTCTCAGCTCTTTCAAGTCTGGCCTTAAAACCCACCTCTTCTCAAAATAGCCTCCCTTGCCTGCCTCTTCCTTGTCTTTAGTTTCTACAGTTTTTGAGATATGCATGCGTGTAAATGACTGGTGCGAAAGCGCTTTGATTTGTCTCTGCACAAGATTCAGCGCTATATAAATACCATTATTATTATTATTATTATTATTATTACTGTACAGCACTGCACTGCACTGTGCTACATTTTGTCTCAACACGTATTTCTCTATATGAAATTCGGGCTGCTCTGCCTACAAGTGTATCTGTTTTCCTGTCAAGTTTAGATTTTCTTCCGAATTTTTTCCGAACCTGCGCGCTCAGATTCTCTCGCGTTCCTAGGCGGAAACGTTACTGCTAAATTGTTATTTGTATTTATATTTGTATTTGTTCTTATCACAACAGATTTCTCTGTGTGAAGTTCGGGCTGCTCTCTCCCCAGGGAGAGCGCGTCGCTACACTACAGCATCACCTTTTTCTTTTCTTTTTTCTTTTTTTGTATCTTTTCCTGCGTGCAGTTTTATTTGTTTTTCCTATCGAAGTGGATTTTTCTACAGAATTTTGCCAGGAACAACCCTTTTGTTGCCGTGGGATCTTTTACGTGCGCTAAGTGCATGCTGCACACGGGACCTCGGTTTATCGTGTCATCCGAATGACTAGCATCCAGACCACCACTCAAGGTCTAGTGGAGGGGAAGAAAATATCGGCGGCTGAGCCGTGATTCGAACCAGCTCGCTCAGATTCTCTCGCTTCCTAGGTGGACGCGTTACCACGAGGCCATCACTCCACTTATGTCTGTCTGAGTGTGTATGTTCGCGTGCCTGAAACCTAATTGAATGACACAGGAAACGAATGATGAGCTCCGAATGGCAGCCGTCAGTTGGCTCTACCCAGGTAGGCAGCCTGTTGTGCAAATGACCCCCCCCCCACCCCCACCCCCGCACCTCCCCCCACCACCACCTCCCGAGTTTGTAAAACGAATAGAGCGTGGTAGGCGCTTTGTAAGTATCCATATCATCATCATCATAATCATCATCATCATAATCACCCCTGTACATGTCCGAGGGGATAATCATCCCACGACAGTAGAGAGGAGGGTTTGGGGGGAAATGGGGGGGGGGGGGGGGGTGCGGAGGGGGAGGGCGCAGGGCGTGTGTGTGGTGGGTAGGGGGGGGTTCAAAAAGTACAGGGTGGTGGTGGTGGTTCTGGGAAAGGGGTAGGGTGGGGTTGGGGGTTGGGTGTGTGGAGGCGTGGGGTGAACCTTTTCTAACGCTACACTGATAAACCACTGAGAAGACCACTTTAACTCTCTCCATACGAACGGCGAAAGAGACGACGTTAACAGCGTTTCATCCCAATTACCATCATCAAAATATTGCAAGCGGAACGCTCTTATACTGAGGAGGTGAATGTTGACAAAGAATACCACAATTCTGACGACGGAAACTAAAGGTTGGGTCATTCAGACACCCACTGGACATCCGAGGGGTCTGTGTAGAGGAGAAGAGAGGACTGGCCGTACTGAGTGAGTTAATCGAGAAATGTAGAGCGGAAATGCATTTTTCATGTTGAGGGTGTGTGTGTCTGTCATTCGAACGCGAAAAAAACTTTTCACAACACGGAGATCATCGGCCATGAGACAGTGAGGAAGCCAGGCAAGGTATCTGTTTATGATCGGTTGCTGTTGTTGTTGTTGTTGTTGTTTTAACCCTTTCATCGCCAGTCGATTTGGAGTGCAAAAATTCCTTGTGCTACAACCACAGAAGAGTGTGTCTACTCTAAAGAATAGCTGTGATGTGTAGGAAAAAAACTGGGCCTATCCTACCACTGAAAATTAAGAGCATTAGGTTCATAGACACAACAGAACCCACGATCTGGTTGGTCACATTTCAGTAGCATGGGTGGTTCTGAAATGCGACACTGGCAGTGAAAGGGTTAACGCTTTAACCCCTTGATTGCTGCTGATAGAGAAGCGCGCAGTCATCCCACTGAAAAAATAGTGCCAAATTTCAAATGCGAATATCTCGGAATTGAGTTGATGCAGGTCAGTTTATCTGGTATTTTTGGACACGAGGGGTCCAAAACTATACAGAAAGATGTGCTACACACATTGTCTGGACATGTCCATTTTTCGCCTATTTTGCAGGGCGCGACTTGAAAAAATAGTGCCAAATTTCAAATGCGGATATCTAGGAACTGAGTTGATACAGGACAATTTATGTGGTATTTTTGGACTCGGGTGGTCCAAAAGTATACAGAAAGATGTCCTACACACATTATCCCGACATGTCCATTTTTCGCCAATTTTGCAGGTCGCGACCTGAAAAAATAGTGCCAAATTTCAAATGCGGATATCTCGGAAATGAATTGATGCAGGTCACTTTATAGGGTATATTTGGACTCAGGAGGTCCAAAACTATAGAGAAAGATGTCCTATACACATTATCGCGACATATCCATTTTTCGCCAATTTTGCAGGTCGCGACCTGAAAAAATAGTGCCAAATTTCAAATGCGGATATCATGGAACTGAATTGATGCAGGGCAGTTTATTTT
>NC_134897.1:18701119-18706119 GCF_041734735.1 Babylonia areolata | reverse complement strand
TCGTATTGTATTGCGTTGTGTTCAGTTGCGCTGCACTGTATTTTATTTCCCAAACAACTGATTTCCCCCCAGCTTAGACATTATGTCTGACGAAGCGTGTAATACGCTTCCTTAATTAACCCTCTTACATTCACCGCGTAGTTTACAGAGAAACTTCCTTGTGTTCGGCTGTGCCCCCATAGTGAAGGGAAGAGAGTTAAGGAGGCGTATTACACGCTTTGAGGTTTTATGCGTAGGTCAAGTATCTTCTCCCCCACCATCCACCCCTATCTTTTTTTTTTTTCTTTTTTTTAAATTTAAACATATGTGCTGTAGCGAGGTCCTAAACCTCTAAGCCTGACGGTCCGCACTCTTTGACACGTCCTAGGCACTGAAACTGAAACTCAGAAGACAAATATATAGAATAGAATAGAATAGAATATGTCTTTCATACCAAGTGTATCGTGGTCACAAGGAATATTGGGGGGCGCGGGGAGGTTGGGGGGGGGGGGGTGAGGGGATGGTATATAAAAAGGTACAAACATAAATCGAAAATCAGACACAAACACAGTTACAGTAATTTAGGATACATACATGCGCGCGCGCGCGCGCACACACACACACACACACACACACACACACACACACACACACACACACACACAACACACACACACACATTATACGCATGAAGGCTGTTGAAAAGGGAAATCCTAGTTTCAGACAAGGATGGACGGGCACAATAGCCGAGTGGGTTAAAGCGTTGCACTTTCAATCTGAGGGTCCCGGGTTCGAATCTTGGTAACGGCGCCTGGTGGGTATAAAAGGTGGAGATTTTTCCGATCTCCCAGGTCAAAATATGTGCAGACCTGCTAGTGTCTGAATCCCCCCCCCCCTCCTGCCCTCCGCACCCCCGCACCTCCCCCCCTCCCCATTCGTGCGAATACACACGCAGAAGGACAAATACACACGTTAAAGATCCTGTAATTCATGTCAGCGATCGGTGGGTTATGAAAACAAGAACACACACGCCCAGCATACACCCCCGAAAACGGAGTATGGCTGCCTACATGGCGGGGTAGGGGTAAAAACGGTCATGCACGTAAAAAAAAAAGCCCACTCGTGTTACATACGAGTGATCATGGGAGTTGCAGCCCACGAACGACGATGAAGAAGAAGAAGACACGATGTAACGAGTGTGTACCAAAGAGCTCACTCCCGGCAATGTTGATGAATGGTATTATTTTGTTGCCGTGTTGTGATTAATTAGCCTTCGCGTTGCGCATCGTTAGTTCACGGAGATACGAGGTTCGCCAAATCCCTGTGTGTGTGTGTGTGTGTGTGTGTGTGTGTGTGTGTGTGTGTGTGAGTGTGTGTATGTGTGTGTGTGTGTGTGTGTGTGTGTGTGTTTGCACTGAGTGTGTTTGTCTCTGTCGATTATTTCATTACCACCTCTGTCCTTAATTGCGAAGGAAATCTCAAGTTCGATCTCTGTGTGTTCAGTAATGTTGTGTGGCTAGCTTGTTTCTGTCTCTGTCTCTCTGTCTGTCTGTCTGTCTGTCTGTCTATCTGTCTCCTCTCTCTCTCTCTCTCTCCCTCTCCCACTCCCTCTCTCTCTCCTCTCTCTCTCTCTCTCTCTCTCTCTCTCAACCTATCTCTCTCCATTCACATATATACATCTCTAGCTTGCTTCTTTTTTTGCTCTCGATATCCACTTCTTTCCTTTCTTCAATCCATCCATCCTTCCATCCTCCCTTCCTCCCTTCCTTTCATTCTTCCATCTTTCCGTCCTGCCTCCCTTTTAGGTTCACCCTTCCTTCCTTCAGTTCTTTATCATTATTTTTTTTCTCTTCGTGTCTGCCTTCTTCAGAGCTTGCCAGAGGCATGCGTAATCTTCATGTCTTGCTTTTTTCTTTCTTTTGATACTTCCTTCCTTCCTTCCTTCCTTCCTTCCTTCCTTCCTGCTGCCTTCCTTCATTACGTTTTCTTCCTTACTTACTTACCTTTCTTTCGCTCGTCTTTACTTTTGTCGAAATTTCCTTCCTTCCTTCCTTCCTTCCTTTCTTCCATCCTCCCTTCTTTCCCTATTTTTGTTTAGTTGTTCTTCACGTTTGTCCCTTTTCTTCCTTCCTTTCTGAATCTTCCTTGGAAGACTGGAAGGGAGGAAAGAAGGAAGAGATGAAGGACGGGAAGAAGTAAGGAAGGAAAGAAAGGAGCGAACGAGAAAGGAAGAAAAGAAGGCTAGGATGGGAGGAAGGGAGAAAGGATGGAAGGAAAGGATAGGATGGTAGGAAGGGAGAAAGGATGGAAGGAAAGGCTAGGATGGGAGGAAGGGAGAAAGGATGGAGGGAAAGGCTAGGATGGGAGGAAGGGAGAAAGGATGGAAGGAAAGGCTAGGATGGTAGGAAGGGAGAAAGGATGGAGGGAAAGGCTAGGATGGGAGGAAGGGAGAAAGGATGGAAGGAAAGGATAGGATGGGAGGAAGGCAGAAAGGACGGAAGGAAAGGCTAGGATGGGAGGAAGGGAGAAAGGATGGAGGGAAAGGCTAGGATGGTAGGAAGGGAGAAAGGATGGAGGGAAAGGATAGGATGGGAGGAAGGGAGAAAGGATGGAGGGAAAGGCTAGGATGGGAGGAAGGGAGAAAGGATGGAGGAAAGGCTAGGATGGTAGGAAGGGAGAAAGGATGGAGGGAAAGGCTAGGATGGTAGGAAGGGAGAAAGGATGGAGGGAAAGGATAGGATGGGAGGAAGGGAGAAAGGAAGGAAAGAAGGCTAGGATGGGAGGAAGGGAGAATGGATGGAAGGATAGGATGGGAGGAAGGGAGAAAGGATGGAGGGAAAGGCTAGGATGGGAGGAAGGGAGAAAGGAAGAAGGAAGGCTAGGATGGGAGGAAGGGAGGAAGGATGGAGGGGAAAAGATAGGAAGGGAGGAAGGATGGAGGGAAAGGATAGGATGGGAGGAAGGGAGAATGGATGGAAGGAAAGATAGGATGGGAGGAAGGGAGGAAGGATGGAAGGAAAGGCTAGGATGGGAGGAAGGGAGAAAGGATGGAGGGAAAGGCTAGGATGGGAGGAAGGGAGAAAGGATGGATGGAAAGGATAGGATGGGAGGAAGGGAGAAAGGATGGAGGGAAAGGCTAGGATGGGAGGAAGGGAGAAAGGATGGAAGGAAAGGATAGGATGGGAGGAAGGGAGAAAGGATGGAAGGAAAGGCTAGGATGGGAGGAAGGGAGGAAGGATGGAAGGAAAGGCTAGGATGGGAGGAAGGGAGAAAGGATGGAGGGAAAGGCTAGGATGGGAGGAAGGGAGAATGGATGGAAGGAAAGATAGGATGGGAGAAAGGAAGGAAGATTGGAAGGAAGGAAGGACGGATAGGATGGGAGGAAGGGAGAAAGGATGGAAAGAAGGAAGGAAGGATAGGATGGGAGGAAGGGAGAACGGATGGAAGGAAGGATGGAAAGAAGGATACGATGGGAGGAAGGGAGAAAGGATGGAAGGAAGGATAGGATGGCAGGAAAGATAGAAGAAAGAAAGGAAGGAAGGAAGGAAAAGGAGAAGAGTGAGGAAGGAAAGAAGGATAGAATAGGAGGAAGGAAGGATGGATGGAAGGAAGCATAGGATGGAAGAAGGAAGGGAGAAAGGATGGAAGGAAAGAAGGACGGATAGGATGGGAGGAAGGGAGAAAGAATAGAAGGAAGGAAAGAAGGATAGGATGGGAGGAAGGGAGAAAGGAAGGAAAGAAGGACGAATAGGATGGGAGGAAGGGAGAAAGGAAGGAAGGAAAGAAGGATAGGATGGGAGGGAGGGAGAAAGGAAGGAAGAAAGCATAGGATGGGAGGAAGGGAGAAAGGATGGAATGAAGGAAGGACGGACAGGTTGGCAGGAAAGATAGAAAAAGGAAAGGAAGGGAGGAAAGAAAGATAATTGGAAGGAATGGGAGAAGAGGAAGGAAAGAAGGAATAATAGGATGGGAGGAAGGGAGAAAGGATGGAAGGATGGCAGGAAAGACAGAAGAAAGGAGACGAAGGAAAGAAAGAAGAATGGTTAGGAGGGAAAGGGAGGGGAGGAAGGAATGATCGAAGGGCGGAGGAAAGAAGAAAGGAGGGAAAGAAAGAAAGAAAACAGGAAAGAAGGAGGAAGGAAAGAAGAAAGGGAAGAAAGGAGGAAGGAAAGAAGAAAGGAGGGAAGGAAGTACAGAAAGAACGAAGGAGAGGCGGAAGCAGGGAAGGAAGGAAGGAAGGAAGGAACTAAGGAACAAGCAAGTAAACAAACAAACAAACAAAAACGAATGAAAATCATTGTTCCCTGAAGCTTTTAGACTGCGGTCAGAATTTATCTTGATCCGACTGATTGGAATAGCTGTTGGTCGCGAAATTCACGTGTGCGAATTATGTTCTTGTAATACGTTTGTGTTTGTGTTTGTGTTCGCTTCCACGTGCAATTGCGCCTCGGGAAGACAGAAGTAATTCGTTTGTTTTAAAATCCCTACAGGGTGGTTGAATGATAAAGTAATAGGGGGAAACATGGAATTCCAGTCAATAATATTAAAGTGGCAAAAGAGTAATTACTCAGACACAAGGCGAATAAAAAACAAACCAGAAGAAGAAATCTGATTACTATAAGCTGTCTTTAAACTTTTCACTTTGACAGGTATTCTTAGAGTAAAAACAGTTCTCTCTGTCTCTCTCTCTTCTCTGTGACACTCTCTGTCTCTCTCTCTCTCTCTCTCTCTCTCTCTCTCTCTCCATTTGTCTGTTTCTTACATGTTGCTTGTGTGTCTGACTGTCTGCTTGTTTGTTTGTGTCTCTGTACTATGCTGTGAGTACAAACACACCTACTGTTTTCATGAACAATTGGGAACTGTTTGTGTTTGTGATTAATGCGACCAGCGATTTATTTGTCTTCCTTCAATTTCTTGGGAAATCACCTGCACCAGCTGTGAAGACATTAGTATGGTTTCATGGGAAAACATTACCATAATGATTTTCGTAAGAGGCAAATCATTTCTCTAATCTGCAGATG
>NC_134897.1:18681119-18698619 GCF_041734735.1 Babylonia areolata | reverse complement strand
AGTCACCTTTCAGTGACACGGGTCCTCTACCACGCCTGTGCATAAATGCGAGCTTGGCGGTGAAAGGGTTAAAGCCTGCGTGAAAAATCACTGTAACACATGATCCATTACAGAGAAGGGGATGAAGAAGAGGGGAGGAAGAATGTATTCCTCATTAATCAGTAGTGTGAGTACAACAGCACATCTGGAATCGTTCTGGTGAAGGGAATGGGAAGGAACGTCCCAAAAGACAACCTGAATCAGACCCACCAGCCTTGAATGCAGCACAGCAAAGTACAGGTCTGGAATTACATGTGCGTGTTCAGGGGATGCTTTAACCTGTCAGTATCCCTTTGAGCTGCGGGAACCCATTTGAGCTGCGGGAACCCATTTGAGCTGCGGGAACCCCATTTGAGAAGCGGGAACCCATTTGAGCTGCAGGAACCCTATTTGAGCTGCGGGAAACCACTTGAGCTGCGGGAACCCCATTTGAGCTGCGGGAACCCATTTGAGCTGCGGGAACCCCATTTGAGCTGCGGGAACCCATTTGAGCTGCGGGAACCCCATTTGAGCTGCGGGAACCCATTTGAGCTGGGGGATTCGCTGTTGTTCTGTTCTGAAGCAGCAGCATGCATCTCCTTTGACAAAACGTTTGCGAACCGAGATAAGTGTTCCACCTTCGCCTCCACCCACCTCAATAAATTTTTGCACCGTTTGCAAAAGTAAAAATAAGACACGGAAGTTATCTATTTTACTACTTGTGTGTGTGTGTGTGTGTGTGTGTGTGTGTGTGTGTGTGTGTGTGTGTGTGTGTGTGTGATGGGTTTAAAAAAAACACCCCAAAACAGCAACATCGCTTTAAACGAACCAAAGTCAATCATTTATTAGAAAACAAGCGAAAGTATTAAAAAAAAATAATTATATTTTTTGTAAATAAAAAAATAAAAAAATAAAAAATCGAGGTATCAGAAAATCACAGACGTAGAAATCCAGTGTTGATCACCAGCATCATCATCACCATCGTCGTCATCGTCATCATCATCGTCGTCGTCGTTGTCGTCATCCCGTTATTTAATCTGCTGCAGACCACGAAGGTCTTTCGGGATTTCCAAAAACAAGTCTAAACATAGTATTGAGGAAGGTGGCAGAATGGTTAAGACGCTCAGCTGCCAATACACAGAGTCCGTGAGGGTGTGGGTTCGAATCCCGCTCTCGCCCTTTCTCCGAAGTTTGACTGGAAAATCAAACTGAGCGTCTAGTCTTTCGGATGAGACGATAAACCGAGGTCCTGTGTGCAGCACGCACTTGGCGCACTGAAAAAGAACCCATGGCAACGCGAGTGTTGTCCTCTGGCGAAATTACGTAAAATGAAATCCCCTTTCATAGGTACACAAATATGTAAGCATGCACTCAAGGCCTGACTAAGCGCGTTGGGTTATGCTGCTGGTCAGGCATCTGCTCAACAGATGTGGTGTAGCGTGTATGGATTTGTCCGAACGCAGTGACGCCTCCTTGAGAAAGTGAAACTGAAACTGAAGTATTGCTCATATAACGTGCATAGATACCATGTACATGTATACGCCATGCTCCTCGTGTTACACAAAGACCACACAGGGTTTTTAAAACGGGTTTAACACCAACAAAATCATATAATGCAAACGGAGACAAAAGGAGTGCTGACAGCTGCCCCAAATTATAGCGAACAAATTCAATAAACAAACTCACAACGTCTCTCGGCAGAATAATCAATCAAACCAGATGAGAAAACAGGGTCTCATTAATTTTCATGCTTTGTGCGGATATCTCAGTCCGCTAACCAGAACTATACATCAAGCCTTGACACATAAATGACGTGGAGACAACACGTCACACAAAAAACAGCCTGGTTCGAGTCAGTGGCTGTTGAAGATTTTACACACAGGCACACACACACACACCACACACAAACACACACATAATATCCCGTCGCGATGACCGTCAAAAATGGGCGACAGCGACGTATTATCATTGCATCCATGTATAGTTCCAGGCCCCGTCAAACAGTGGGAATTTGCAGGATACCCGTACGTTGCTCGCAAATGAAGTGTCGACATACAACGATCGGTGGATCGGGGCCTTAATGGTGTGTTCAGTTTCCTCGTCAGTGGCGGGAAAAAGTGTTCCCGTTTCAGACATGAAGGTGTGAAGTCGTCTGCTGTCTGTGCTGTTGTATGTGGTGTGTTTTGTGGGAGAAGGGACACATTGTTTATTCATTTATTGATTTATTTATTTCGTGCCAGTGATATTTCATTGGAGGGTCGTGGATATATCATATGCTGTTGGCTAGTCTCTATACGGTGGTGATTCCCTGAATTACAGGGACAATAATTAAGTCTGACACATCGTCATTATCATCAGCTTCAAGGTAAATGTGTGTGTTTGATGCTGATCATTGTGAGTGGGCCCAATGACCGAATTCGTCGACTGTCGCCCTACATTCATTTACACAAGTCCTAAATGCAGGTGACACATCCACACCATTACAGTGCAAGTTATTATTTTACCCCATCTTTACGCGTTCGTGTGTGGCGGAGGGGGTGGAGGTTGCGGGGATTTGGGGGACAGGGGTGGAACGGTTACCTGGAAGTTCACATCCTATGATTATGAAGTTATTTCTAGCTACACACAGAAAGTCAGAACATGCTCAACTGACCGAAGCCCGATTCATTCGAACGAATGATTCTATTTTTCTTGTGTGATTCCAAACAAATCAACCGTCCATTTGACGGAAACGAAGAAAAGACAAACTCATTATCGGTTTTTATTCTTTTATTTTTTTTCTGGATTGAGTTGATGTTCTTTTCACTACAGCACTAACTCTGTTTTAGTGTTTACCTGCTTTTTTGTGTGCTTGTGTGCTTCTTTTTTAATGGCTGCCGACCTTTACGTTTCCGAATAAAGCAGAACAAGTGCAGTTGACCGAAGCACCGCGAATCCTTCGAACGACCAAGCAAATAATTTTTTAATTATTCTTTTCTTTTTTCTTCTTCTTCTTTTTTTTTGTTTTTTTGTTGTTGTTGTTGTTGTTGTCTGATCGCTACGAATTTAACCGGCATTGTCACGAAAACGACGAAAAGACAACCGATTATCAGTGGATTTTTTATGGGCTGAGTCGATGTTCTTCCATCCACCATTGCCTGTTCCGTGTTTGCTCGTGGCTGTCGTTAGCCGAGCGTGATGTTTCTGTTCCGGTTACTTCCAGTTTCAGTATCTTAACTTTTTTTTCCCCCACAGGCCGGTATTTTTAACAGCGATAAAATCGAATCGTGCGTTTTGGAGTTGGCCTATCTTACCTTGAACAAAGTTGCGACCACAGGGTAAGGATGAGGAATGTATAACCTAGATTAGGCTCTCACGGCCTGACTATCGCGTTGAGTTTATGCGAAGGTCCGGCATCTTCTTTAACTTTTTCCTTTTTTTCAAAGCAGATTCGCATGATGTAACGCACATGGAATAGTTCGTACGCTTTGACACCCTGAAAACTGAAACTTTGACGACTTCTAAGTGGTTTTCGCTAATGTCCCACTTTAGCAAACCTAAAGTCCTGGAGCTAAATACACGGTCTTCGTGTTTCATGCGATGCAGGATGGAGAAATTGCCTAAAAAAAAACACCATCATAACCCCATAACATTACCGTGGTGTTCTGTTAGTGTTTCACGAACATCCCATTCAGTTCCGATTTAAATCATTTGAACCGAACAAAGACTCGGACTGAAAAGACAAAGGAAACGTCACTTTCGTTCCAGTGATGTATTCATTCAGTCTCCTCCCGTCGAAACACTTTCCATTTTGGGCGATGGCCATCATAAACAACAGGCTTCATATATCATGAATACAAAGCAAGAAGGCTGGTTACATCCCACTTGTAAAGTAGATCTTATAATGCAGCTGGACCACACCAAAAGCTGTCAGCATACTTTCCCATAATTATGAATAATTATCTACAGCGAAACAAATATGTTTTGTGTAGTATCATCACTAATTTCACTGTAAGAAAATCGGGCTGTTTTCTCGAAGGAGAGTGCGTTGCAACAGTGCAGCGCTATCTATCTATCTATCTATCGATCTATCAATTCTTTTTCTCTGTCTGCAAGTGTATTTTGTTTACTCTCAAAGCGGAGCTTTCTACACACATTTGCCAAGGACAACCCTTTTGTAGCCCTGGGTTCTTTTTCGTGCGCTAAGTGTTTGTTGCACACGGGGCCTCGGTTTATCGTCTCTGTTTCTTTCCAATAATCCTTGTCTTCTGGATCTCTCTGTCAGACTCTGTTGAAGAAGATGGGGTCGGGGTGCCCTGACTTCGTGTATTTCAAGCAGGATCTGGATTATCTTTCAATGTATATATGCATATTCCCATCTGAAATTTTAGCAAACAATGACAGGCACTGCTAGGAAGAGGGGGCGGGGTGGGTGGGTGGGTGGGTGGTGGTGGGGGGGTTCTGGGAGGCGGGAGTATGGGGATGTCGTGTGATGCATGTGTCTTTGGCGCTATGGTAACCCGGCAGGTTATTGATTGAAGAGGACAGAATGTCACGGGGTGTCCCATCAGTTCTTCATCAACCTCTCGACTGCTGCTGGCGAGTAATCTTCTCAGTGACGGCTTTCACCTCGCTAAAAATGAAATTGTGCTTAAAAGGTCAGAATATCAGTCACCCTTCTTTCCGAGGGCTTCTTCCTCTTTTGAATGCATTTGGGCGGTCGCGACAGCCGAGCGGTAAAATTAAAGCGTTAGACTTTCACTCTGAGGGCTCCTGGTTTGAATCACGGTCACAGCACCTGATGGGTAAAGAGTAAATTGAGATTTTTTTCAGATCTCCCAGGTCAACAGATATGCAGACAAAAAACAAGAACATACCCGGCAACTCCCACTCTCTCCGAAATTGGAGTGTAACTGCTTACATGTCGGGTGTAAAAAAAACAACAACAGTCGAACACGTGAAAAACCCACTCGTGTGTGCATACGAGTGAATATGGGAGTCGCAGCCCACAAACGAAGAGGGACTGCACTTGGCCCCACTTGAAATACACAAAAGCATTGCTTCCATTTGCAATCCCAATTCTTGCCATTGTGATCTCATTGCACCAAGGCTAAGCAGTCAATGTTTAAAAAGAAAAAAAGAAACACACACACACACACACACACACACGCGCGCGCGCGCGCACGCGCACACAAACAACAACAACAACAACAAAGCAAATAAACAAAGAAACAAAAAGAAACAAATCACCAAAACAGCAACATAATTGCCGTTTTTAATGTCGTTGATTATTGATCGCAGCCTGTGAAGCAGTCAAGGTTAAAAAATCAACAACAAACAAAACAACAAGCAACAAAAAAAGCAGTTTTTTTTAATGTTGTTGATCATTGATCGCAGCGCTGTCAATTTGTTTACCAGGACGGATTACGTCCAAAGCAGGAAAGTGCACACTTACTGCGAGACAGACACATAAGCTTCTCCGAACCGCAATCATGTCGCTCTCAAGCTACCTGATTATTAAAACTAAAAAACAAAACAAAAAACAACAACAACAACACACACACACACACACACACATACTGTAAGTCATCTACTCATTCATTGTCCGAGCATAAGACAGTTACTTCCAAAAGATGTAGTTGATGACTTTTCTTCCAATATTTCATTTGCCGCTGAAAAGATTTTGAATGATTATTCATTGCTTAGAATGTTTTCAGAAATTTTAAACTCCAGTCCAGTTGGTATCCTCCTTTGATGTATTATATTTAATACTGTTATTCATATTTACATTGTTGTAGGTTAATACTTGTTGATATGCATATACATATTCTCCTTCCCATGACAACTCATTCAATACACATCACAACCTCTTTAGACTTTTTCTTATAATATACTTTTCCTCTGATAGATAACATGAACTTTTTTTTTTGTTTGTTTGTTTTACACTAATATTCACATGCATTCCCTTTCCTTTATACACTACTTTACTCTTTTCCGTCTAAAAACACTTATAGTGAATATACGTTAAACTGAAGAAAACACACACACACACACACACACACACACACACACACACACATGAACAAGGAGTGTGTTATTTTCCGTTCACTATTCATCTATCTGGATCTGGTGTACAATGATTTGTGGGAACACTGTCAAATTGCAGCAGAACTTGTGTTGATTCTGTAGCTTGCCTGAGACCAAAACAAACAAAAAAACCCCGAAAAAACAACCAAACTGAGACATGTAGTATAGGGGCTGGTCAGTCAGTGCGTGAGAAAATAGAAATTCACGACTCTCGCGAACGCTTGCAGCGACTCTGTTGGGTGGGGATGCTTAAGATAGATTGACTGACGTAACAGATTGGTTGACAGAATGTGTCACCTCCTCCCCCCCACCCCCAAACACGCGCACCCCACCCCACCAACCCCCCACACAGAGACGTGCGCGATTCACTCACACACACACACACGCATAATTCAAAGCACGCGTAGATGCTGCGCTTTCATGATTTCAACAGAAAGTACAAACATTTCTCTTTCTTTCCCTTCCAACGAAGTTCTGCACTCTACAGCTCGTGACCCTTTTCCCGAGGGAAGCCATGTTTGGGGTTGTTGCATTCACTGCAGGCCGTCTTTCCAAGGGAATGCTTTCGATAATGAATCCTATCGATTGCAGCACGTAATTTCCAGAATGCGAGGTTGCTATTATCCACTCATCTTCTTCGGTTGCCGAGGAGAAGTGCTCAGACATTTTCTTTTCATCTGATTCATTTTCGTTGCTCGTTAACCACACAGTGCTCATTCATTCGCAACCGCTCCTGCTTCTATCGCAGTCCCAGGTCAGCAGGGAATCACCAGTCCTTGGCCGGAAAACGAATGAGACGTCAAAACGAGGTCCCGTGTACAGCATGCACTAAGCGCACGTAAAAGAACACACGGCAACAATAGGGTTGTCCCTGGAAAAAAAATTCAAAAAAAAAATCCACTTTGCTAAGAAAAGAAATACGCTTTCAGGCTGTACTCAGTGTAGCGAATCGCTTTCCCTGCGGAGAGTAGCCCGAATTTTACAATAAGAAATCTATTGTGGCAAAAGTGTAATACAATGTAATACAATACAATACAATACAATACAATACAATGCTCCCCACCACACGAGACCCCGCTCTGCCGTCGAACCACTTCGATACGTTTGATTGTATCTTGTACATTTCAACAGAACCGTAATGTATCGATTAAAACAAATCTTGAATCTAGAACTCACGAATTACAAAAAAAGATGTATTGGAGACCGTCAATGCCTCCATTCACTGAACAGTCAGTGTGAGTCTGCCGAGTGAGCAATGTTTGACTCAAACTCACTGTATGGATCGAAGGAAAAATCAATAGTAGCCAAGTACCCAGGAGATCATCACACAAGAGGCCACTGTATAGGTATATCAATTGGTGTTATTTTGTTTGTTCCGTAATGATCGATATTATGAGGGTGAGAGTCCACTGAATTTAAGTATCGATGCTGTTTTTCTTTATGTCATTGGCGATCGACGAACATAAAGGTGATAACTATGGTGCTGTTAATACTGAATTTCTCTCAAACGATACAACATACAGTATTTGAAGAACTCTGTGTCAAAGACGCATCCGTGAAGTGGATGACATTCGAATGTGCGGTTCCTGTATTTCCATTTTATTCCCAGAAACATTTAACTCACTCAGTACGGCCCGTCCTGTCTTCTCCTCTACACAGACCCCTCGGATGTCCAGTGGGTGTCTGAATGACCCAACCTTTAGCTTCCGTCGTCAGAATTGTGGTATTCTTTGTCAACATTCACCTCTTCAGTAAAAGAGCCTTCCGCGTGCAATATTTTGATGATGGTAACTGGGGTGAAACGCTGTTAACGTCGTCTCTTTCGCCGTTCGTATGGAGAGAGTTAACTCGGCATTGGGCGGAAAGTGGACAGGACTGAAAACTCAAACAATAATATTTGGAAGGGTCGGACGGGGTTTGAACCGCTGACAGTCCTCAGTCTCTGAAGCTAACCTGTGGGCCACAGCGACTGGTAATGCTGGCAGACTTGACCGTCGCTGTGCAGGAAGTCAGAGCAGTGGACTGTCTCATAGACCCCCCAATTTCAGGAAGCAGACACGGCATCAATCTGCCTTACGATCAAAATTAATGTTCGTGAGCACGCACTTTCTCCCAGTCAGCCAGTCTCCTGTGTTTTTCTTTTTGTCTAATGTGGTCTGTTTCTGTCTGACTGTCTGTCTCTCTTTCTGTTTCTCTGTCTGTCTGTCTCTGTCTCTCTCTCTCTCTCTCGGTATGTGTATGTTTGCGTAGGTGTATGTACACACACACACACCGTGACATTTAACACACACACACACACACACATTTACACGTACGCGCACGCGCACGTACACAGTGAGAGAGAGAGAGAGTGGAAGAAAGAAGAGGCTCTGGGTGTTCTCTCTCTGTCTGTCTCTCTGTCTCTCTCTCTCTCTCTGTCTGTCTGTCTCTACCTCCTCTTTCTTTCTTTTCTCCATCCTTTTTCTTGTAGATCGCAGAATGCAAAGTAAACACCACACCACACTTCCAGGCAGTAATAACCTACACTGTCTCAATCACGGCGAATCGATTCACCACCGTTGAATACCGCGAAAAAGAAGATTAAAAAAAGGAAGAAAAAAGACTCGGGATTTGAACCCAATCGTTGGTGTTGACACGGCAGCCATCGCATCTTGTGCCACAGGAGACGGACCAAAGAGAGTAGGCATAAGATCAAAGGCACCATGCTTGATTGACTGACAAGACAACAAAACTCTATCATTGACCTTGTGCAACGGGGCGCATCCGCCTTAAAAGAAGCAAATTCCTTTGAGCACACGCATTCGCACATGCATGATATAAATAGAATTTTCTTTGAATTGTTCAGGCGCTGTGTGTGTGTGTGTGTGTGTGTGTACGCGCCCTCAGATAAGCATTCTTGAGCACACGCATTCGTACACACAACACACTGTATTTTGTTTGAATTGTACAGGAGCAATCTCTCTCTCTCTCTCTCTCTCTCTCTCTCTCTCTCTCTCTGCGCTGAACTATTTCAGTGTTCAGTGTTGTCTCTCTCTGCGCGCGCGTGTATGCCTATGCGCGCGCTCAAGTAAGCACCAGTGAGCACACGCATTCGCACACACATGACATACACAGTTGTTTCTTTGAATTGCACAGGCTCTCTCTCTCTCTCTCTCTCTCTCTCTCTCTCTCTGTGTGTGTGTGTTTGTGTGTGTGAAGACGTGAGTGCTTGTGTGTGTGTGTGCGTGCGTGCGTGCCTATGCGCGTGCTCAGGTAAGCACCACTGAACGTATGCATCGCACACACTTCCTGAGGGCAGGATAGAGAAGGAAAAAAAAGTATATACTTAACCTACTTAACCTTTTACCTTCAATATAGACCAGTTTCAGGTGACACGACTCCACTGGACACACATGACCTACACACAACGTTTTCTTTGAATTTGTCGTTCAGGGGCCGTGGCCGAGAGATCCAAGTTCTTGTCCTACTTGGTGTTCTCCTTCTTCAACACCTTCATCTACTGCTTCCCAGCCCATTGGGTGTGGGCGGAAACCGGCTGGCTGAAGAAACTCGGGGCCGTGGATGTCGCCGGCGACGGACCAGTTCATCTTGTTGGTGGGGTGTCGGCCTTGGTCGCGGCCATCATGATCAAACCACGGCAAGGGAGATTCACGCGGGACGACCGACACGAGATGGAATCGCCCGTCGGAGCCATTCTGGGTCTGTTCATTTTGTGGTGAGTAGTGACTGTGAACTTGTATCCCTGCAGCACGGTTTTCCGGTTTACAGAATTTTTACCCTTCGGACGCCGGAAAACCGTGCAGCAGAGAATTCCTCCTTTCCTTCCTGCAGCCCGGAAAATCGGTTCTCGCGGTAAGCGCTTTGAACTTCCCGCGAGTCGCGTCATCAGTGCGCGTCATCTATCCTTGACCGGGTCACTGGCGGGGAAGTGTTATGAGTGGAATGGATGCCAGACACCCCCTTCCCCCTCCTTAGGCCGTGGGAAAGTGGACGCCGCTACATTCTTGCCGATGTGCTGTGTAGACCCACGGACACAGAAAAACGGAATGTGTAGAAAGTTCGGATTGTGACCAGTTTTCTGATGATGAGTTTTACAACGCTCTAAAAGATAATGATTTCGATCTGTTTCAAATGAATGACAAGGAAAGAGTGCAATTAGCTGTTGCTACAGAAGCACAGATAGCGGGTGATGAAAAGTTAAAAAAGTAAGAAGTGTGAAAATTGTGATGTATACTTGTGCAGTAACTGGCATGACTGCTTCAAGGTATATCACACACGTGTCACCTTTGTGTGGCATATTACGTGATGACACTGTCCTGCATGTAGTACGTACTTGTATGCATTGTGTTTGACCTCAAAGTCACCTGTTTTACACCTGAGTGTCACCAGAGATGTCACCCTATAGTGTCAACAGGATCTCAGACAACTTCTCACATCAATTCTGAACACGAGAGTATATGACAATCTTAGTGTACTGTAATGAGCCGCGTTACCGTAAGCCTCCAAAATAAGTACCCTGTTTCATACTTTCTTTCTCTTCTCTAAATCCAGGAATGAAGGGAATATGCGAATGGTAGGGATCTCTGAACAAGGGGGAGTAATGGTTCATAGAAAAATAGGAACGAAAGAGTTATTAATTAAAAAGTCATTTTGTGGTGGGTAGTGACAATGAACTTGAAATATATGTGGAGAAAATGTTAAAAAAATAATAACAACTGTGGGTTATGCAATCAAACTCACCGAAAAGAAATGTCCACGTTTCTGATCATAGGTCCTTTTTCCGAGACTGTGACCAGTGTGAATGACTGTGGGACGTGGAGGTAATGGCAAGACCAGAGACAAGTTTAAGTATTATTCAGCAGAAAAAGCAAATATCGGCAAAGAATGTTCGGCATAGAACAGGTTATGGACATTCAGATAAAAGGGTCACAGGAGTTCTGGAGACGAAGAAAGGTCTAGAGTGGGGTTGGAAAATAAAAGAGACGTGAGAGTAACGGTGGTACGATTTCCAATCAAGACTAAAAGCAGCATCCGTTCCAAAGCTTTAAACAGAAACACAACCTAACTGATGCCAGGCCTGGTTTGTTCCTGTAGAGGATCTAAGAAGCGATGCTCTTTAAATGAAACATACTTTACGGAGGTTCGATGCCTGATAACCTCTAAATGCAGGGAAATTAACGCAAAGAATATAACCTCCATTATTTCGAACATTGAATTTGGAAATTACCTTCTTTTGAATGGCTTCGGATTACATGGCATCACTTGTAGGCCCTTCGACGATTCCCAAGGCCCTGTTCATCGTTCTGCCGAATAAACTGCATACTTAGGAACAACTCATACATGACCCATGTTGAAATCATAAGGCAATGGCAGTTGATTCACCACTTTTGCGCCGTTCAGTACCGCACTGTCCATTCATTAATGTGTTGTTTCATTTGGCAGCTGGAATGACGGGCGCAATAGCCGAGTGGTTAAAGCGTTGGACTTTTAATCTGAGGGTCCCGGGTTCGAATCACGGTGACGGCGCCTGGTGGGTGAAGGGTGGAGATTTTTACGATCTCCCAGGTCAACATATGTGCAGACCTGCTAGTGCCTGAACCCCCTTCGTGTGTACATGCAAGCAGAAGATCAAATACGCACGTTAAAGATCCTGTAACCCATGTCAGCGTTCGGTGGGTTATGGAAACAAGAACATACCCAGCATGCACACCCCCGAAAACGGAGTACGGCTGCCTACATGGCGGGGTAAAAACGGTCATACCCGTAAAAAGCCCACTCGTGTGCATACGAGTGAACGTGGGAGTTGCAGCCCACGAACGCAGAAGAAGAAGAAGAAGATTTGGCAGCGTTGCTGACAGTGCAGAGAGATCTCTTTTTGCTTGTGATGGTCCCTCGCGCTGGTCGTGCTGACCCGTTTGCTGTAGAATGGGTTTTACTGACAATGGTGTCGGAAGAAATCTAATTTCATTACGATGTGATTCGTCACCAAAGAGGAACGCTTTTCGCCTTGCTTGGCATATAACGTAGACTTGTTTGCTATTGACTTACACAAAGCAGCTATGTTTTTTGGCGAAACTTGGTTACGCCGTTTCAGTCGCTCTTTTCATTCACAGAAGTACAATAGACTGCTGGAGAGTTCCGCGGCCATCTGGGATCTTGTGCATGCGCATCTAACTTGAATCGAAATCGCGAGCCCTGCTTAAGGCGATCGATATGGACATAAGCCCCAAACATATGCTATCCTCCATTTCTTCAGTTGATAGCATCCATTGCTACAACTAAACACTGTACACTGTACAATTAAGTGACATCGTATGCACGCTAAAAACACAAAAACAAAATATAAAGCAAAAAGTCCAAAAAAATCCTGCTGCTTCGCACGTTCTGCCTCTCTCGATCGCCTTTTTTGCTCGCAATTTTGGAGAGCCAGTCAACTTCGAGAGCACAGGTCATATGACGCGCCTCTATCTCTGTAAGTGATGTAAGCACGGAACCCTCCATGGTCTATTTTGAGGTGCGGAAAAAATAGTTTTCCACTTTGCCATGTTCGTTAAAACAACGGAACTGTTTGCATTGAAGCACGTGAATAACTCACTTGCAATAGTGGCTACAGTGAAATCACACACAGCCATTCTTCACCTCATCTGGCTTTATTTGTGGTGAGGCTTCAGATATGGAATTGCCCAACACAGCACAGCAGGGAAGAATAAGATAGGTATAATTGCTAACATGTTTCAAACTTGAGATATTAGACCATTCGATGCCTGATTCTGTCAATGAACATTAATTCATGGAGACTGTGAATGTCAAGAACTCGTGTTCTGTTGATAAAAGAACTCAGAGTGGATGGGGCTCTCTCTCTCATTTTGTAGAGATATTGTGAGTTAATACAAAACTTTACATTCTCGTTAGTTCCAGTGGGAAAGCCTCTGACCCGTTTGCTTTTGTACTGAAGATAGGTTGATTCAGAGCAACCTTTGAGATAGAAAAATGACTTGAAGTGACTGAGGAAAGGCATGTGCTCAGAAGGGAGATCACTTCAGACGAAGTGAAGGAGTTGTCGGTGATGTTGTGTGACCTCTAAACATCCCTTTGTTAGCGCTGAGGAGTCAGTGGACAGGAATTCCCCTTGCTGCAGATATAACCAAAGAATTCAAAGACCGCTTTGCATATAAATTTCCTAATGAATCAGTGCATAGCAGTATCTGAATCAGCTGGTTCTGCGGAGAGAGTAATCACATTCAACTGCAGCTTTCTCATTATCCGTTTTTCTTTGACTGGAGAATGAATTGTGCTAAGGTCGAGCAGTTTCAAAATGGACTTGATGATTTTCCTTTTATTGAAGAGAATGAGACAATGCAGGGTGAACTGTGAACTGTCTTGGTGTGTGTGTGTGTGTGTGTGTGTGTGTGTGTGTGTGTGTGTGTAGAATGAGTTGAAGCAGACATCCTGTGCATTTTGCTTTCTGCAGACTTTGGTGTTCATTCAAACTGTTTCTTCCCAAAGAATGGGATGTCGCAAAGGCGCCGTCTTGGGTCTGTCGTTGCCGTCTCTTTTCAGATAACTTTTCATACAGAGATGCCTTTGAATTAGCACCTTTCTTTGCATAGACAGGTAAGAATACAAATATGATAATGGATTCATACAGAGTTGTCTTTGATTCATACATGTTGTCTTTGAATTAGCACCTTTCTGTGCATAGACAGGTAAGAATACAAATATGATAATGGATTCATACAGAGTTGTCTTTGATTCATACATGTTGTCTTTGAATTAGCACCTTTCTGTGCATAGACAGGTAAGAATACAAATATGATAATGGATTCATACATGTTGTCTTTGAATTAGCACCTTTCTGTGCACAGACAGGTAAAAATACAAATAATTATAACTGCATCAATTTCCTTCTGTGCACAGAGGTGGATAGACAAAGAAACAGGCAGGGAGAGTGAGAGCGAGAAAGATGAGTGTGTGTGTGTGTAGCCCCGGGGGTGAGGGTAGGTTTATGACTTGACTCGACTTGACTTCATTTATTGTCATTGTATGTATGTGTGTGTTGGGGGTGGGGGGTTTAGGGGGGCTTGATGGGTGTCCGGGGGTGGCAAAAGCCACATTGCACTGAGTCGTTATATCCACAGCGACAGGAAACTCCAATGGCCGTCTTGCTGTTTACTCACTCTCTCTACAACAACAAGGACCTTCCGTTCGGGTTCTCCTGTTCCGTAGAGAGAACGAGTCACTGCAGGGTCCTCGTCTGTGCAGTGTCTCTGTCTGGTCCATACACTCTGTGTATCTTTGGAAGTGCTGAGCTGAAACAGAGTGTGTGAATCATGAGTCTTTGTTGGCTTGAAACAGAAGACTGTGGCAGTGGTGTGGAGTTTATTGGCCTGTTGGAAAATGCCCTCAAAGGTCATGTTGTTTCAGACGGTAATCAGGTTTCTTTTTAATTAATTAATTATTATATTTATATAGCGCTGAATCTTGTGCATAGACAGATCAAAGCGCTTTCGCACCAGCCATTCACACGCATGCATAACTCTAAAACCGGAAAAACTGAAGACAAGAGGCAGGGAAGGGAGGTTATTTTGGGAAGAGGTGGGTTTTAAGGCCAGACTTGAAAGAGCTGAGTGCGGAGACCTGACGAAGAGAAAGAGGAAATTCATTCCAATTGCAAGGTCCAGAGACAGAGAAAGAACGGCGGCCAACAGTCGAGTGTTTGAATCTGGGTATGCGTAAACAGAGTGGATCCGAAGCCGATCGTAGAGAGCGAGATGGAGTGTAGAGGTGAAGGCAGCCACATATTTTGAAGGATGATTTCTCCAGGCGGTTCATTGTTGTCATCGAGGCGGTAGTTACTCCTGTGCATCGCGAGGTGAATGAATGTTGAATGGTCTGGATACTTATATAGCGCCTATCCTCTGTCGGAGACCAAGCTGTAGGCGCTTTACAAACACGGGGTCAATTGTACAAAAAGCTGCCTACCTGAATAGAGCCAACTGACGGCTGTCATTGGGCGCTCATCATTCGTTTCCTGTGCCGTTCAATTAGATTTCAGGCACACACACACACACACACACACACACACACACACACACACACACACACACACTCTCTCTCTCTCTCTCTCTCTCTCTCTCACTCACTCACTCACTCACTCAGACAAACATGTAACACTTTACGTGTATGACCGTTTTGTTTATTTACCCCGCCATGTAGGCAGCCATACTCCGTTTTCGTGGGTGCATGCTGGGTATGTTCTTGTTACCATAACCCACCGAATGGTGACATGGATTACAGGATCTTTAACGTGCATATTTGATCTTCTGCATGCGCAAACACAAGAAAGGGATTCAGGCACTAGCAGGTCTGCACATTATGTTGACCTGGGAGATTGGAAAAATCTCCGCCCTTTGCCCACCTCAGTTTTAAAGTCCAACGTTTTAACCACTCGGCTATTGCGCCCTGAGGTCCAGTGGTCGTCAAGGCTGTGTTCAAGCTGTCAAAGGCCGATCCCAGGGCGCCACCGGGCGTACAGTTTCCATGCTCCATCGACGACCCGCACGTCCCGCAACGCCAGACCACTGCCAGTAAAAAGGATCACCAGCAGTCACGTTAAAATGGCATCAGTCAGCAGTAAGGTGAACAAACACTTTCCGTCCAGTGTCTTGGCGCTGCTCAGGCAGTGTTGTGCGAAATTTTGGTCCTGACAGTGACAGTAAGAATTCTGGTTTTTTAACTCTTTCCATACGAACGGCGAAAGAGACGACGTTAACAGCGTTTCACCCCAGTTACCATCATCAAAATATTGCAAGAGGAAGGCTCTTATACTGAAGAGGTGAATGTTGACAAAGAATACCACAATTCTTACGACGGAAGCTAAAGGTTAGGTCATTCAGACACCCACTGGACATCCGAGGGGTCTGTGTAGAGGAGAAGAGAGGACTGGCCGTACTGAGTGAGTTAAAACGGCATTATGACGTGATACATTCATCCATCTGTCGGGTTTTGTTTGTGTTTCTGTTTTGAAATTGTGTACGAATCACTGTTGCAGATATAAGACATTCTAGGTGTGCAATGTTGGACAGGCTGTAATCCTCGCAGTGCTGAAAGGATTACAGTGCGCTGGTTCTGGACTCTGTGTGGAAAACATCAAAGCTAGCTCACTAACCCACGATTACAAAAATGTCTTTTATCCCTTGTGAAGGTCCGTGGGATAGAGGAGGGGGAGGGGTTACAAAAAGGATAGCTTGAAGACAATTCATGATAGAATAATAAACTGCCTTCAGCTTCCTTTCGTCTTCTTCCTTCTTGTTTTACCTCTCATCATGATTGTTAACGGCAATGTTCAGTTTCAGGTGTTAAAGCTTGCAGATTGAATTATATGCCTTTTTTTGTACGCTACACCACACCTGAAAAAAGAAAAAGGACCAGGACCGGGGTTGCATGAGATGATCTTTGCAGTGCTTTGTTTGCTTAGAGTTAAGAATGTTCCTAAGTACAATGAAATTTCTGTGGAGCTGGTAACATTCTTAACAACATGCAAACAGTGCCGCAAAGCTTGCTCATTGCAACGCACCGCATAATATGCCTGACTTAAACATAAACCCAATGCACCACTAATGGAGTCTTCTGTCGGACCGACGGACGAGTAGGCAGGCAGGCTTATCTGTCGGTGTGTGTCTTCATATGGGGGAAGAGGCCGATTCTGGATGCGCAGCATTTCCCACAGGTGTTGCAAGGGAGAACGTCTCCAGAAGTTGAGCCCTGCTTCCTTCGCTCACGCTTCTCCTTAATGGCCAGCGTTCTCTTGTTTTCAAACGTCTTTATGCCACTAAAGCACAGCATCCTCCAGCGAGAGCGGTCAAGGGCATCAGTTTCCCAGGAAGCGATTTCTATGTCACAGGCTTTGAGGTTTGTCTTCAAGATGCCCTTGAAGCGCTTGCAGGGTCTTCCATGTTCACGGTGGCCTTCCTTCAGCTGGCCTTACAAAAGCATCTTCGGGATCCTGCTGTCTGTCATGCGGACAACGTGTCCTGTCCAGCGTAGCTGGCACTGGATCAGCAGGCTTTCGATGCTGGGCAGGCCGCTCCTCTCTAGGACCTTGAGGTTGGAGACCCTGTCTTGCCACTTTAACAACATGCAAACAGTGCCGCAAAGTTTGCTCATGCAACGCACCCCCATATGCCTGACTTAAGCATAAACCCAGTGCACTGGTCAGGCCTTAGGAGCCGGCGCTGGGTCTGTACAAAACATTAACATAAAATGAAAGGAAATAACAAACAAAATAAAGAAACGAGTAATCAATACATTTTGATACAACAAAATGAAAGATAAGTTGAAAGCGAATTAATGAAATAAGAATAACTGTGAATATCGCCGATGATAATGAGTTCTGTATTGTGTTTTGATAACGATG
>NC_134897.1:18646119-18676119 GCF_041734735.1 Babylonia areolata | reverse complement strand
AGTGAATGTGAATAATGGAAAACGTCGTGGGAAAGGCTGAGGGGAGGTGATTAATGGAAAACGGCGTGGGAAAGACTGAGGGGAGTTGAATAATGGAGAACGTCGTGGGAAAGGCAGAATGGAGGTGATTAATGGAAAACGTCGTGGGAAAGGCTGAGTGGAGGTGATTAATGAAGGACGTCGTGGGAAAGGTTGAGTTGAGATGAATAATGGAGAACGTCGTGGGAAAGGCAGAACGGAGGTGATTAATGGAAAACGTCGTGGGAAAGGCTGAGTGGAGGTGATTAATGAAGGACGTCGTGGGAAAGGTTGAGTTGAGATGAATAATGGAGAACGTCGTGGGAAAGGCAGAATGGTGGTAATTAATGGAAAACGTCGTGGGAAAGGCTGAGTGGGGGTGATTAATGGAATACGTCATGGGAAAGGCTGAGTGAATGTGATTAATGGAAAACGTCGTGGGAAACGCTGAGTGGAGGTGATTAATGAAGGACGTCGTGGGAAAGGTTGAGTTGAGATGAATAATGGAGAACGTCGTGGGAAAGGCAGAATGGAGGTGATTAATGGAAAACGTCGTGGGAAAGGCAGAATGGTGGTGATTAATGGAAAACGTCGTGGGAAGGGCTGAGTGGAGGTGTTTAACGGAGAACGTCGTGGGAAACGCTGAGTGGGGGTGTTTAATGGAAAACGTCGTGGGAACGGTTCAGTAGGGGTGATTAATGGAAAACGTCGTGGGAAAGGAAGAATGGTGGTAATTAATGAAAAACGTCATGGGAAAGACAGAATGGTGTTTATTAATGGAAAACGTCGTGGGAAAGGAAGAATGGTGGTAATTAATGAAAAACGTCGTGGGAAAGGCTGAGTGGAGGTGATTAATGGAGGACGTCGTGGGAAAGGCTGAGTGGAGGTGATTAATGGAGGACGTCGTAGGAAAGGCTGAGTTGAGGTGATTAATGGAGAACGTCGTGGGAAAGGCTGAGTGAAGGTCACTGATCCAAAGAGGACGTTCACTCTGTCTGACTCTGCGATTGAGTGACTGTTGTCTCGGCGTGAGGTTTAGGTGTTGTCCAACTCACATGTTTAGTCAGGGTAGATAAATGAATGAACTTTATTGATACAGGACGCGTAGAAATGTCCACACGTGGGTTGTGTGTTCACAGAGCCACTCACGCACGAACACATATGATATAGAAACAACAGGAAACAGTCAAATGCTTGCACAGACAGACAGACACACAAATAAAACAGATAATTAGTGCGTAGTAAAAAAAAAAACACAACTAAATTGATACATAACAGTTAGATTAAACTGAATACATCAACAACTATTGAATAAATACGAAGAATCATGATGCCAAAAGGAGAGGAGATAAGAGGAACATAAATATTAACAACCAAACCCACAACCCCAGCCACCTCAAACACACACACACACACACACACACACACACACACACACACAGACACACAGACACACAGACACACACACACACACACACACACACACACACACTTAATGCAGCGAATTCAGATACCTTCGGACACACCTGAAGTTACGATGCGTCGGCTCGGGGTTTCCATTGCTGGATTTCTGTCATTGAAGGCCACTGCACTGTCGCACTTGAGTTTTCGCTCAGCGAATTCGTGAATGGAGCCGTGTACAGGAGAATGGGGATGAGAGGCGTGGGAGTAATTCCCTTTTGGAGGCCACCAGAATTTGGCTGAAAAGTCTGTCTTCTCCGTCACAGCCAAAGGCATTTAGCGACCCTAGCAGAGTTAAATTTGCATAGCAGGAAAACTTTTTCAGTGTGTGGAAGTAGCGAATGCGTAGTACATTTCTTAATGTGAAGCAACTAGCGGTGATAAGATCATTCATGCAGTCACGCCCATTCATGCAGTCAAGTCTGTCAGTGTTACATCCTCCCTTACATATCCTTTTTAACCCCCACTGCACGGGATTTCCTTTCTTGCCGCCCACAAACCGGAAATATGCACAAATCATACCGCACCAAAGAGAGAAATCCTAGAGAATTGTTATCCACCCTTTAAAAAAAAAGGAGAAAAAAAGAAGAAGAAGAAAAAAAAAGCTGCATTCTCGGCGTAACTCAAGCGAGATCCCACATTCAACACTCATACCATCTGAAAGGATCCTGGGACACACGAAACATCAAGGTGTTAAGGGGTTCATGTTGACCTTGAAAATACAAGTTAGCTGGAAACATCGTTTCGACCGGATCAGCAAGAACGTGAGTAGTATGCTGGACTTTGTCCGTCGCAACATCAGGACATCGAACATCATACTAAAGTCGTGTGCGTACTTTTCATCGGTATGTCCGAATCTACAGTAACTATTGTTCAGTAATATGAATCCATACACAGAAGATCAGTAAAGACCAAAATATTAATGGAGATGTGAGAACGGCGAAGTGCACGCTACGCCAGTAACTGCTGCAGAAACACCTGCAGTGTTTCCTCCATGCCACAGACCGAATAAAAACATATCCGTGCTTTCTTGAAGTGGGGACTGAGCATGAGTACTGTAGATGTGATGCCGCGTCCGTGTGCCTAATCAGAAAGTGGGTGAAGTCTGTCAGTAGGTAATCTAAATAACGAAATTAGATTAATAATAGGATCCATATAAAACCACTGGTATCAATACCAAGAGGTAGAATTAAAGAAAAGAAAGAAAACGTACATAGTGTATAATCATGCCAATATTTCCCTCACGAAAAGCGTCTGTCAGCATGACGTCAACATGTTGAGCAGAGTGGGGGCAACGCCACTACACAGAAAGGTTACAAAGATTCTGCAAAATCCTTCACTTTGACGATCTTGTCGCCACGGAACTCGTTTACCACTGTAGCGAACTTGTCAAAACTAACTTTGACATGATGCTTCAAATCCCGTCCCGACTAATGTGACTTTTTTGTTTGTTTGTTGTTTGTTCTTTTGTTTTTTGTTTTGTTTGTTCTGCGTTCTTAATGTTTTACACAAACCTGGGGAAGGCCTCATAAGACCTGATCAGCGCGTTTGGTCTATGCGAAGATAATGCATCTGCATTTAAAAACGAATTTCAGCTGATGTTGTGTAGCGTGAATGCATCAGACCGCAATCTTTGACACATCCTTGAAGCTGAAAGTGGAAGTCCTCAGTCAGATCAGCTTTGGCAAAGGAAGACGATCTGATCTCGACTTTTGCTGTTGACCATTATCAAAGATAATGTCCGCTAAACCACAGCCTCACCTGAAGGTACATTGACGTTTTGGTCAGTGGAGCTTCAGGTTACCCGTGGTGTGCAAACTCCTTCATTCTTTCGTGCAAACATACATTTCTGCATACAAACATCCATCCATCTCGTATGAGCATACATGGATATGTACGTGTGCATATTCATTCATTATTATTATTGTTCTTATTTAGTTATGATCATTATTAGTAGTAGTAGTCGTGGCTGTTGTAGCAATAGTAATAGTATTGATATATAGCTCCCATCTTCGGTCAGAGACCAAACTCTAGGCGCTTTACAAACATGTCATTTGTACAACAGGCTGTCTCCTGGCAGGGCCGACTGAGAGTTGCCTTTAGGCAGTCAGCATTCGTTTCATATGTCATTCAGTCACGGTTCAATTCAATCACATCACGCGACGTATTACACAAGTATGTCAGAGTGGATTTTCTGCAGAATTATGCTGGGGACAACCCGTTTGTTGCTATTGGTTCTTTAACATGCGCTAAGTGCATGCTGCACTCGGGACCTCGATTTAACGTCTCATTCAAATGATTGCATGGATACGTACACGAATTCATTCACTTAAATGCACTCTCACGTTGCAGTTGTGGCAGTCATAAACAGCAGAACGAAACGGGCACGGGCGTGCAAACTGAAAACCCGTCAAGTGTGACGATTTTAAAGGAGATAGAACAGTTTCATATTTGACAGTGACATCGTCGTTACTTTCTCTCAATCGGAGAATATGGATGAGAATTTCACTGTCCAAAGTAACTCAACAGAACATTTGCGACCTGTTATTCAGAACGCATCACTTCGAGAGGACTGCAGCGAAGTGGTGTTCAGTGAGATGGAGTACTTACCTTGGGACAACCCCGACAACATTGTGAGTGCAAAAGTGGAATCCATTGTACGCCAAGTAAAGAACAATGTGCTGGCGCTGTTGTTTCTGATTGGCGGGCCAGCCAACGTCATCAACATGGCGGTGTTTTACAGACAGGGCCTGAAGGACCGCGTCAACCTGTGTCTGTTTGCTCTGTCTCTGGCCGATGAACTGAAGTTGTTGAATTCAGTCCTGCATCATGGTGAGCAGCTAGTGATACAGTTTACCACAAGACAAACATTTGGTCCGTTTTCGACCGTGCTAAGCAACGCGAACTTGGTGTTTCTCTTACATTTTCATTACGTTTCGTACGTGCTGTCTGCGATCATTGCTTCCGAGAGGTGTCTTTGTGTTTTCAATCCACTCCGCGTTCAGAACCTGTTGAGCACAAAAGCGATGGCTGTTATTATCGTTGTGGTTTATACGTTGGTCCTGGGTTTGTTTGTCATCGCATCGTTTCGATATCGTGTTGGATGTGTCTATGATCCGGTGTCTGGGGTAACCGTTGTGACAGCTGTTGAGGGGGAGTTCTACAGAGCTCACAAGGAATTCATTGATCCTTTGGAGAGTGCCGTCTTCGGCGTTGGCCTACCGGGAGGTGTCATGATCGTGGTGACGACAACGACCATAATGACGATTGTGAAACTTCGTCAGATTGTGAGGTGGCGATCTGAAACATCTTCCTCAATTTCAGCTCGTGAACTGGCCTTGACGAAGATGCTTGTGGCCAACTCCATCTTTTTCGTCATCTGTCTCTTCCCCATCGCTGTGAATCGCTTCAGCTGGCTTTTCTTTCCGGAGATAAACACTGGACGACGTCAGCAAAATATTTTCCTGATGAACATATGGATTAATGAAATGTTCACTTACATCAACGCCACTTTCAACATATTCGTGTACTATGCCATGGGCTCCCGCTACAGGGAGACCTTTTGGGCGTTGTTTGGCAGAAAGGTACAGCCAGCGACACAGACATAAAGCGGACACGTGCAGCCAGAAAAACAGTTCGAGGGCCAGACCAGTACAGACAGAAACAGGAGAGGCAAGGCTTTCAAGACTCACGTATGATACACATTGTCCCAACAAAAGAATCACGGAACAAAAGAACGACACTGCAAAGCGGATCATTTTTGTTAAAAGACGCACACTTTGATTTGACCAATACCTTTGACCTCTAAGTTTGCAAATCATTTGTATTCTGGCCAGAACAAGTCCCTATTCCACTTTAGATATAACTGGGATAAAACCCCATAGTTCTATCCTGTTTCTACATTTTCCAAATACGCTAATTTGTGACTTTGATCTTTGACTTTGTCTCAATATGGGTATTGTTGTAATCATGGCCAGTTGATGTACCAAAATTGATTAAGATTATGCACAAGACCTATCTCTTCCACGTGGATTTTGTTCCTGTTACTATAGTATATACTTTAATCTCTGATTTTGAATAAATCGGGTGTAAAATTCAGACTCTGTCAATAGTTTTCTTTGACCGTTCATCCTGCTTACCACATCATCCTTCAGAGATGACTTCGAAGGTCTTATTCATACCAAACATCCTACAGTGTGGGTCCTATGCTACAACTGGCAGTCGATAAAATGCCACGGACGCACATACATACACCGGGTCAATATTTAGAATCACTTTGTCGCACGCAAGCGCACGCGTGTGTGTCTGTGTATGCGCACTCACGCACATATGCCTAGTCATACACATTGGAAGTGCACACACGCGCTTGGATGGTGGATCTTTGAGAGAAAGGGAGAATGTGTGTGTGTGTGTGTGTGTGTGTGTGTGTGTGTGTGTGTGTGTGTGTGTGTGTGTGTGTGTGTGAGGGAGGGGGGGTACATTTCCGTGTGTATTTGGGCGTATTTGTCGCATCACTCATAAGATTCTCATCGCTCATCTCGCATTACTCCTAAGGTTTTCAATCGCTTATCTATCAAAGTCCAAGGCAAACAGAAATAGTCTATCCCCTGGCGTCACGCTCTCATCCTAATGCGTTGACGGGGGGGGAAAAAGGGAGAGACTGGGCTGGGTTCGTCTATGATGTTTATAATTCTTTGTTTCCACAGCTAAGTCACTGGTTTCATGGGACTGATCTACCCAGCTTCGCGCGAACCTATGTTTGGGTTTTGATGTCATAACAGACCCTATTTATTTAGCTTTGAAACGACATTCCTTGTCGGTCCGATCTCTCTCTCTCTCTCTCTCTCTCTCTCTCTCTCTCTCTCTCTCTCTCTCTCTCTCCCCTCCCTCTCTCTCTCTCTCTCTCACACACTCTCTCTCTCCCCTCCCCCCCTCTCTCTCTCCCCTCCCCCCCTCTCTCTCTCCCCTCCCTCTCTCTCTCCCCTCCCTCTCCTCTCTGTCTCTCAGCAGTGAAGATACATAAAACGTCTACTATCGGTCCAAATACTCATTAATCAATTAAAAACGTAGTATGGGTTCTATGAGGAAAACAAAAAGCATCGACAGTTTCAGTTTCAGTAGCTCAAGGAGGCGTCACTGCGTTCGGACAAATCCATATACGCTACACCACATCTGCCAAGCAGATACTTGACCAGCAGCGTAACCCAACGCGCTTAGTCAGGCCTTGAGGGAAAAAAAAGGTGAATAAATAATAGATAAGGTTACACAAATAAATAAATAAATAAATAATAACTATAATGTAAAAAAAGGGGGGGAGTAGTAGTAATAATAATAATAATAATAATAATTTAAAATAATAATAATAATAATAATAATAATAATAATAATAATAACAAAAATGAAGGATTACATTTGGATGGTCAAATTCGACAATGTATTTTTATGAAGTGTTTGTATTGATGAGATGTGTGTCCATGTTGCAGACTTAAATGATTATTATATATGTTTTATATGTACTTTGTTATATGTTCGTATTGATATGATGTGTGTCGATACCACATGCTTAAATAATCATTATACGGATTATATGTACTTTGTTTCCTGTCTACTGTCCAAACCTTGGAGACGAACGACTGGAAAAAAAAAAGCACAGTCTCTTTCTCTCACCCTCTCTCTCTCCGCTCTTTTTTCTCTCCCTCTCTATCTCTCTCCCTCTCCGCTCCTTCTCCCTCTCCCCCTCTCTTCCCCTTTTTCTCACTCTGCCCCTCTCTCTCCCCCCCCCTCTCTCTCTCCTATTTCTCTCCCCTTTCTCACCCCCTATCTCTCTCTCGCCTCCCTCCTCCCCACCTTCTCTCTCCTCCCCCACTCGTCCCTCCCACTTTCCACCCCCCACTCCCTATCTCTCACCTCCCTCTCCCCCTCTCTCTCTTCCCCCTCTCTCCCCTCTCATTTCCTCCCCCCCTTCCCCCCACCTCCTATCTCTCTCACTGCCCTCTCCCCCCCCCTCTCTCCTCCCCCTCTCTTCCCTCTCATTTCCTCCCCCCCTTGCCCCCCACACTCCCTATCTCTCTCTCACTGCCCTCTCCCCCCCTCTCCTCCCCCTTTCTTCCCTCTCATTTCCTCCCCCCTTACCCTCCACCTCCTATCTCTCTCACTGCCCTCTACCCCCCTCTCTCCTCCCCCTCTCTTCCCTCTCATTTCCTCCCCCCTTACCCCCACCTCCTATCTCTCTCACTGCCCTCTCCCCCCCCTCTCTCCTCCCCCTCTCTTCCCTCTCATTTCCTCCCCCCTTACCCCCCACCTCCTATCTCTCTCACTGCCCTCTCCCCCCCTCTCTCCTCCCCCTCTCTTCCCTCTCATTTCCTCCCCCCTTCCCCCCACCTCCTATCTATCTCACTGTCCTCCCCCCCCTCCTCCCCCTCTCTTCCCTCTCATTTCCTTCCCCCCCCTTGCCCCCCACACTCCCTATCTCTCTCTCACTGCCCTCCCCCCCCCCCTCTTACTTCCTCCTCTCTTCCCCCTCCACCCCACCTCCTATCTCTCTATCTCACTTCCCTCTGCCTCCCTCTCTCTCTCTCCTCCCCCTATCTTCCCTCTCATTTCTTCCCCCCTTCTCCCCACCCCCTATCTCTCTGTCTCACCTCCCTCCCCCCCCTCTCTCCTTCCCCTCTCTTCCCTCTCATTTTCCCCCCTTCCCCCCACCCCCTATCTTTCTCTATCTCACTTCCCTCTCATCCCCTCTCTCCTTCCCCTCTCTTCCCTCTCATTTCCTCTCCCCTTCCCTTCCCCCCACCCCCTATCTCTCTATCACCTCCCTCTCTCTCTCCCTCCCTCTCTTACTCCGCCCCCCCCCCCCCCCATCTCTCTCTTCCCTCTCATTTCCTCCTCCTTTCCCCCCACCCCCTCTTTCTGCCCCTCTGCCCCTCTCTCTCTCCTGTTTCTCACCCCCCCCCCCCCCTTCCACCCCCCCTCTCTCTCACTTCCCTCCCGCCCCCCCCTCCCTTTTCTCTCCTCCCCCTCTCTTCCCTCTTATTTCCTCCGCCCCCCCCTTCCCTCCCCGCACGCCCCCACGCCCCCTCTTTCTCTCTCTGTGCCGACAGCAAGCTGCGGAGTGACAACAGTCAGGGAGTCCCTGGTGATCGGCGCCGTGGGAGCCCTGCTGACCTTGCTGGTGGACTGGCTGATGGAGAAGGTCAAGGTGGACGACCCCGTGTCGGCCTTCGCCGTGCACGGGGTGGGGGGCATCTGGGGGCTGCTGGCCGTGGGGGTGTTCGCCCACAAGGACGAGGTGGCGCAGCTCTTCAACGACCGTCACGGGTTGGCCGCGGTGAGTGGGTGGATGTGTGTGTGTGTGTGTGTGTGTGTGTGTGTGTGTGTGTGTGTGTGTGTGTGTGTGTGTGTGTGTGCTGATTCCTGTTCTGAGTGTATATTTGTGTGTGTGTTTGTACTGAGGATCTCTTCAGAAGGTGTGTGTGTGTGTGTGTGTGTGTGTGTGTGTGTGTGTGTGTGTGTGTGCTGAGCATTTCTTCACAAGGGCTGTGTGTGTGCGTGCTTAGTTCCTGCTCAGTCTCTGTCTTTTGGAGTGAGAGAGGAAACTAGAACTTGGAAAAACCCCAACTATGATTACTATCATCATCATCCTCATATACCATCATCACTGCCAGTGTTATTATCATTGTTCCCTGCACCAGGGAGGGGGGTTTTACCTGCTGGGGGTGCAGACCCTGGAGATTGTCAGCATCGGGCTGTGGACGGTGGTCACGTGCTTCCTCCTGCTCAAGGTCATCGACGTCCTCCTGGGCCTGCGGGTCACGCCTCATGAGGAAGAGGTGGGCTCCTCCCCCCTCCACCCCCCCCCTCCTCTTCCTCTCCTTGTTGTCGGTGTCTTTGTGTTTCCTTTGCTGCTTCTCCACATTCTTGCTCTACGTCCTCCATAACCTGCTCCTTCTCCTCCCTCCCTTCTCTCCCCCCCCCCCCACCTCGTCTGTGTCCGCCTCTTCTTCCTCTTTGTCCTCCTTCTCCTTATCCCTTCTTCTCATCCTCATCCTCTTTGTCCGCCTCTTCTTCCTCTTTGTCCTCCTTCTCCTTACCCCTTCTCCTCCTCCTCCTCTTTGTCCGCCTCTTCATCCTCTTTGTCCTCCTTCTCCTTACCCCTTCTCATACTCTTCCTCTTCTTCTTCTTCCTCCTCGTCCTCCTCCTTTTCCTCCTTCTCCCTTCTCCTCCTCCTTCTCGTCTCTGTCTTCCTCTTCTTCTTCTTCGTCCTCCTCCTCCTCTTCTGCCTTATCGTTCTCCTCCTCTACCTTCTCCTCATCCTCCTCGTCTTTGTCCTCCTCGTAATCCTCTTATTCTTCCTCCTCGCCTTCTCCTCCTACCTCCTTCTCCTTACCCCTTCTCCTCATCCGTCTCGTCTTTGTCATCCTCATACTCTTCCTCTTCTCCTTCTTCCTCCTTGTCCTCCTCCTTTTCCGCCTTCTCCTCGTCCTTCTTCTCCCTTCTTCTCGTCTCTGTCTTCCTCCTCTTCTTCTTCCTCGCCATCCTCCTTCTCTTCCGCTTTTTTCTTTTCCTACTCCACCTGCTTGTCTTTGTACTACCCGCGCTCTTCTTATCATTCCTTCTCGTCCTTCTCCTCCTCCTTTTCTTCAGCCTTCTGCTCCTCCTCCTCTTGTCTTCTTACTCCTCCTCTTCCTCTCCCTTCTCGTTCTCCTCCTTCTCGTCTACCTTCTCCTTCTTTTCCTCCTCCTTCTCACCCTCCTCCTCTTCTACTTCTTAATGATGACATGAGGATGTAGGATATGTACGATGAGTGTTGTGTGCGGTGTGTTCTTGCGTGTTCTTCTCGCTGGTTGTTTGTCTCTATTCACTGCACGGTGATTTTCGACTTGTACTTGAAGATGATAATATAGGTGTATGTACGATGAGTGGTGAGTTTGGTTTTTTTGTGTGTGTATGTGTGTGTGCCCACACTTGCACTCTCTCATACACACACACACACACACGCACACATGCATGGGTAGATAAATAGATACAATTGATTCTCAGACGTACCGAGAAGTCAACGTTCTCTCAGGCAGTTGTATTGAAGAGAAAAGAAAAAGAAATTCCCTACAGGTCCGACAATACATTCCAAAGTCTCTGACTCATTTCGTTTCAATCATCAGAAAGGGTGTGTATGGAAACCCAACAAGAACAACAGTAAAAGACAAGAAATGGTTTTCTCTATTCATCATTTCAGCGACGGACCTCTTTAGATCGAACATAGACACACAGAGACACAGACTCTCTCTCACACACACACACACACACACACACATACACACACACACACACACACACACACACACACACACACACACACACACACACACACAGAGAGAGAGAGAGTCTCCACATGTAATCATTTTTAAGGCCATCTCACATGTCGCAAATGTAGAGAATGCTTTGAATACGTTCTTTCTCTGTCTCTGGACCTTGCAATTGGAATGAACTTCCTCTTTTGCTTCGTCAAGTCTCCGCACTCAGCTCTTTCAAGTCTGGCCTTAAAACCCACCACTTCCCAAAACAGCCTCCCTTCCCTGCCTCTTGGTTGTCTTCAGTTTCTCCAGTTTTAGAGTTATGCATGCGTGTGAATGACTGGTGCGAGAGCGCTTTGATTTGTCTCTGCACAAGATTCAGCGCTATATAAATACCATTATTAGTATTATAATTATTATCATTATGTGGAAACCAAACCAACATTGATAGATGACAGAGAATATCTGGTAGGGGAAGTCCCCCCCCCCAAACCCCCCTCCCCCGCATGTCCAGAAGCGCTGTCCTTGAAAGTCGGTCAGTTGTTATGATTGTCAACCATCTCTGTGTGGTGTGTATGTGTGGTGTGGTCTGAAAAAAAAATCATTTATAGTTTATATCATGTTGTAAATTTTTATATGTGTGTTTTTATATTGAACTTTGTAGTTCCTGTATGTATCTTTTTATAACAAATTAAATTTGCTTAATTTATATCTTACATTCTGTTTTTGATTTTCTTTTAATAACTGCTAACCATGTGCAATAGTATTCACAACGAACCCGAAGCTGGCTTCATCTTCTATCTTTTTTTCTTTTCTTTTTTTTTCCATTATTCTTTCTCTCCCACACAGATGGGCATCGACCTCACCGAGCACAACATCCAGTACTTACCACGACTTCCGAGCACGCCCCCACCCCCACAAACACCATCACCACCATCCGCTCCGCCTTTCTCCTCCTCCTCCTCCTCCTCTTCCTCCTGCTCCCGTGGCTGGCACTTCAACCCGACCTACGTGGCTGAGAACGACACCACCACCACCACGACCACCACCACCACCACAGACGCCCATAACAGCGGAGTGGTGCTTCGACGTGCGGTGTTCAGAATCAGCAGCAGCTTTACCGACATCCAGAGGAACGTGGGAACGGGCGGGGGAGGGGGAGGGGGGAGCAGCCGGCGTCTGTCACGTGACAGGGGTCTACGGCGCGGGGGGCTGAGGAAGGCGAGCGGTGCGTCGTCATCGTCGTCGTCGTCGTCGCCGTTGTCGTCGTTGTCGTTGTCGTCGTGGGCTCGGAGGGCAAGCCGCAAGGAGAGGGTTGTCCCCCCTAGAAATGGTGGCCGTGTGGACTTGAGTGATGTCCTTGACGAGAGGTACGGCGGCAGAGGTGGAGGTGTGGGGGGCGGGGTTCCAGAGCCGTGGCGAGGGTCTGTTGGTGGTGGTGGTGGTGTTGGAAGTCACGAAGCTTATATTTGATTGGCTTTTCTCTCTTCCCCCCCCCCCCCCTTCTCTCTCTCCCTCTCTCTCTCCCTCCCTCTCTTTCTCTCTCTGTCTCCATTCCCTCCAACAAACGCGAACAGTTTTCACCGAACAAAGCCTTTATTTATGGGCTGTTTTTTTGTTTTTGTTTTTATAATGGTTTACTTCAGCAAATATACAATATCCTGGTGGTGTGTCCATCGAGATCGATGATGACCATCGTTGTCATCCAGCTGGGGGATGGGGGGAGGGTGGTGGTGGGGTGGGGGGGAGGATGCTCATGAATCTATCTGTGAATGCGCAGATGGCTGAATAGTCCAATCTGCGCACGAAATGTTTGCTGACAGTTGGGGCAGACAAAGACGGGCATATCATTGTCAGGGAGCTTGTTTGCCCGTGACTTTCTGGCCTGCCTCTTCTGAACAGTTGCAGCAGTCCTGTTGGCCTCGCACAACTTGGCGCCTTTGTGCACAGCAGCGCGCCATTTGTCACGGTCCACTGCAGATTCCTCCCAGGAGTCAGGGTTGATATCAAACGCTTTCAGAGAGACTTTCAGAGTATCTCTGAAACGCTTCTTCTGACCTCCGTGTGATCTCTTCCCTTGTTGCAGCTCGCCATAGAAGACCTTTTGGGCAGCCGATGGTCTGGCATGCGCGCCACGTGTCCAGCCCAGCGAAGCTGGGACTGCATCAGGATGGTGAAGATGCTGGGAAGGGTGGCTTTTGCGAGCACCTCTGTATCTGGGGTCCTGTCTTGCCACTTGATGTTCAGTAGCTTCCTGAGGCATGTTGTGTGGAAGTGGTTCAGCTTCTTGGCATGTCGTTGGTACACTGTCCAAGTTTCGCAGGCGTACAGTAGTGTGGGGAGAACTACTGCTCTGTAGATCGTTAGCTTGGTCTCAAGACTAATGCCTCTTCTGTTCCAGACATTTGCACTGAGTCTGCCAAACGTTGCGCTTGCTCTTGCAATCCTGACGTTCACTTCATCGTCGATGGTCGCATTTCGTGACAGTGTGCTGCCAGAGTATGTGAACCGCTCCACCGCACTGAGTCTCTGACCGTTGACTGTGATGTTGGGCTCAACGTAGGGTTTCCCTGGGGCTGGCTGATGAAGAACTTCAGTTTTCCTCGTGCTGATGCTAAGGCCGAAGTTTCTGCTGGCAGTGGCAAACTTGTCGACACTGAGTTGCATGTCAGCTTCAGATCCAGCGTTGAGGGCACAATCATCAGCAAACAAAAAGTCTCTGATGATGTCTGTCATGACCGTTTTTGCTTGAAGCCTTCTGAGATTAAACAGCTTGCCATCTGTTCGGTACTTTAGGCCGATTCCAACATCGCCATCTCTGAAGGCATCAGTAAGCATTGCAGAGAACATGAGGCTGAACAGCGTTGGAGCCAGGACGCAGCCTTGCTTGACACCATTTGTGACAGCAAAAGGAGCAGATGTTTCGCCATTGTCCTGGACTCGAGCCTGCATGCCTTCATGGAATTGGCTGACCAAGGAAATAAATTTCCGAGGGCATCCGTACTTGGCCATGATCTTCCACAGTCCCTCTCTACTCACGGTGTCGAAGGCCTTAGTGAGGTCGACATAGGTGGAGAACAGATCAGCATTTTGCTCCTGACATTTCTCTTGCAGCTGCCTTGCAGCAAACACCATGTCGGTGGTTCCGTGCTCTTTCCGGAATCCACATTGGCTCTCAGGCAAATGACCTTGGTCAAGGTGTGCTGTGAGGCGGTTTAGTAGGATCCTGGCAAGTATCTTGCCTGCAATGGAGAGCAAGGAAATGCCCCGATGGTTATCACAGGCATGCCGGTTCCCCTTTCGCTTGTACAAGTGAATGATAGATGCATCTTTGAAATCCTGGGGGATCGTCTCTTCTTTCCACATGAGTGAGTACAGCTGATGGAGCTTCTCAGTCAGCACAGTGCCTCCATCCTTGTAGACCTCTGCTGGTATGGAGTCTGAGCCAGGTGCTTTGCCACTGGATAGCAGACGGATTGCTTTCTGGGTCTCAAGAAGTGTTGGCGGATCGTCCAGTGCTACGTTGATGGGGACTTGTGGGAGACGGTCTATGGCTTCATCATTTATGGAGGAAGGGCGATTTAAGACACTGTTGAAGTGCTCAGCCCAGCGTTCGAGAATTTTTTCCTTCTCGGTGATCAAGGTATTCCCATCTGCACTGAGGAGGGGGGATGATCCTGAGGATGTGGGGCCGTAGACTTCTTTTAAGGCATCATAGAACCTCTTCATATCGTGCCTGTCAGCATATCCCTGGATCTCATCAGCTTTGTCACTCAGCCACTTATCCTGCATCTGGCGTAACTTTTGCTGAACAGTCCTGCGGATGGCATCGTACGCATCCTTTTTTGATGTGGACTTTGGGTTGCTCAGGTAGGCTTGATGCAGACGGCGTTTCTCATCCAGAAGCTGCTTGATTTCATCACAGTTTTCATCAAACCAGTCTTTGTGCTTTCTGGTCATGGGTCCCAGGGTCTCTGAAGCTGTACTATGGATCAGCTCACGCAGGGTCCTCTAGTCAGACTCCACATTCTGGTTGTCCAGAGAGGCGGATTCCAGACGATCTTCCAGCAGCTCCACAAAGGACTGTTTGATGGTGATGTTATTCAGCTTAGCGATGTTGAGCCGTTTTGGAGCCTTCTGGCCTTGGGGGCGTCTCTTGGGCTGGATTCGAATATTCAGCTTCGAGACTACAAGGCGATGGTCTGTCCAACACTCGGCACCGCACATGGTCTTTGTTACACGTACATCTTGCCTATCCCTTTTCCTGACGATGACGTAATCGATGAGATGCCAATGCTTTGAGCGAGGGTGCATCCATGACGTCCTGTTACGGGTAGGGAGGCAGAAAACTGTGTTGGTTATCAGCAGTTCGTGCTCTGCACAAGTCTGAAGCAAAAGCAATCCATTTGGGTTGCAGTGGCCCACACCGTGCTTTCCAATCACTCCATCCCAGGAGATGTAGTCAGAGCCAACTCATAGCATTGAAGTCCCCAAGAATGATGAGCTTGTCTGCTTTAGGGATAGCAGCAATGACAGAGTGAAGGTCCTCGTAGAACTTCGCCTTCACTTCATCCGGGTTGGTCATGGTTGGGGCGTAGGCACTGATAATAGTGAGGTGCTTCCGGCCAGATGCCAGTGGGAGTTTCATGGTCATAAGCCTATCGTTGACTCCCTTTGGGATTCCAGCTAGCTTGCTGACAAGTGCTGTTTTTACTGCAAAACCAACGCCAGCCTCACGTCGCTCTTCGCTTCCTCGTCCACTCCAGAAGAAGGTGTAACCAGATCCCCGTTCACAGAGCTCGCCTTCGCCTGCAAGCCGAGTCTCACTCAAGGCTGCGATGTCAATATTGTATCTGGCGAGTTCGGATGCAACTAGTGCCGTTCTCCTTTGGGGTCTGTCCGCGTTATCTCTGTCCAGGTGAGTCCTTATGTTCCAAGCACCAATGGTGAGAGGAACGATCCTTGTTTTTTTCTTTTCTTTCTTTTTGTTTCGACCGCTGATGTAGGGTCCCCGCCAGCCGCGGTATGCTGGCCAGGGTGATATGGAGCAGGCAATTTTTGGGGCACCTTTTCTAGCCCCTTCCTCATGCCAGGGAGGTGAGCAGTGCATTCCTAAAGAGGGCTGCTCAGACGGCTGCCGAGCTTCATCGCTGCTCCTGTCGACGAAGAACGACCCTATGGCCTGAGCCGCCTGCGTGCAGGTCTGCGGCTGCGACTGCCAGTGTACCCACACCTGTCGTTTCGTCGCTCGCCTGTCGCCACAGGACTTGGGGGGTGATGAAATGATGAAGGATGAAAAGTCATTTTGGATGACTGATGACTTGCGCGATGAGTTTGTTTAAGTGAAGAGGAGTTGCGCAACGTCGACCTCACTCTCTCGTCCGGGTCCACCAATTTCCAGTGGCAAGACTAAGTCGAGACGACTGGAGGATGAGCACGGATGCAGTGGATGACCAAGATATCCTTTCGGTGTCTCATCTTGCTCTCTGCACTCCACAGTGCGTTGCTGTAACCGCCTTCCTCTCCGTTGAACCGATAGGTTTCTTCCGCAGATTCTGCCGGATCCAGACTTCACATGCATGGGTAGACACACCCCGGGGGCCAACTGCATGTGGCATGCACACAGCACAGTGGAGCTAGATGGCCGTCGGTGGCTCTCCTGAGCCGACGCCCTTTTATGGATCTCCATAAGGGTGTCTAGCCACCCGCCTCACCAGTCCCGGAAGGGAGCAGTGGGAGTGCCGGTTTAGTCGCCGGCAACCCGACCCTGAACAGGTTGTACTGGATTACAGGTTACCAGTAGCAGATCTAATGACCTGACCTGACCACAGTGTGTGTAAATGTTCAAACTAGTATGGACAAATGAACCGTAGTTATCGGTAAGGGGCGAAACAAGCCTTGAACGACTTGGTCTTATTAATTTTCAGGGCCTAAGCCAGATGGTTGTTAAATTCAACTCTGCTGCTACGTGTGTTTTTTTGTTGTTTTTTGGGGGGAGGGTTGGGGGGGGGGAGGCGTTGGGGGGTGGGGAAGGGAGGGGCATGGGGGAGAGGGGGGGGGGCAAGGCCTAAGCACTGAACAACTTGATCTTAAGTGCGTGAGCTCATCACTAAAGTTTTTAACTTCTGGGAGAGGCGAGGGTGGGGGTCGGGGGTGGCAGGTGGGGTGCGGGCATTTACATCAGGTTAAAAGCCGGTGGTTTTTTGTGGGTTTTTTTTGTTATGCGGGAGATTGTACGTGTGTGTTTCTACGTGTGTGAGGGTGTGTGAGAGAAAAATAGGGAAGGGGATGTAATGTTGTAAGTGTTTGTCAACGGGTCTTTTGTGTTTCTCTCACGTCTTTGTGTTTCCTTCACTCAATCCATGTGACTACATGGACTATGTGTCTATATTTGTGGCATATCTAGTGTGTGTGTGTGTGTGTGTGTGTGTGTATCACTGTGCGTGCGTGTGTGTGTGTTTACATTTTTTTAAATATTTACTTGTTTTTTTTTATATTTCAAGTTTATTCTTATTCATATTATTTTATCGTGGTTTTTTTTTTCATTGTATTTCATGCCATTTGTTTTCGTTTTGTTTATTTTGAATTTTTGTTTTTCTTTATCATTTTAGTTCAATTTGATTTGTATTGATACTGATATTTGATTGCTTATGTCTATCTATTCACTTTTTTTCTCCTATTTTACTCTATTTCATTTTGTTTTCCCTCGAGGCCTGACTAAGCGCGTTGGGTTTCGCTGCTGGTCAGGCATCTGCATAGTAGATGTGGTGTAGCGTATATGAACTGAACAATTTGACCACAGTGAATAGCACAGAGCTTTCTTTTACCTGGACTTGAGGTTCAGATTTGATAAAAAGTCCATTCAAATAATAATAATAATAATAATAATGGATACTTATATAGCACACTATCCAGAAATCTGCTGTAGGTGCTTTACAAAAACGCTTTTATTAACATAAAACATTATATCTATGTTACATACACACACCAAAATGTGACTACACACACACACACACACACACACACACACACACACACGCGCGCGCGCGCGCGCACGCACGCACACACACACACACACACACACACACACTGCATACATACATTTTAACATCTAACAGCTACCCTAACACATACGCACACGCATAGGCAGGCACAAACTTAGTTTGTAGCAAATACAGTTTGATTATCACTCAGCAATAACATATCTTTGTCCCCCTCCTCCCCGTCATTATTATTATGATTTTAGTCATGATAATGATAATGTTATTATTAATATTATCATCATCATCATCATCATCATCATCACCTTCATTAGTAGTAGTAGTAGTATTGTCCCTATATTATTTTAACATGGACACGGTATCCCATTACATTTTCTCTGATTTTTGTGGCTTTATAGCTCTTTCTGTTAATCTATTTATTTATTTTCATAGAATCGTAGTAAAAGCTTTTAAGAAATAAAAACTAAGGAAAAAAGAAACCCCTGTAAACTAAAAGAAAAGGGTGTCCTTTTTATGTACAGTAGAAACGCGTACGAAACAGAGCGGTTTATTTTCCATAGACAGAACTGGAAAGATATCAAGTTCGCTTTTGACTCTTGTTGTGACTCTTCTCAATACTACTACTTATTTTTTTCATAATTACGTTTGTACATTCTAGGAAACTGTATTTAATGTATTATTATTTGTGATTCCTCGATGCCTCAAGAGATTATGTTGCTGTTTTATGGTATAGTTACAGGGATTACATGTTAATGTGTTGTACGGTGGAATTAAAAAAAAAAAAGAGACTAAAAATGTATATAATGTTAATGTCAGAAATAAACTGGAACATGACGTGTTTTGCTGCTTTTCGGACTGACACAATTCAATGTAACTTCTCAGAACCAGTGGAAGGGCGATAACTGCGCCCAAAATGTATAGATCGTAAAAAAAGGTTTCGTTACAGGCTTCTCTCCCTTGGATAGGTTCTGCGTTCGAGGACCGCACCTCCAAGAGAGAGTGGAAGGTGGCAGAATGGTTAAGACGTTCAGCTGCCAATATAGAGAGTCAGTGAAGGTGTGGGTTTGAATCCTGCTCTCGCCCTTTCTCCCAAGTTTAACTGGAAAATCAAGCTGAGCCTCAAAATTACGTCTTCAGTTTTTATTCTAAAAATAAATAAATAAATAAAAAAGCATGTGTTCAGTCTGTTGTTTTTGTTGTTATCGCTGTTGTTGTTGTTGTTGTTTGTTTGTTTATGGAGGTTTCTTTTAATTGCAGATTATTTTTAGGGTTGTCGTTCATCATCATCATCATTATCATTAGTAGTAGTCGTAGTAGTAGTAGTATCATTATGTATCGAAATATATCAAAACATTTGGCTTTGCAAGTGGATTTTGGCCAGTTGTTTCATTGAAACCCACAAATCATTTTCTACTGCCGTGGTTATATACCTATGTTTTGATTTGTGTGCTCAATGACCCAAAAGGGGTTAAAAGGTGAATGAAACCAATTCATTGAAATGCAGTTCCGGCTAGAAACATATTTTGTCACTATATCGTGGGAAATCTGACCAGTTCTTCTTCGAACGACAGTCATACATGCCCGTGAAAACATGAGTACCTTAATAAGATTCAGGCTAGAAAAATATTTGTCATTATCCCTTGGGAATACTTCTACTTAGCACGACAGTCAAACATGGCATTGATTGCTTGAGTACCTGAATAAGATTCAGGCTAGAAAAAAACATTTTTTCTTTATTTGTTGGGAATATTTAGTATGACAGTCAAACATGCCCTTGATTACTTGAGTACCTGACTAAGAATCAGGCTTGACAAGAAGTATTTGTCATTGTATCTTGGGAACTCTTCTACTTAGCATGACAGTCTTACATGCCCTTGATTGCTTGAGTACCTGAATAAGATTGAGGGTAGAAAAAATATTGTCATTATCTCCTGGGAATACTTCTACTTAGCATGACGTTATACATGCCCTTGATTACTTGAGTACATGAATAAGAATCAGGCTTGACAAGAAGTATTTGTCATTGTATCTTGGGAATTCTTTTGCTTAGCATGACGTTATACAGGCCCTTGATTACTTGAGTACAGGAATAAGATTCAGGCTAGAAAATATTTGCCATAATTTCTGGGGAATACTTCTTCTTAGCAAGACAGTCTTTCATTATACTGACATTTTTTCATTATATGTTAGGAATATTTAGTATGACAGTCAAACATGCCCTTGATTACATGAGTACCTGAATAAGAATCAGGCTTGACAAGAAGTGTCTGTCATTGTATCTTGGGAACTCTTCTTTTTAGCATGACAGTCATACATGCCCTTGATTTCTTGAGTACATGAATAAGATTCAGGATTGACAAAAAGTATTTGTCATTGTCCCTTGGGAACTCTTCTACTTAGCATGACAGTCTTACATGCCCTTGATTGCTTGAGTACCTGAATAAGATTGAGGGTAGAAAAAATATTGTCATTATCTCCTTGGAATACTTCTACTTAGCATGACGTTATACATGCCCTTGATTACTTGAGTACATGAATAAGAATCAGGCTTGACAAGAAGTATTTGTCATTGTATCTTGGGAATTCTTTTGCTTAGCATGACGTTATACATGCCCTTGATTACTTGAGTACAGGAATAAGATTCAGGCTAGAAAATATTTGCCATAATTTCTGGGGAATACTTCTTCTTAGCAAGACAGTCTTTCATTATACTGACATTTTTTCATTATATGTTAGGAATATTTAGTATGACAGTCAAACATGCCCTTGATTACATGAGTACCTGAATAAGAATCAGGCTTGACAAGAAGTATCTGTCATTGTATCTTGGGAACTCTTCTTTTTAGCATGACAGTCATACATGCCCTTGATTTCTTGAGTACATGAATAAGATTCAGGATTGACAAAAAGTATTTGTCATTGTCCCTTGGGAACTCTTCTACTTAGCATGACAGTCTTACATGCCCTTGATTGCTTGAGTACCTGAATAAGATTGAGGGTAGAAAAAATATTGTCATTATCTCCTGGGAATACTTCTACTTAGCATGACGTTATACATGCCCTTGATTACTTGAGTACATGAATAAGAATTAGGCTTGACAAGAAGTATTTGTCATTGTATCTTGGGAATTCTTTTGCTTAGTATGACAGCTATACATGCCCTTGATTGCTTGAGTACCTGAATAAGATTCAGGCTAGAAAAAATATTGTCATTATTTCCTGGGAATACTTCTACTTAGCATGACGTTATACATGCCCTTGATTTCTTGAGTACATGAATAAGATTCAGGCTAGAAAAAATATTGTCATTATTTCCTGGGAATACTTCTACTTAGCATGACGTTATACATGCCCTTGATTTCTTGAGTACATGAATAAGATTCAGGCTAGGAAATATTTGCCATAATTTCTGGGGAATACTTCTTCTTAGCATGACAGTCTTTCATTATATTGACATTTTTTTTCATTATATGTTGGGAATATTTAGTATGATATTCAAACATGCCCTTGATTACATGAGTACCTGAATAAGAATCAGGCTTGACAAGAAGTATATGTCATTGTATCTTGGGAACCCTTCTACTTAGCATGACAGTTATACATGCCCTTGATTTCTTGAGTACATGAATAAGATTCAGGATTGACAAAAAGTATTTGTCATTGTCTCTTGGAAATTCTTTTGCTTAGCATGACAGTCTTACATGCCCTTGATTGCTTGAGTATCTGAATAAGATTCAGGATTGACAAAAAGTATTTGTCATTGTCTCTTGGGAATTCCGTTGCTTATCATGACAGTCGTACATGCCCTTGATTTTGTTGAGTACCCGAATAAGATTCAGGCTAGAAAAAATACTGTCATTATTTCCTGGGAATACTTCTACTTAGCATGATGTTATACATGCCCTTGATTACTTGAGTACATGAATAAGATTCAGGCTAGAAAATATTTGCCATAATTTCTGGAGAATACTTCTTCTTAGCATGACAGTCTTACATGCCCTTGATTGCTTGAGTACCTGAATAAGATTCAGGCTGCAAAAAATATTTGTCATTGTCTCTGGGGAATATTTGTACTGAGCATGACAGTCACACATGCCCCTGATTGCTTGAGTACCTGAATAAGATTCAGGCTAGAAAATATTTGTCATTATCTCTTGGGAATACTTCTACTTAGCATGCAAGTTATACATGCCCTTGATTACTTGAGTACCTGAATAAGATTCAGGATTGATAAAAAGTATTTGTCATTGTCTCTTGGGAATACTTCTTCTCAGCATGACAGTTATATATGCCCTATATTGCTTGAGTACCTGAATAAGATTCAGGATTGAAAAAAATATTGTCATTACCTCCTGGGAGTACTTTTACTTGGTATGACAGCGGTACATACCCTTGATTGTTTGAGTACCTGAATAAGATTCAGGCTGCAAAAAATATTTGTCATTGTCTCTTGGGAATATTTGTACTTAGCATGACAGTCATACATGCCCTTGATTGCTTGAGTACCTGAATAAGATTCAGGCTTGAAAAAATATTGTCATTACCTCCTGGGAATACTTTTACTTGGTATGACAGTTATACATACCCTTGATTACTTGAGTACCTGAATAAGATTCAGGATTGATAAAAAGTATTTATCATTGTCTCTTGTGAATACTTCTTCTTAGCATGACAGTTATACATGCCCTTGATTGCTTGAGTACCTGAATAAGATTCAGGCTACAAAAAAAAATATTTGTCGTTGTCTCTTAGGAATATTTTTACTCAGCATGACAGTTATACATGCCCTTGATTGCTTGAGTACCTGAATAAGATTCAATCTAGAAAAAAAAACATTTGTCATTATTTCTTGGGAATATTTAATGTGACGGTCATACATGCCCATGATTTCTTGAGTATCTGAACAAGATTCAGGTTAGAAAAAAAAAAGTTTGTCATTATCAATTGGTAATTCTTCTTCTTACCATGACAGTCATACATGCCCTTGATTTCTTTAGTAATCGGTTGATGATGAGGGAAGGTGAATAGAATGGGATTATCCATCGCTTTGCAGTGCAACTAAGAGTGACATGTTTCAGTGTACACACAATAGTGAGTGTAGCGTGACAGAGATGTCATGTGCAGCAACAGTCAGTCAGAAAAGAAAAAAAAGAAACTTTTTTTTTGTGGTCATTTAACTTAAGTCCTTCATGATAACTGTTTAACAGTACACATTAGTGAACGATTATGAAAGGTGGTGTGTGTGTGTGTGTGTGTGTGTGTGTGTGTGTGTGTGTGTGTTACCATTCTTGATGTTCTATTTGCATTTTGTTTCATTAAAGACTAACAGAATGCATGTCTTATTTGCTGTGCTGAACTGGACAAGTTAAGTGGTCAATTAAAAAAAAAAACGTTTTGTTTTAAAGCGTCAGATAAGTAAGAATGAAATAAGATTACAAAATCTATAATCGTGTGTGTGTGTGTGTGTGTGTGTGTGTGTGTGTGTGTGTGTGTGTGTGGCGGCTGACCACGATAACAATGGAGTTTATTTTAGAAATCTGGAATCAGGTGCACGCGCGCGCGCGGTGCATGTGTGTATGTATGTGTTGTCTGTGCCTGTGTCTGTGTCTGCGTGTGTCTGTGTCTGTCTGTCTGGCAGATATACCCTGTCATCGACTTCCTATGTCTGTGTCTGTCTGTCTGGCAGATCTACCCTGTCATCGACTTCCTATGTCTGTGTCTGTCTGTCTGGCAGATCTACCCTGTCATCGACTTCCTATGTCTGTGTCTGTCTATCTGGCAGATCTACCCTGTCATCGACTTCCTATGTCTGTGTCTGTCTATCTGGCAGATCTACCCTGTCATCGACTTCCTATGTCTGTGTCTGTCTGTCTGGCAGATCTACCCTGTCATCGACTTCCTATGTCTGTGTCTGTCTATCTGGCAGATCTACCCTGTCATCGACTTCCTATGTCTGTGTCTGTCTATCTGGCAGATCTACCCTGTCATCGACTTCCTATGTCTGTGTCTGTCTATCTGGCAGATCTACCCTGTCATCGACTTCCTATGTCTGTGTCTGTCTGTCTGGCAGATCTACCCTGTCATCGACTTCCTATCTCACATCTTTCACACACTTCATCCATCCCAATCTTCCATAATCCTACCACAGTTGATAAAAACGGGCGCACTATGTCATGCAGCAATAATATTGTCCGGTTAAAGGTAAGTAAAACGTGCATTCATTTTTGTATTTGTCTCATATATCGTTTGGTATTATATAATGCATTATAATACGGCATACCTTTATGTCGCGCCATTAGCGGGGAAAGGGGAGGGGGGGGGGGTGCGAGGGGGGAGGGGGACTTGTTAGAATTGTGCATCCGTTGTTCTGCAAACCCAAGGTGGTTGTTTTTTTTGTTTTTGTTTTTTTTGTTTGTTTTTTTTTAGTTGGAGGGATGGTTGGGGGCGGTGGATAGTTGTAGTTTTTTTCAGGATTTTGATTTACGCTTACCTTGATATTCTGTAATTTTCATGCATACATGTGTGTGTGTGTGTGTGTGCCCGCCACACACAAATGGCAAACAGCTTCCCCGCAATTAAAAAAAAAAAAAAAAAAAAAAAAGCGTTTGGAGCCAGAGCATACTGACACCATTCACTGGAAACTTACTGTCGTTGGAAGAGATGTGTTTTCAAAGCAGGCTTAATGATATAATTTAGCGAAACAAAATGTCGCTATTTTTTTCTGGCAGTTTGTTCCACAATGAGGGGAAGCGGAGAAAGATCTACTGATAATCATGTTGCGTCTTTACAACAAAGGGTTTTTTTTTTTAATAGCCTGGTATCCATGGAAGCAAGACAAGTCTCACGAGCTAAATGAATGACTTGGAAAAAAAAAAAAAAAAAGTCAAGCGAATCACAGACAACCATCTCTCGAATCCTTTTTCCTTCGCTACAGAAATGAGAAATAAGCGAAATAGAATAAGGGAGATAATACCAGGCGAACACAAACTTGCTGAAAAGCAAGGGAATTGTTCCGTACGCATTACTTTCCCCTGAATCATTCATCGCATGTTCGTTATTACCACAGGATTATTCATCTACTCTTATCTGTGTGTTGTTTGCGTGATGTGTTTAGATATTTTCGGTAATTGTCAAACAAATTGGAGTGGATAGTCTCTTCTCTTTTTCTCCTCCTGTCTGCTTCTCTTTCCTCTCCTCTGTCTGTCTGTCTGTCTGTCTGTTTGGGACATTTAGAATAACTGATATTTTCTTTTTCTTTATTTTCATTTATCATTTTATAATAAACACTTTTTTTTCTTCTTTTTTTTTTATTTTTTTTTTTAGCATTTTCATTATACGGTTTGATGGTGGTGGTAATGGTGGTGGTGGTGGTGGTGGTACTGCCGCTGCTACGATTAATTGTTTCAATATATACTACTGCTGTGTTGTTTTTGTCCGTGCAGTGTCCAAGTTAAGTAAGACAGAATAGATAAAATGAAAAGAACGGATAATCCATAATTATTTTTGTCAACGATAATCCTTGTGCTTGTATGGTTGTATTTACTGTGCAATAAGTGGGCATGAATGACTGCAGTGATTGCAACTCCGGTCTTCTACCCCTGTCCAGTTTCAGTTTAAGGAGGTGTGAAAGAGGAGTGATTCATAATCGCTACACCACATCTGCTTTAAAAATATAAAAAAAAGAAAAATAAAAAAAGGAGCAAATGCCTGACCGATACATAAAAGCTAAAGTACTGGTCAGATCTTCAAACAGATTCGAACTTGGAACCATCACTACCGCCCTGCAGTCTCTCAACCACCCACCCAGCACCTGAAGAAAAAAACTCGCAGTGTTTCAAGGCAATGTGATGGCTTGACCACCGTAGACTCTTGCGTTACGAAGTGGTCGTCATCCTGACAGTGTGTGTCGTGTTGACTGTCCACGTCCCTGTCATCCCGATTCGCCAATTCTCGTTTCGCCCACCAGTAAACTCAAGACCTCGTTTTTCCTATTTCTAGTTCACACACACACACACACACACACACACACACACACACAAAACAACAACAACAACAAACAAACAAACAACAACAACAACAACTGAAAAAGCACACTGTAATATAAAAGACATTGGTTGCTCTTAAAAAAAGATAATGTTAAGAAGGAACAAAATGATTTTATTTTTTTAATTCAACACCACACATTGCACGCACGTACGCACGCACGCACGCACGAATGCACATAATATTGTTTATATATTCATAATATTATTCAGTTCAGTTTATGTCTATGTCGCAGCATGTGTTTAAATGTTTTAAAGCAAAAACTCTGAGAGAGACTTCTCCCTCATTTTCATGCAAAGACATGTGAGAGAGAAAGGGGGGAGGGGGGGGGGGGCAGACAAAGAGAGAGAGAGGAGGGGGGTGTAGATTAGGCGAAACGGGAATGGTGGGTAGGCGAAATGGGACAAAGTGGCAAACTCTCAAAGGACCATCGTGGGTGGTGGGACGATAAAAAAAAGAATAATAATGATAAAATAAAATAAAAAGATGGGCGAAACAGAAATAGGCGAATCGCACCTGCACCTTCCTCTACGTCTGTCCTCCACGTTCTCAAAGTCCAATTATTGGCCGTCCACGTGAGACCTGTCTTTCAGTTCGTTTTATTTCAATGTATCAACTTAGAATAGAATAGAATATGTCTTTATTACCAAGTGTACCGGGGTCATAAGGAATAGTGTGTGTGGGGGGTGGGGGTGGGGGGGAGGGGACAGTACATAACAAGGTACGAACATAAATCGAAAATCACACACAAACACAGATACAGTAGAAAATAGGATACATGCAAGTGCATATTAAAATAAAAACTTGTGCATACTCACACATGCACGCACTGCACACACACGCACAAACACACACACACGCGCGCGCGCGCGCACATGCACACACGCACACATGCACACACACGCGAAAGATGTGTTTAGGGGGTGTGACGTCACTAGAGCGAACAGTCCACCAACTAATTGTCGTCACGCAAGTAATCAGACGTCAAGCAGCATTCACACCATCAAAAAGGTTTTTCAGTGAAACTCTCACCCACCCAACCAAACGTCTGCCAAGACACTAAGAGCTGAAGAGTGAGCGGTACGAAATGAAAGCTGAACCCTTACGGGCGCAGTAGCCGAGTGGTTAAAGCGCTGGGCTTTCAATCTGAGGGCCCCGGGTTCGAATCACGGTGACGGCGCCTGGTGGGTAAAGGGCGGAGATTTTTACGATCTTTCCAGGTCAACATATGTGCAGACCTGCTTAGTGCCTGAACCCCCCTTCGTGTGTATACGCAAGCAGAAGTTTGAATGCGCACGTTAAAGATCCTATAATCCATGTCAGTGTTCGGTGGGTTATGGAAACAAGAACATTCCCAGCATGCACACCCCCGAAAAACGGAGTATGGCTGCCAACATGGCTGGATAAAAACGGTCGTACACCTAAACACCCACTCGTGTACAAACGAGTGAAAGTGGGTGTTGCAGCCCACGAACGAAGAAGTTTTACTACGATCCCTACAGTGAGTTTAAGTCAAACTTCGCATTTGCAGCCCACGAACGCAGAAGAAGAAGAAGAAAGCTGAACCAGCCAACAGACCGACCACCCAACACACCGACCACAACACCGACCACCCAGCAGACCGACCACAACACCGACCACCCAACACACCGACCACAACACCGACCACCCAACACACCGACCACAACACCGACCACCCAGCAGACCGACCACAACACCGACCACCCAACACACCGACCACAACACCGACCACCCAACAGACAGACCACCCAACACACCGACCACAACACCGACCACCCAACAGACAGACCACCCAACACACCGACCACAACACCGACCACCCAACAGACCGACCACAACACCGACCACCCAACAGACAGACCACCCAACACACCGACCACAACACCGACCACCCAACACACCGACCACAACACCGACCACCCAACACACCGACCACAACACCGACCACAACACCGACCACCCAACAGACAGACCACCCAACACACCGACCACCCAACACACCGACCACAACACCGACCACCCAACACACCGACCACAACACCGACCACCCAACAGACAGACCACCCAACACACCGACCACAACACCGACCACCCAACACACCGACCATCCAACACACCGACCACCCAACACACCGACCACCCAACACACCGACCACAACACCGACCACCCAACACACCGACCACAACACCGACCACCCAACACACCGACCACAACACCGACCACCCAACACACCGACCACCCAACACACCGACCACAACACCGACCACCCAACATACCGACCACACGACCACCCAACCAACCCATGTGTGCCTGTCAGTTTTTCTTTAGTCTTCCCTTTCCACCATCTCGTTTTTTCTCTACACCACACCTTTCGTCTCTGTTGTCATGTATTCATAGCATTGTTGTGTTTCGAATGAATGCTTATGTTTAAAGAATGCAAATGTAGTTTTGATAATGTTGCTGTTGTGAATATTTTGGTTCTCTTTTTTTTTCTTTCTCTTTTTTCTTTCTTTTCTATCACCAGTTTTCCCTTTGCTCAGAGGGTCGGATGTAAACACGCATTATTGTGCTTGTTCCTTTACTCTTCGAAAATAAAAATCTTTTTCGATCTGTCACGAGACAGCAGCGGGATGTGAATCTCTCATTATCATCTGGCCTTGGAAGGGAGGTATGAGGGGGGGGGATGGGGGAAGGGGAACAGGGGTGGGGTGGGGGGGGGAGGGGGGGTGTTCGGTGGGTGGTCATGCATTGAGGTTGAACACACCATCTGGTGGAATTGCGTGCTTCATGCAGCTTGTCCGGGCATCTGGCCTTGGTGCGGTTCCTGCAGCGAAACAGAGCTCATCCTCTTCTGGCGGGCCTTACAGTGTGCGTGGGTGGGTGGGTGGGTGGGTTGTGGTCTGGGCTGTACATGCAGCGCTGGAGTGTAACCATCAGCAGATTATGTCTGCGGGACCGACCGATATAGATCGCCAAGAGAGAGAGAGAGAGAGAGAAAGAGGGACATGTGACGGAGACATGGGCAAGCGGGAGAAGGGTGGAGGTGAGATCGAGATTTTGGAAGGAGAGGATGGGTTGTGGTGGGGGTAGGGGTGGGTGGATTGGGAAGCTGTGGGTTGGGGGGGGCTGAGGTGTGGGGGGGTGGGGGTGGGTGCGGAGGGTTACTCTCCACAGTGCTAAGTGCTGCCAGTACCCCCCTGGAGCGCAGGTGAAGGGGGAGTGAAATGGGGCAAATTGCCGCCAGTCAAAGGCCATTAGAGGCAGTCAGTGACGCTGAAAGGTCCCCCGTCTGCTGTTTACATGCAGCTGGGTGGGCAGGGGCGGGGTGGGGCGGGTGGGGGGCCGCCCCGTTCCCTCATTGTGGGCTGGGTGGCAGCGGCAGCAGGGGCGCGACCGCTGGCCATTATCCACTCTGACGACCTGATTCACCCACCTACCGCTACTGGGCTAGGGGGGAGGGCGCGGGGGGGGGGGGGGGGGGGGGGGGGGGGGGGAGGAGGTTGGATGTGTGTGGAGGATAGGTGGTGGTGGGGGGGGAGGGGTTAGTGTGTCTCCATCTCCACCTCCCCCCCCCACCCCACCTCACCTCACCTCAACTGCCATCCCCCTTCTATTCCTTCTTGGTTCACCTCAACCACAGCTTGTGCCCCGCCCTGCTCTGCCCAACCCTACCCTACCCTATCCTCCAGGCCGTCTGTCTGCCTTGATTTCTTCTTCAGCTGAGGAGCTAGCTAGCGACTCGCCGCTGTCTGTTTCTGCTGTCTGTGGGTCTGTATGATAAAGGGTAAGGAGTTGCGGTGTGGTTGGGGGGAGGGAGGGAGGGAGAGAGAGAGAGAGAGGGTGGAGAGGTGGGTGGGTCGTGTTATTCCTTGTTGGGACAGATGACAACACGAACAGACAGACACTAAGACAGGAGGCGGGGGCGACAGGGGATTTTTTTTTTTTTTTTTTGGGGGGGGGGGGGGGGGAGGGGGGAGGGTGGAACTTGAAGAAGAGGGCATCTTGCAAGTCAGAGGACGTCTTGTTTGGATCTCGTCTGTATTGTGAGTTGGGAGAAAATCTGGTCATTGTGTGCCTACTTAAAAAAAAAAAAGAAGTTTATTTATTTATTTATTCATTTATTTATCTATCTATTTGTGGTTTTACACATATTCTTCTTCTACA
>NC_134897.1:18621119-18643619 GCF_041734735.1 Babylonia areolata | reverse complement strand
GTATGATAAATTCTTTCTTTGGTAATCCGAATCACAATCATGTTGTAAATATTCTTTCGAATGATAATGAAAACTCTTTGAAAGCTCTAGCTGGATTCATAGCAGAAGCAATGGATGTGAGAAGAAAAAAAAAGATAATTGAACAAAATGACAACTAATCTAAAGATGACCCACATTTAACTGTTGGGTGCGAGCACATGTTTCATGTACGTATCTGTACGCATTATTAAGTATGTATTTGTGTGTGTGTGTGTGTGTGTGTGTGTGTGTGTGTGTGTGTGTGTGTGTGTGTGTGTGTGTGTGTGTTAGAATTATTCAAGAGGTGCAACAATATGCTTAAAATGATATCCCCCTTGTCCTGAGGGCTGTATTGCTATGTGGTCAATAAAAAGACTTTTCGCGTTTCACGTCTCTCTCTCTCTGTTTTTCTTCTTCTTTCTTTCCGATTATCTAATGCATCTGCTTTCAGACCAGCTGTCTGTCTCTCTGTCAGTCTGTTTGACACACCCACGATTCTTTCCAGATAGGGTTCAAATCTGGCACGTTAGCAGCTCGTGGCATTTGTATACGTGCCACATTTCAGACGCATCTATAATGGAACCTATGTATTTATCAAGGTTTGCAAAAGAAAACAGGCATTGATTTCTGGGAACGTGATGTGTGTGTGTGTGTGTGTGTGTGTGTGTGTGTGTGTGTGTGTGTGTGTGTGCTAGGATGAATAATGTGAGTTAAGTTATTCACACACACACACACACACACACACACACACACACACACACACACACAAACACACACACTCAATACACACCACAACCTCTTTAGACTTTTTCTTATAATATACTTTTCCTCTGATGCATAGCATGAACTTTTTTTTTACACTAATATTCACATGCATTCCCTTTCCTTTATACACTACTTTACTCCTTTCCGTCTAAAAACACTTATAGTCAACAGACGTTAAACTGAAGAAAACACACACACACACACACACACACACACACACACACACACACACACACACACATATATATATATATATATATAGTTTATATTTTGTTTTTACCTTATTTCGTCCTTTGATTTATTTCATTTATTTGATATGTACACTTGGAATATATTTAATCTTTAAAAGAGAACAAAAAACGATGAATTACCAGTTCACAATGTTTTACCTCTGTCTTGGTTTTGTCCTCTCTATTCTTCCCCATTATTTACTTTTCTCCCCCCATGAAGAAGGGCCTAGGGCCCGAAACGTAGGGAAATTCCTTCATCATAGGACCAGTTACCACCTACAGGTCAGTTTGACCCATTTTTTCGCCTGATAAATTACCAGTTACAGTATTATAGTTTATCGATTTATCAACCCACAAAACCCACAGCTGTTTCAAGAACTGAAGAACGAAAGGTAATCTCAGTTTCAAATTGCAAAAGGATGAATGAAAAGTATCCATACAGAGGGAGTGGTGTGAAGCAATGCTATATATAACAGGAAATCCAGAGAACCCCTTTCATTGAAACTGCTGCTAGTTCTGCTGACTAAATAGACAGTATAGCATGAAGACTGGGAGTATTAAACTATTAATTGTCCTGAGTAAATAGACATTGTAGTGTGAAGATTAGATATATTGAATTACTAGTTTACTGAGTAAACAATAACTATACTATTTCAGATTGGATGTATTAACTACTGTTTCACTGAGTATAAATTATTCATCATAGTAGCAAGACTGCACGTATGAAAACCACGTTTTATACTGAGTAAATACTCATTTTTATACTATGAAGGCTGGGTGTATTAAATTTACTGACTGTACTGAGAAAATAATCATTATCGCAATATGACGTGGTGTAATAAAACGACTAGTTGTGCTGAGTAAATGATTATCATAGTATTAAAATTGGATGTATTAAACTCCGGTCTAGTCTAGGCCCCTTCACGTTCTCCACCCCCCCTCCCCCCGTCCCTCCCCCATCCGCCCCCCCACCCCTCACACACACACACACACACACACACACACACACACACCTCCCCACACGGTTAAATCTTCGAATTTACACCAGGACTAGTTCAGTGCTGCTCCCTCTGTTTCCTGCCTCTCTTTATGAAGTCTAATCTGTCCCTCTGTCTCTGTCTCTATCTCTATCTCTGTCTCTGTCAATATCTCACCATCTCTCCCTGTGATTCACTGTCTTTCTCTCTCTCTCTCTCTCTCTCTCTCTGTCTTTCTCTTTCTCATTCTGTCCGTCTGTCTGTCTGCCCCTCTCTCTCTCTCTCTACATTTATCTCTTCATCTCTTCCTCATGCAAGAAGGAATGGACGCAAATACACACACACACATGTGCGCGCATGCTTGCAAGCACACACACAAACACACTTGTGCACATACACACACACGCGCGCGCGCCCGCGCGTGCACACACACACACACACACACACACACACACACACACACACACACACATACACACACACACACGCACACACACACACACAGACAGCGCCTCGCCTGGATCAATAACTTGTGTTGAATTAAAACCAGTCAATTCCAACACTCAACGGGCCGATAAAATGGCTGCATTATCGCCAGCTATATTGCGCTTGTTGACCAAATCCTGCGCAAATAGTACAACATTAATGATGTTTACAAAGTGTCCAAAAACGTAGAGAGAGAGAGGGAGAGAGTTTTATTTTATGTTTCATTTAACTTTCTTAAACTTTATCTTATTCTATTTCTTCTCTCTCTCTCTCTCTCTCTCTCTCTCTCTCATCGTGCGCATGTGCTCGCAAGCTCTCACACACGGGCATATAATCGCGCATGAACATTTCTCGAAACCGCCGATAATTTCTAAGCCATTCGTTATCCTACGTGTGTGTGTGTGTGTGTGTGTGTGTGTGTGTGTGTGTGTGTGTGTGTGTGTGTGTGTGTGTGTGTTGCGCGCGCGCGCACACATGCTTATCTGTAAGCACGCGCGTACGTGCGTGTGTGTGTGTGCGTGCGTGCATTATTCGTTTGTCGTGTCTCTGCTCTTTTATTTGTTGTTTTGTTTATATTCATTCTCTTGGAATACTTCAGTTTGGAACCACTAATGGAGCAAGGAAAAGCAATGGTGATTTATAAAGCCGATAATAATATATGATCAATGTTTCTTGACTTCGCCAAACACAAGTATAAAACCAGAGGATACTTTCCATCTAAATTAAAGGGTAAATAGAAATATACTGTACATTGACATGATTTTTTATGACTCTGCCAAGCAAATAAATAAATAAATAAAGGATCAAATGAATAAACAAAGGAGATACTCTGCCAAGCAAATGAATAAATAAATAAATGATTAAATGAATAAACAAAGGAGATACATTTCCATGCAGTCCGCCCAGGAGTCCTTTCAGCTCCCTTAAGCCAAGGGGCGAAACTCTTGTCACGGAACCGACAGGTGGTAAGAAAACTTCGGTCTGAACTGACTGGGAGGGTGATGGGGGAGGAGGGGTTGCGGGGGGGGGGGGGGGGGCGGGGGGGGCGGGCGGGGGAGGTGAGGGGGGGGCAGGGGCGGCGGAAGTTACTAATGAGGAAAATCCTTAGTCTTGATCTGACCGACTGAAAGCACTGTTGGGGGTTCCAGTCGACGAGAAAAGAATATATTAGTTTAGTACTTATTTATTATAATTATTTCTACCTGTGTTTTGTTTTCGAACTTTCTTTTTTTTCTTCTGAGGGAAACTTTATTTTGATTATATGCGAGTGAGAAAATCCTTTGTCTGAAATGACTGAAAACACTGTGGGGTGGAGTTTATACTGGGCTGAAGGCGAGGGAAATAGCCTTGAATTCTTCTGATTATTGTTTCTGTTATATATATATATATATATATATATATATATATATATATTCAGTTTAACGTCTTTCCACTTGAAGTGATATTAGAATATATATATATATATATATATATATATATATATATATATATATATATATATATAGTTCACACTCTCTTCGTGTCCTGGGCACCGCTCCTAGCAGAAAGCACTTGTATTCTTAAAAGTTTTAAGACGTGAAGAGTCTACTGTTGTGTGTGTGTCTATATCTATATCTATATATCTATCTATAAGGTGGGTTGGAGGAATGATGAGATGCTAGTGAGAAAATCCTTGGTCTGCACTGACAAGAACATGAAGGAAATAGTTTTGTACTTTTTGTTTTATTTATTTATTCATTTGTTGATTCATCTGTTCATGTATTTATTTATTTATTTATTTATCATGATTTGGGGAGGGTTGCTAAGATTCTACTGAGAAAAATCCTTGGTCTGAACTGGCTTAAAACTCTTTTGGGATTTACAGCTGACGAGAGGATGAAGAAAAAAGTTTGGCATCTTTTGTGTGTGTGTGTGTGTGTGTGTGTGTGTGTGTGTGTGTGTGTGTTCATCATCATCATCATCATCATCATCATCATTATTATGTTGTTGTTCATGATATCATTATTGTTATTGTTATTATTATTATTATTATTATTATTGTTGTTGTTGTTGTCATTGTTATCATCATCATTTCTAACAACATCATCATCATCATATTTGTTATTGTTATTCTGTTATGATCATCGCTAACGGTTTTTGTTTTGATAAGATGCCAAGATATGAAACGTGAGGGGTTAAAGGTCAAATGTGCCCATTATGATGAGAGAACATTGTGTTTGAATTTGGGCCGTAGAATGTTGAAAGACAAACATGTTGACAGTAACATGTGAAAACACGAAGGATACATTTATGCGATGTATATGTGTTGTTGTTGGTGTTTTTTTGTTGTTGTTGTTGTTGTTGTTTTTTGTTTTTGTGTTTTTCTTCTTCTTCTTCTTTTGCTTGTTTTATAATTGTGTGTGTGTGTGTGTGTGTGTGTGTGTGTGTGTGTGTGTGTGTGTGTGTGTGTGTGTGTGTGTGTGTGTGTGTGTGTGTGTGTGTAAGTACGTATGTACATGTAATGTACCAATTGTTCCAGTTTTCATCGCTTTGTTACCTTTAATAGACCATTCAAGTTCCTATTCTTATTCGTTGTTCTTATTATTTTATTTTATTTCAGTTTATTTCTTTATTTTTATGTTTTGTGTCGTTCTTTATTTTTTAATGTTTTGTGTCGTTAAATGGGTAGAATTGTAAAAAGGGCTTTACTGTGCCTAATTCTTTACCCATTAAAGATTCAATCAATCAATCAATCTTCTTCTTCTCATAAAACGCAGACACATGAAGTGTGAACACGAGAGGGAGTTGAAAAATGATTTAGCCAGGAGTTAAATTCCTAGATCCTCAGCTCTTACAAGTCTGGCCTTAAAAAAAAAATCTCTTTCTTCCAACATCGCTCTTCTCTTTTTACGTCCACAGTTTCAACGGCCTTTTTTTCTACATGGTATCTTGTAAATTTTGTCTTCCATCCGTTTGGTTCAGAGTGATGCATGCGTGTGAAAGCTTAGTGTGAACGCGGTTTGGTTTGCCTCCTCACAAGATTCAGCGCGATGTTAATACATTTATTATTACAACATGCTCATACTGTCTTGGGGATCGGGGATCTCCGCTCCTGGTATATAATACACTGAAAAGTAAATGCCACAAAGGTTGAAGACATTTTCCTCCAGCGAAAATCTGCTAAAATTATAACTGAGTATCAAAGACACGAATAGACTGCTGTTGTTTTTATCTTTACATTTATCTTTTACTATATTTTCTATTATAATCATTGTCGTCATGATTGTTATTATTATTATTAGTATTAGTATTATTATTATTGTTGTTGTTGTTGGTGGTGGTGGTGGTGTAACGCCGAGGGAATTTAGCAGTGCATCATGCTGTTAGCAGCATGTTGCTGAGTTTTCCAAACACGTACAATCCTTGGCTGTTTCTGTAGTGCTTGTCAAAATGTCTTCTTCACCATTTCTGATCATTTCTGAAAGAACAAGCACCAACCGCGTGCTCTAGGGTATACAATACATGTAGAGAATATCTCAAAGCTGGATCTTTCTCGTCCATGTGGTAGTGTTCCAGATACCGTCAGTGCATGCATGTATGTATGTATGTACGTGTGTGCGTGCGTGCGTGCGTGCGTGCGCATAATATAACAGACCGCGCAGCTCGTGTGCGCACAATTGGGTGTGAAACCCTACATTTTGACAACGATAATTATCCCAACGATTTCTCTCTCTCTCTCTCTCTCTCTCTCTCTCCTCTCTCTCTCCCCCTGCCCCCCCACGCCCCCCCCCCCCCCCCTCCCCCGCCCCCTTCCTCCGTCCCCTTCCCCAGCAATATGGAAAAGTTCCAGCAGACTTGATTAAAAACTACATTGAAAGAAAAGGAGAGAGAGAGAGAGAAAAAAAAAAAGTTTTTAAAAAAAAAAAAGAAAGAAAAAGAAACCACTGCACCTCCACACACACGAAGAACCCCCCAAATTGGCGCCTAAATTGATCATTGTTCCTGATAGCTCTGCTTCTTTTTTTTTCTTTCTCTTTTTTTTTTAACCGACAACAAACGATTACGAAGATGACGAATGAAGAAAATGAAACTAACCAAGAGAGGGAGAAGGTAATAGGATGTGGTCAGACTATGTCAGGGAGGAACGTGACGGGGGTGGGGGTGGGGGTGGGGGTTGGGGGTGAGTGGGGAAATAGAGGACACGAGAAAGAGGGGGGAGAGGGTGGGGAAGGGGGAAGGGGGGGAAGGAGGACGGGGAGAGAGAGAGAGGGTTCAGTATCTTTAGACAATTGCAAGGAAGCCTGAGTAGGGATGAAGATTAGGGGTGTGTGTGTTGGGTGTGGAGAGTGTGAGGGTTGGGTGGGGGGGGGGGGTAGCCGTGTTCTCCCTGGGATGAGGAGGAGGCAAGGTGGGGGTAGGGGGGGTTGGGTGAGGGGCGGAGAATGAGTAAAGGGGGTATGGGTGAGTACGGGGGGTTGGGGTGGGGGTGGGGGTGCGGGGTAGGGGGCGGGGGTGGGGGTGGGTGGGGGCAGTGATTGGTTTGAGAAGCCTCTGCCTTGCTGGATGTTGCTTGCTCAGGAGACAATGACTTTCTACGGGGCTTCCATCTCTTTACTCCCTATTGAAGAGGCGCAACGCAATTTTCGGGGGCCGCGCCTGGCAGTCGCGCTAGGTGGAGAACAAACAGCAGATTCTGGAGACATCAGTTTAAAACACAAACAGCCGCGGCAACGGGGGCGGAGGCGTGCACACACACACTCGCTGGGAGTAAATCGCCATCGTCCGCTTGAGGTAGTAGTGGGTGGGAGAGAGGAGCATTAGTAAAGAGAAAGAGAGATAGAAGGGGGTCGTGGGTGGGTGGGAGGGGGTGTGGGGGGTGGGGGGGGGAGGGGGAGATGGATGGGATGGTCCGGAATGGTGATAGTCGTGGAGCCCTTCGCCCTCCCCCCAGCCCCCACCCCCTCCCCGCTTTCACTCCATCCCCATCACCCCTCACCCTCCCAAGCAAAGAAGTCCTCGGGTTGGTGACGTGAAGATGGATAAACATCACCACGGATGTAAAGTTAAGACTCTTCCACTGAAGAGCTCCATCAGTTTTCCCCCTCCCTCCCCCCTCCCCTCCCTTCCTCCCCTCCACCATCCCTCCCGCTCTTTTACCAACACCCAGCGGCAGCAGCCTCTTCGGGCCATTACCCGCGAAGCCAATGCAATATCGCTCCGCTTCCACAAAATAGTTCCTGGTTCCCCTTGGCTTTCAGACAGGCTGGCGAGGTCCAATCCAAACATATTTGAGCAGAATTTCAGGCGAAGAGGGGTGTGGGGTGTGTGTGTGTGAGGGGGGGGGGGCGATTGTTTGCTGATGGCTACAGAAATCACCAATGGCAGAGGCCGGTTCGCCATTTCCCCCTCTTATTGGGTGTTTTTTGGACGTGGCGTCCTCCGCCGGGGCTCCTTCAGCCCTCTTCATTTGGGGCCGGGACTGATATTGCTTCTCCCTTCTCCTCTCCTTGTTTCTCTGTCTCTCTCTGTCTCTGTCTCTCTCTTAGTATCTGCCTCCTTCACCCTTTTCTGTCTCCCTTTCCCTTCCAGCCCATCCCCCCCCCCAGCACCCCCTCCCTCTCTCTCTCTCAAGTTATGTTTCTCCCTCCATCTGTGTGTGTGTGTGTGTGTGTGTGTGTGTGTGTGTGTGTGTGTGTGTGTGTGTGTGTCTCCCCCTTTCTCTCAGTCTCTGCCTCCTTCACCCTCTCTGTCTCTCTTTCCCTTCCTGTCCCTTCCCCACCCGCCATCTCTCTCTCTCTCTCTCTCTCCCCCTCTCTCTCTCCCTCGTTGGCTCTTTCTTCCGGCCACCTTAAAGTGTCTTTTTGTTCTTGAATGTCTTTCCTTTCAGGTTCTAAGTCTTCCTCGCTTGTATTAGTCATGCTTTGCTGTTAATGGCCCCTAGACTTTTTTTTCCCTCTCTCCCTCTTCTTTGCTCGCTCCCACCACCCCTTCCTCCACGTCACCCCCTCCTCCCTCCCCACTTTCCTTCTCCTTTCTTCTATTCATCTTCCCTTTTATCTTCGCCATCAGTTCTGGTGAAGAAAATCTCTGTTTCTGTCTCAGTCTGTCTGTCTGTCTGTTTATCTGTCTCTGTCTGTTTGCCTGTCTGTGTCTGTCTGCATCTGTCTATCTATCTATCTATCTATCTGTCTGTTTATCTGTCTCTGTCTGTCTGCATCTGTCTATCTATCTCTTTATCTCTTCCCCATCTTCTTCCTTTTTCAGTCTTTTTTTTTTTTTTTTTGCCGTACATTTTTTGTTGATTTTAACCAAACTGTGTGATTCATTGTTGTTTCTGTGTCTGTGACGAGCGTATGTCGATTTCTTCTTGTCACTGGTTGGTACTTTGCTTTGTCAGTATGAATGCGCTGTGTAACTACTTTTCTGGGTTGTGAATGAATCCATCAGATAAAGTTTTGTATCGTTTGTTCTTTTACTACTGTGTACTGTGTTTGTGTGTTGTTTATAGGCAGGTCAGGCATCTGCGTTTTCATGTGAACCATGTGTGGTTAGGCGTTTATGGATCAGTCCGCACGCTTTAAACACGCGCGCGAGGGCGCGCACGTATGTGTGTGTTTGTGTGTGCGTATGCGTGCGTGTGTTGTGTGTGTATTAAGTTGATAATTTTACAACTAGACAGATTTCAAAGTGAAAACAAAAATATTGTAAACAAAAAAAAAAATAATAATAATAACGCACGCACGCGCACACATGCAGACACACACACACACAGACACACAAACACGCGCACACACACACACGCACGCACACATATACACACATTCAAACACACACACACAAACAGGCACAAACAGGCACACATACAGACACAATCACGCAAATACAAAGACTCACACACGCACAAACGCAGACGCACACGCACGCGCACACACACTCACATATACATGCACACATACACACGTACACGCACACACACACACACAAAATCAACAACACAGACACACACTCACGCACGGACACAAACATACACACAGACAGAGTCATACAGACATGGACAAACACAAACTTCCTACCGAAGTGGATTTTTCTACAGAATTTTGCCAGGAACAACCCTTTTGTTGCTGTGGGTTCTTTTACGTGCGCTAAGTGCATGCTGCACACGAGACCTCGGTTTATCGTCTCATCCGAATGACTAAGGTCCAGACCACCACTCAAGGTCTAGTGGAGGGGTAGAAACTATCGGCAGCTGAGCCGTGGTTCGAACCAACGCGCTCAGATTCTCTCGCTTCCTAGGCGGACGTGTTACCTCTAGGCCATCACTCCACAAATACAATACAATACAATACAATGCAATACAATGCAGTATAATACAATACAATACAAAAATATGGCATATCTCTGGGTCTGAACATCTCATTGATACAGAAGCAAACTTGAAGGCTGGTGCGAGGCACTATAGCTGCATCACCTGTGTGTGTGTGTGTGTGTGTGTGTGTGTGTGTGTGTGTGTGTGTGTGTGTTTGTGTGTGTCCGTGTCTGTATGACTCTGTCTGTGTGTATGTTTGTGTCCGTGCGTGAGTGTGTGTCTGTGTTCGTGTGTGTGTGTTCGTGTGTGTGTGTGTGTGTGTGTGTGTGCGTGTACGCGTACGTGTGTGTGTGTGTCTGAATATGTGTATATGTGTGCGTGCGTGTGTGTGTGCGCGTGTTTGTGTGTGTGTGCATGTGTGTGCGTGCGTGCGTTATTATTATTATTATTATTATTATTATTTTTTTTTTTTACAATTTTTTTGTCTTCACTTTGAAATCTGTCTAGTTGTAAAATTATCAACTTAATACACACACAACACGCACGCATACGCACACACAAACACACACACATACGTGCGCGCCCTCGCGCGCGTGTTTAAAGCGTGCGGACTGATCCATAAACGCCTAACCACACATGGTTGAAGAAAAAGAACGTAAAAGAACCCACAGCAACAAAAGGGTTGTTCCTGGCAAAATTCTGTAGAAAAATCCACTTCGATAGGAAAAACAAATAAAACTGCACGCAGGAAAAAAGGAAAAAAAAGAAAAAAAAAAGGGTGGCGTAGCATAGCGACGCGCTCTCCCTGGGGAGAGCAGCCCGAATTTCACACAGAGAAATCTGTTGTGATAAAAAGAAATACAAATACAAATTGTATTACTCTTTTGTCACAACAGATATCTGTGTGAAATTCGGACTGCTAACCCAGGTAGAGCGTCGCTACAGTGAGAGCGCCACCCTTTTTAGTCTTTAGTTAAAAAAGAATCTGTCTGCAAGTGTATTTGTTTCGCTGGCATTGGTTCTTTTACGTGCATGCTGCACACGGGACCTCGGTGTTATTGTCTCGTCCGAATGACAAACGTCAAGACCACTACTTATGGTCTTGTGGAGGGGGAGAACATTACTGGCGAGTCAGTGTGGGAATAGAACCAGTGCGCTCAGATTCTCTAGCTTCCTATAGGCGGACGCGCTACCTCTTGGCCACGAAGTGCACAAACCCAAGCACTTCACCGTCATTGTGATGACATGGAGATGTACCGTACACACTAAAACTCCACGTTTACACACACACACACACACACACACATATATATATATATATATATATATATAGAATTTCTCTTTTTGTCAACAGATTTCTCTGTGTGAAATTCGGGCTGCTCTCCCCAGGGAGAGCGCGTCGCTACACTACAGCGTATTTTTTTTCCTGCTTGCAGTTTTATTTGTTTTTCCTACCGAATTTTGCCAGGAACAACCCTTTTGTTGCCGTGGGTTCTTTTACGTGCGCTAAGAGCATGCTGCACATCGGACCTCGGTTTATCGTCTCATCCAAATGACTAGCGTCCAGACCACCACACAAGGTTTGTTGGAGGGGGAGAAAATATCTGCGGTTGAGCCGTGATTCGAACCAGCGCGCTCGGATTCTCACGCTTCCTATGCGGACGCGTTACCTCCAGGCCATCACTCCGCACACACACACACACACACACATATATATATATATATATATATATATATATATATATATAGAGAGAGAGAGAGAGAGAGAGAGAGAGAGAGATTCCGGTTCAGATGATTAAAGTTTATTCATTTAAGGCCACAGCCCCATATGAACAAGGGGCGATAACAGATTTTGGAAATGTCTCTCTCTTTTCTGGATATATATATATATTTTTTTTTTTTATTTTTTTTTTCCTTTTTTATTATCAGTAGAAATGTACCCGACTAAGAGACGAGTGTCTACGAATCTAGTGGTGGTCTGGGTGCTAGTCGTGGTCGTGGTCCCGTGTGCAGCGTGCGCTTTTCAAACCTGAAAAAACCCACGACAACAAAATGGGTGCCCGTGATGAAATGTTTACTTTGGGAATAAAAAGAAATGCACTTGCAGACAGAGAAAAGAAAGAAAGAAAAGTTGGTGGCTCTGCACTTTGGCGACGCACTCTCTCCGGGAAGTTTCACACACAAAAATCTAACGCAATAAAAATACAACACAACAAAACGCGACGCAACGCAACACAACGCATGCAATGCAATGCAACGCAATACAACACAATGAAATACAATGCAATGCAACTGAATGTTATACTGGGTCGGGGTTCAACTCCCGGTCTCGCCCTTTCTCCCAGGTTTGACTGGAAAATCAAACTGAGCATCTAGTCATTCGGATGACACAGTTTACCGAGATTCCGTGTGCAGCACGCATTGGGCGCACTGAAAAAAGAACCCATGGCAACGAACGTTTTGTCCCTTGGCAAGAAGAAATCCACTCTGAAAGGTACACACATATATAGGTATGCACTCAAAGCCTGACTATCGCGTTGGCTTATGCCTAGCAGATGTGGTGCAGTGTATAATTATAGATTTGTCCGAGCGTAGGGACGCCTCATTGAGAGACTGAAACTGAAACTAAAATTAATACCATCTCAGATCAGAGCCTTGCTCAGTTCCTGTCTTCACTTAAACTTTTAAGAAATCTATACCAGGCAAGAATCATAAAAGCATGCACAATAAACAAACACATTAACTCTTTCTCCAAAAAAAAGAGGCACACCAAAAAAACAGAGGCACACAACTTGAGTCAAAACTGCAGAAACGTATCCACTGATACACGGCGGCTGACACACAGGTAATGAAATGGTCAGGGTAGGCCAAAATCAACCAAGAAATTTCCTTTAGGAGGCAATCCGTACTTCGTTTATAACCTTTTAGGTGACATTCACACATGTCATCAAAAACAGCAGCATGCTACACAGATAAAAACCGATGTGTTCGGCTGATGGGCAGCGCTGAACAGCATTCGCTCCAAGTCGCGTGTCTGTGTGTGAGCAAACTCACGAGTCAACAGCTGAAAGGTATTAATTTTGTTTGTTTGTTTTTGTGTAATACTCATTCACCAAATGCAACAATCCTGCGTGCATAATTTACTTCAACGCATTATGAGTGATGTTTAATCAGACAAAACGAACTGTGTGCTTTTAGATGGATAATTAACAGCAAAAAATGATGCACTCATTTCACGGCGCACGAATCTGTCTTCTGACACTGACGTCAATGAAAATGTGTGCAGACATTGTGTCACACACGTTGGTGTGCAGACGACTTTTCACAAGCATGAAGAGTCGAGGGATGTGTAAGACTCGAGGACTGTGTCACTGGTGCAGAATACCGGATTATTGCAAGTTTTCAAGCGATGTAATATTGGTGAGGACTCCAAAGTGAAGGGAACAGAGCGAGCAGTGAAGGTGTGACATGAGGTAGGTGTCCTTGATATTGGCCTATGTGTGTGGCCCATTCATGTGTTTGTCAGTGTTTGGACATGGAATCATTGAGTATTGTAACTTTGATTGACGGTGCTAATTAACTTCATTGTAACACGTGAAACTGTTTGATAAAAGTCTTAAATGCTATCCCTTTCCTAAATTATCACAATTGAAAATCATTGTCGTCTGCTTTTACCACAAGTGTTAAGTGGTATTCATACGCATTGCACACTTGATGAGGTTGGTGGGTCGTGAATTCGTATACAGGCGCAGACTTTGTCAGTTCAAACATTTTCAGCAGTCGCGATACCATTCAAATGTTTTGTGTTGAATAAATTAGGCAATGTCCAATTTTAGTATCTTAAATTCTGGGTGCAATTGAAACGTGCGTTTTGCAATGCAGGTACGTGAGAAATGACATGTTGCTTGTAATCAGCCCTTTTAATAATTAAGATGTAGGCATAATAGAATAGAACAGAATAGAATATCACCAAGTGTACCGGGGTCACAAGGAATGTTGGTTTTGGGGCGGCGGGGGAGGGGGGGATGGGGGGGGGGGGATAGTACATGACAAGATACGAACATAAATCGAAAATCATACACAAACACAGATACAGTAGAAATTAGGATACATACAAGTGCATATCAATATAAAAACTTGTGCATGCTCACACATGCTCACACATGCACACACTGTACACACACACACACACACACACACACACACACACACACACACACACGTACACACACACACAAACACACACACATACACACACACACACGTTTGAACAGAAGCGCTATATTACATGTGGATTGGGCTGATGACTAGATCTTCATGTAGATGGTTGTTGATTGCACAATTCTATTTATCATACTGGATTTGTTCGAGAGACAGTGACTGCTTTGGGGAAAAAGCTGTTGGCGAAGCGATTGGTTTTCGTCCTAAAACTTCTGTACCGTCGACCAGAGGGGAGCATCTCGAAAATCCCAAAAGCTGGATGTGATTCGTCCTGGCTGATTGATTTTGCTTTTTTGAGTAGCCGCTTATAATATATAACAATATAAGGCGAAATGTTATGAACGCTGGCCGTCTCAAGCCGCCATGTTTCTGTGTCTCCATTGCAAGGTACCTGTGTGTGTGCTTACGCGTGCGCGCGTGTGTATGTGTGTGTGTGTGTGTGTGTGTGTGTGTGTGTGTGTGTGTGTAGTAGTAGTAATAGTAGTAGTAGTAGTAGTAGAGGGGTGATTACAATTTGCAACACTTACAGAGGAGAACGCTTGAATAAAAAAAAAAAATCATCTTATTTGTTAACGCAGGGTGTGAACGTTTCCCCTTGCTAAATGACACTACAGTATACCAACGTTCATCCCTCAATTTTCTTTCTTTTTCTGTAATCCAGTATCAGTAAATGGCATCGATTCGTCACAGCGATTGCTCTGCCACCATTCAGCTTCATTGCCCCCCCCCCCCTCTCTCTCCCCCCCCACACACACACACTTGTGCGCACGTTAATGTACTCTAGTGCACGCACTGCACACACACACACACACACACACACACACACACACACACACACACACACACACACACACACACACACACACACACGCGCGCGCTTTACGTACACACATGCGCGCACACGTACTCAAACTCGCTTTCATCCATTACTCCGCACACACACAAAACATACACGCGTGCAGGCGCATATGACCCAAGATTTAAGGTGTATGAATCCAGACGTTTATATGTCCATTTACGAGATAGAGGAGCTGTGGGGGTGATGTCGGTGGAAGGGGGGTGGGTGGGGATTGGGGGATGAGGGCGTGAATTGAAAAGGAAAAAGAGAGACAGAGATCCACAGAAAGATGGGCAGACCCCCACACACAACACAAAAACACAAGCAGACCCGGGCAATTCGCCAAATGGCTGTTTGCAAATAACCTGGCACCACGGAGGGCTGTTTGCAAATAAGCTGTCACCGCCCCACCGGCCTGTGGGGGCTGCCCCCTGTCTGCCCTTCCCCGGCTGTTTGCAATTCGGCTGTCACGTTCCGTGGCGCTGAGCACGTGACAACGGGAAACGTCCAGTTCCGGAAACTACGGGGAAAGGGATGTGGGGTGGGATGGGCATAGGGGACGGGAGCGAAATAAGATAGTGGGTGGATAAGAGAGAGAGACAGAGAGAGTGACAGAGAGAGAGAGAAGAATGAAAAAAAAACCCAACTGACAGACAGACGGAGAGACAAAGTTAGACAGACAGACAGACAGAGAGAAAAAGAAGAAAAGAAGCAGAAAAAAAAGAAAAAAGAATTGGCAGATATCGTCAGACCGGAGCTATGGCTTGTCTGGCACCGACAGGTTTGCATGTTTTGGGGACTGGCCGTGTTGAGTTTCACACAGCGCATTTATCTGTCTGTCTGGCTGTCTGGCTCTCTCTCTCTCTCTCTCTCTCTCTCTCTCTCTCTGTGTGTGTGTGTGTGTGTGTGTGTGTGTGTGTGTGTGTAACAGGTAGATAAAATGTTATATTTGTGGGGTGGGGACAGAGACTGTAGGTGACATGGCACGGGGCAGGACGAGGAATCGGTGATAGTAGTAGTAGTAGTGTAGTAGTAGAGCAGCAGTAGCAGCAGCAGTAGTAATTGTAGTAGTAGTAGTAGCTGCAGTAGCCGTAGCAGTAGTTGAAACGGTTGTCGCTGTTGTAGAATGGGATGTAGTATTTAAATAAAAGGCAGTAATTTCTTCGATACTGTCAATATAAATGAAAAAAAAGGGGAAAAAAAAGAAAAGAAATAAAAATAATGACTACAAAAACAGCAACAGCAGACGTCATTTTAAAAGTATCATTTCAAATTCCTCAGAACATTCAGTTTAATGGATCTGACACTCCCATTCCAACACTGTGTGTTCTCCACGTTTGCATCTTTCTGATTCAAGTTCTTTCTTTGCAAACCTTTTTTTCGTTTGAATACGTCTATCCTGTTTGCTGTTACTTTCATTGGGCACTTCCTCTTCCAGGATGTCACCAAAAAACCCAAAAAAACCAAAGCGACAACAACAACGAAAAAAACAACATTGTGTTCTTTTGAATTGTCTTCGCTCGACGGTTGTCGTGTGTGGAGGGGATGGAGGTGGGGCTGGGGGTGGGGCGGGACGGGCGGAGGGGGAGGGGGGCAGGGAGGGGGGTGTGCGCGTGTGTGTATGTGGATACATTTATTGCCATATTTTTGCTTTCTGCAACATCGATTATTGTCTTTGGCATTTCTGTTAACGCCTTGTAGCGCTCTTGGACACATTGTTAGTGCGTGATGCAGCGAAGTCGGATTAAAACGGGTATCCTCGAAGCTGCAGAATCTAGATAAGACAGAAAATTTAATCCTACGTATATGCCGAACATGGACACATATATAATTCCCATTTTCCCACCGAAATTCCAAAATACCAGCCCCGAGACCATACACTCTCGTGGATGGAAAAAGAAAAAATACATCAAATTGCGAAATTTAAACTCGGAACCTTTTTGTTTGGGATGTGCCCTTATAACCAAGCCACCACTCTGCGCAAATGTTTCCCTTTTAAATGGTCATAGTCTGCCAATTTCCGCTCCTATAAGCGTGGGCGTGGGGAGACGATTGTGGACATGATGCTGTGTCTGAAAGGGAACCTGTGAAATGGTGATGGTGTGGGCAGAGGAGTGGGTGGGGGTGGGGGTGGGGGGGGTGGAGAAAAAAAGGGATCGCAAGTGCCATGAAAATGTATTTGTCATGTCGTTGTGAGCGGACCTTATTTGCCGCCACATAGACAACCCACTTGGGGCATGCCAAGCTGTTTGCCTTGTGCACTGGTGCAGGAAGGAAAGCCGCGTCAACCGTTCTGTGCCCCCTCTTCCCCCCCCCCCCTCCAGCCCCCGTCCCCCTCAACTCCGCACCCCCACTCCCTGCCCCACCCCGTCCTTGTTCTTCCCTCTCTCTTTCTTTCTCTCTCGTTCGCTCTCTCTCTCTCTTTCCCTCTCTCTATCTATCTTTATCCTCCCGTCACCCTACTGCCTCTGAATCCCAACTAAACCTGGCTCATTTCGGGTGAATGTCTGAGGATTGAATCCATATAGAGATGAGCTGAGTGGAGTCGTTCTCTGTCTGTCTGTCTGTCTACCTCTTTCTGACTGTCTTATTTTCTTTCATTTTCTTTCTTAATATCTCACTTTCTGTCTCTTTCTCTGTCTCCATATCTCTCTGACTCTCTTTCTATCTCTAGTTCTCTCTCCCTGTCACTGTCTCTGTCTCTCTCTCTCTCCTGTCACCCTCTCTCTCTTTGGGTCTCTCGGTCTCTGTCTCCCTCTTTCTCTGTTTCTCCCCTCCCCTTCCTTCTCGCCCATTCTCTTTCCGCTCACCTTGGCATTTGAATTCCAGCGGGTTGATTGCTGTACTTGACTATGGCCGCCCCCTTCCGCCAATGAGGTAATTTATCCCTGAAATTAAAGGTGCGATTTTGACACGTTGGGCGATGCTAAAAATGCTTCAGCGTTCTAGTTGTTTTCACCTTGGTTGGAGCGAAAAGAAAAGGAGCGCATTGGGGAAAAAATATGTCAAGAGGGAAATGAAAACACACCTTGGAAGAAGCAGACAGAGGCGTGCACAAGAGAGAGAGAGAGAGAGAGAGAGAGAGAGAGAGAGAAGGAAGGGTGTGGGGAGAGAGAGGGGGGGGGGGGTATAGTTTTGCTTCTGTCATGCATACAGCGACACACAGAGAGAAAGCGAGAGGGTGGTGGTAAGGGGAGGAAGGGTTCGATTCTGTCACGCTCCTTCTGTCAACAGCGATTTAATTATAAATCGAACGCAACACGTCGCGCTGTTTTCTTTGCGGTTCACGTACACTTCAGGCACAAAGGCGGCGCTGAGTGGGATGACCAGCGTTCCTTGTGGCAGGCATAGAGCTTTCACCGATCTGACATGCTTCCGTGTTTTCAATATTTGTATCACGTCGTTTGGCTATCGATCGAATCTGACAAGTCTGTTTTCTCTTCCAAGGGGGGCACAATGGCAGTGGCTATAAAAGAGGCCCTCTCATCGCCTCTCTTTCTCTCTTCCTCCCTTCCTGTCCCTCCCTTTTCCTCCTCGCGCGTCCCTCCTCCTCCCCCCCCTTCCTTCAGCCTCTCATCTTCCTCTCCGTGTTACAGTAGGGGAAGTAGGAGGCGGGCAATGATTATTTTTGTTTTTTGTTTTTTTGTTTTTGGGGAAATATCTTTAGTTCCGCCTCAAGCTCTGGTCATACCGCCATTACGGCCATGTTACCACGCTGACCTTAAAAAAAGAAAGAAAAAGGTTAGTCTTTTGCACAGGCATAATAGATCTGATCCCGTGTTTTGCTTCCATTCCCGAATCACCTGCTCTTTTTATTCTCTATACAATAGCACGTTTGTTGTTGCTGATTTTCGTCATTTTCTTTTCGGTCGCACAAATGTTAAAGTGCTTATCGTGCGATCTGGCCTCGGACTTCGATTTCGCAATGGTCAGTGTATCACAGATTTTCTGGGTCTGGCCTAGCTAGAGTTTTACACATACTTTAGCAATCGTCAGTTCGTTCGAATTGGTGTTATGTGCGGAATGTGGGAGGTTATGGAGAGGGGAGAGAGGGGAGAGGTGGGGTCATGATTATGGTGCAGACCACTGCGGACTTGGTCTCTCTTGCCCCGAGCCTCTGTTGAATGATTTTGCTGTTTCACTAGCCCTTTATTGCTCCAGAAAATAATCGTTTTTCTAACGTTTTTCTGCCCAAATCCATTATATTCTGACAGTCAGCTGCTGCCGCAGCGTGCTGTATAGCATCAGCACCACCCAGGCTTCTCGGTCGCAGTTCCAGTGCCGACAATACACAGGATGCTATCACCAAATGAGTTAGGTCGTCATAAGGCCACATACTACAGAAGACCCTGCACAGCTGCTGAGACATTCCGGTGGTTTTCAGTAGTGCCTGTTCTGATCCAACGTACACGAGGCACCACCTGCTAAGCCCCCTTCTGACGACAGTTTCAGTTTCAAAGATGTGTCAGAGGGTTCTGACAAATCAATATACACTATATCATATCTTCCGAATGAAAACAAGTAAATGACAGTAAAAAGACGACAGTCATCGCTTTGTCGTGGACCTAACTTGAGTGAGTCGGTCAGTCCGGAATGAGGACTGTCACTACGCCCCTCCAACCACCAAGCACCTGTCGACACCGAACACTTTGACAGGAAACAACCACAGGCATGGATGCAGGGGGAATCGAACCTGAGGTCACACAATCCTCTTTTACCCACGACTTGTAAGCCCACAGCACTTGACCTCCGTGCGTCCGCCCCTGTCTCCCGTGTAATAGCCGTTCAAGTTGATCGCATTCTGTGTTGCATTGTATTGTTGGTGATGAATTGTGTTTCATGTCCCGTAACAGATACTGGTGATGGTAGACATTTTGTCAAGAGTATCGATTTCTTTGTTTTCCATAAGGAGAGGAGAGGAGGGGGGTTGAATATTGAGTTGGGGGAAAATGGGTAGATGGAGGGTGGAATTTGAAATGAATATTTAAGTACAATTGCAGAAAATCACTTAATGGACTTCGTAAAAGAGGTGTTGTATTGTATTGTATTGTATTGCTCTTTTTGTCACAACATATTTCTCTATGCGAAATTCGGGCTGCTCTCCCAGGGAGAGCGCGTCGCTACACTGAGAGCGCGACCCATTCCGAAAAATATTCTGCCTGCAATTTCATTTGTTTTTCTATCGAAGTCGATTTTTGTACAGAATTTTGCCAGGGACAGTCCTTTTGTTGCCGTGGGTTCTTTTACATGCGCTAAGTGCATGCTGCACTTGATTTATCGTGTCATCCGAATGACTAGCGTCCAGACCACCATTCAGTGTCCAGTGGCTTGGGAAGAAAATACTGGCGACTGCGGGATTCGAACCAGTGCGCTTAGATTCTCTCGCTTCCTAGGCGAACGCATTACCACTAGGCCAACATTCCACTGCTGGGGATCTGACCCCCCGCCCCTATGTGGTTTTATCCCCCTCCTCACTCCCCCATCCCTTCAGTTGTCCCCCCACCTCTGTTCAACCCCCACCTCCCTGACCTAACTGAAAAAGAAAAGAAAAGAAACTGGAGACCTTATTGCCGAGATACACACCGAAACCACAAGGGACAAGACTGCAAAGTCGTTCGGATGAACCAATGTCCCGTGTGCAGCTAGGATGCTCTTAGCGCACGTAAAAGAACCCACGGCAAAAAAAGGGTTGTTAAAATTCTGCAAAAAATAAAATCTAAAATTACACTTGTAGGCAGAACAATGAGAGAGAGAAAACGTGAGTGGTGCTGCATTGTGACGGTGCGTTCTCCACAGAGAGAGCAGTCCGATTTTTTGACACAGATAAAAATCTGTTGTGACAAAAATGTAATTCAGTAGCACAGCACTTTCCACAACACTTCCCACAACACAGCACCACAACACCACACCACAACACACCACATCGCAACACCATACCACAAAACCACACCACATCACACAACGCAACACAACACACCACAATACACCACAACACAACACACCACATCACACCACCCCACCCCACACTACCCCACACCACAACACACCACCCCATCCCACACCACAACACACCACACCGCCCCACCCCACCCCACCCCACATCACACCACCCCACACCAGACAACACCACCCCACCCCACACCACACCACTACAACCCACATCACACCACACCACACCACACCACACCACCCACCCCACATCACACATCACATCACATCACATCACATCACATCACAACACAACACAACACAACACAACACAAAGTAACCGATGGCTCTGGTCTCCGCCGTACTTTGCAGCAGTTCAGTCCACCCCTTCACGGTACCAGCCAGAAGGCGTACTGATTGCGCCAGGGAAGTTCTGCAATGTGGTCTGTGACTGTGTGTCTGTCATCGTGGCTGCGTCGTTCGTCAGTGTGGTCAGCCCATGGACTGGAGTGTGTGCTGGAGGTTGGGAAACTGCTGAGGGAGTAGGGAGGGTGGTGGAGAAGGTGAGGTGCGGGGGATAGGGGGTGGGGTGGGGGGGGGGGGGCTCCATCGAACGTCCAACGTCTGACTGGCGTGCGGCATGTTATGTCTTGGAAGGCGTGGCAAGGCAGTGAGGTCCTCGGTGTCTCCTGCCTCCTTGCTGAAGCGATGGGTAATCTCGCGTATTTCATGGTGATGACGGTGTTGAGTGTTGGAAGTGTCCATGTTGCGTGCTGCTGTCATGAAACGTTCCGCCATTCTCTTACAAGTGCGCGCACGCGCGTGCATACACACTCATGCTCTCTCTGTCTCTGTCTCTGTCTTTCTCTGTCTCTCTGTCTGTCTGTCTGTCTGTCTCTCTCTCTCTCTCTCATACACACACACATGCAAACAAACAAATAGAAATAAAAGATAGAGGTGCGTGTGTGCTAACAGCAAACAACAACGCAAGCATGGACAGTTTCTGTTCAGAAAAATAAACGAACACAAAAACATCACATTGAAGAGCTTCCCGTCCCCACCCCACCGTCAATTTCACCCCATTTGGAAGGCCTGGATAAAGAGAAGAGGAGCATGCATGCGCGCGCGCACATATGTGTGCATGTGTGTGTGTGTGTGTGTGTGTGTGTGTGCGCGCGCGCGTGCGTGCATGCGTGCGTGCGTGTGTGTGTGTGTGTGTGTGTGTGTGTGTGTGTGTGTGTGTGTGTGTGTGTGTGTGTGTGTGTGTGTCCACGAACAGTCATTTAGCGGAGTTCACTGGACTGGTTTCAATGCAATATAAACTGCGCTGAAAACGATCATTTTTCAACCTTAACTTGGCGCGGCTTTCTGTCCATTTCGTGGGCTTCAACTCACTCGTTCCCCAATTCACATGGAGAAAATGTTCACATGTATGAGCGTTTTTATGCAGCCATTTAGGTACAGTCTACATTAAGGGATGGATGTGGGCTGTGTAATTCTGGCGCATTCATGTTTGTATTTATGATTGTCAGTCGTGTCCGACTGTGATCATCCGGACAGCAGAGGAGGCAACTGCTGTCACTACTGTTTGGCCTGGAATTTGATTACGGGGGAGTGTCTTGTCTTATCACGCCACCCACTCTCTCAGCCAAGAGGGATAGACAATCGGCGTTGTAATGGTATGGCCCCCAATAAAAGGCCAACCAGCACCAAAGGTTGCAGCGCTAAAAGCAAGTGCAACCATGCCTGCTA